>NC_043705.1:114939475-114961719 GCF_006229205.1 Suricata suricatta
TGTTGTGGCTATTGTTGACATTGCTGCTATGAACATTGGGGTACATGTGCTCCTATGCATCAGCATTTCTGTCTCTCTTGGGTAAATCCCCAGCAATGCTATTGCTGGGTCATAAGGGAGTTCTATCGATAGTTTTTTGAGGAAAACAGCTGAATATAGTTATCACAGAACTCAGCAATTTCACTCTTAGGTATATACCTTTGAGAAATGAAAACCTATGTACTCACGAAACTTTTTAAAATGTTTTTATTTTATTTTTGAGAGAAAGAGAGAGAGGGAGACAGCGTGAGCAGGGGAAGGTCAGAGAGAGAGAGGGAGACACAGAATCTGAAGCAGGGTCCAGGCTCTGAGCTAGCTGTCAGCACAGAGCCTGACATGGGGCTCGAACCCACTAACACAAGATCGTGACCTGAGCTGAAGCCGGACACTCTACCGACTGAGCCACCCAGGTGCCCCCACACAAAACTTTTATAGAAGTGTTCCTGGCAACATAATTCATAATAGCTAAAAAGTAGAAACAACCCAAATATCCATCAACTGATGAAGGGATAAATAAAACGTGGTATATCCAGACAATTGAATATTATTCATCAATAAAAAGAACTGAAGTACTGATATATGCTGTAACAGACAAACCTTGAAAACATCACGCTATGTGAAAGGAACCAGTCACAAATATTGTATGATCCGACTTACATAAACTGTTCAAGATGGGCAAATAGTTAAAAAGAGAAAACAGATTAGTGGTTTACTAGGGTTTAGGGAAGGGGTTGGGAATGTTGTTAAGTGAGGAGTGCTCCTTTTTAGGGTGATGAGAATGTTCTAAGATCGATTGTGGTGATGTATGCACAACTTTGTGAATGTACGAAAAACCACTGAATTGTATACTTTAAATGAGTAAATTGCATGATATTTGAAATATATCTCAATAAAGCTATTAAAATACATTTAAAATAATGAGAGGAATTAAAATGTTACACTAGAAAATATTCTCTTAATGCAAACTACCCAGCCAGCTGCCTCCAGATTTGTTTTCCATAACTACGCTGACCATGGTTTTGGATTAAATAACCTTGTGCTCCTAGACAATTCAATGTTCCCGTTTAGGCCATTCATACCTCTGCCTGTAACTTCCATTCTTGCTCACATTCTTAACAGCTATCTCCCCAGTCTGGCCTACTGGTCTTTGCCCACACTGTCTAAATGCATGGAATAAAGAATTATGCAATCCTCGAATGTTTGAAATGGAAGATACATCAGTACTCCTCTCTCTCACCTCTTCATTTTAGGGTTGAGCGAAGAAAGGCCCAGAGAGGTTATGTGACTTGTCCATGGTCCCCAAAATACTTTGTGCTTTGCTCACTTTCCCGAAAAGCCTTCACTCCTTAAGCAAATGTTTCTTTATCTTTCTACCCAATCTCCGAGGCCTTTATTTCCTGCATTACTTAAAGGTATCAAAATGCATTGATCGCAAGACACCATTTAAATTCAAATTTAAACTCACACACTTTAATCTAAATTTAAATCACATTAAAACTCACATTTAAATTCGCATTTAAACTCAAGTCTTGCATACCAGAGGATAAAAGCAATTCTTTTATCTCCGTGGCCACTGCATCTGATCTCAGCTGCCGCACCTTTTCTTTTGTTGTCATGAAGAGCAATTCAAAATTCTTAGGAGGCTGGCTCAGGGACAACCAGGAGGACACACAGGGACAAACTTCCTGCCTGGTTTCCATAAAGGACACCTCCTCAACTTTCTTTACAGAACACCATTCCAAAGGTCTGCATAAAGGAGCAAGTTAGTGTATCTCTACATTTTTAAATGCTCTCATTCCTGAGAGCATTTAAAGAAAATGGTAACAATGGGCATTTACATTTCTTTATCAGTTTATACCTAGAAGTATCTACCAGGATCAAAGATTAAGTTGCTTTTTTAAAAACAAATAAGTATTCATCTTGATGGGAAACAGAAAAACCTCTAAGGGGGCAGGAAATTCACAAATCATGCAGTCATTCTGGACTTTACGTGAAAAGAAAATACATCAAAACCACACTGGCCTTTCATCTGAAGGGAGCCCGGGCGCCTGGGTGGCTCAGTCGGTTAAGCCTCCGACTTCGGCTCAGGTCAGATCTCACGTTTGTGGGTTCGGGCCCCGTGTCGGGCTCTGTGCTGACAGCTAGCTCAGAGCCTGGAGCCCGCTTCCAGTTCTGTGTCTCCTCTCTCTACCCCTCACCCTCTCATGGTCTGTCTCTCTCTGTATCAAAAATAAATAAAACATTAAAAAATTTGAAGGGAGCCTGGTATATAAAGATGTAAATCCATTAAAGAACATGAACTGTGCAGTCAAAGATCACGCAGGCCCACCTGGCTTGGAAGAACAAAATAAGCTGCTCCCTAAAAGGAGAAGCAGGGCCTTCCGTGTCTGGCTGTGCCTCTCCTGATCCAAGAACTGTTTGGAACAGCTGTCTGTACAGAGGACCTTGGCAATTGAGGAGGAGAAAGGCAAGTGTAATTAGAGACACTTGATGCCCAGAGCGGCCACTGTTTTGGGGCTGATTGAAGGAGTGATTACACAATGCTGAAGAGGCAGGTTAAGTGCTGCCCACCAGGGAGCCAGGAGGCTCTGGAAGCCAGTTCTGAGAATTACATGCTGCTCCATAGTGCCTGCTAATTGACCCGTTATTTCTGGATGAAAAAATTTCCCCAAGGACGGGAGTTAAAGTAGATAATGAGGATCTCTCATCTCACAGAGCAGTTCAGCAGCGGAGTCTGAGCTCTAGAGACTAGACATTATTTCAGTGGATAAGGGGGCAGGGAGATCACGGACTGAGCATGAAAAGATTCAGTAGTATGCCCAAAGGTTTCCGCTGGGATTCCCAACCCACACTCCCCTCTCCTGGCCCTGTACCACTTTCATTCGAATAATGTTAGGAATAATTGATCACTGTAAAGATAAGGTGTGAATACGGGACCAACCATAAGGTCCACGAAATGGGCATATTTCTGAGAGCTTCATGAAAATAGTCACTATTCACCAAAGCAGGGATCTAGTCATATATAAGGAAAAATATGTGCCAAGTGCAGGAAAAGTTCTGGAGTTCCCAAATGTTGCCAGCACCTGTTGGGGTGCAGGTGGAAAATCTGAGGAGCTTGATCATATGTTTCTCTGTATACTTCTGCGTGTGCCTTTCTTACTAGGATCACCACATAGATTTTTCTTGCCTTAAGAGCTAAAAATATGCAGTTTTCTCCAGCAATATCTGGGGGTTGTGGCCTGTCTCTGATGCTCATTGATGTAAAAGGGACTCCTCCCCGATATGATAAACTCCCCCCCCCCCCGGCCTGACTGAGATGGTCTAGTCCAGTACTCCAAAGTCGAGATTTTTTAAAACTTTTGAATCCAGAAAGAAGATGACTTAGAAAGAAATAAAACCTGGCACTAAATCATTTGATTTAGTGTGACATAGTTACCAAGTACAGACTACATTCCCAAGCAGAAATAGACCCTTAAATAGCGGTGATGAACAGAAACAGCACAGACGGAGCTGGTATCCTGCACTCAGCCTGGAAGACCACAGAGAGGAAGCTAAAACTCTGTTCGAGAATATATCTGTAAACATTTTTTTGTTTGTTTCTCTTGAAGCCGGACTTTGGGAATCCTGAAGAAAACAGTGCAATGAGTCCTGGGCCCAGGATCATGGGGAAAATTCTCTTCTCAGTCCTTGATGCTTAGGAATATTCAGGAACAATCCCAGAGATATATTTAGCTGTTGCCTGGGGCTTTGTTCCCAGACAGATTTGGGGGCTGGGAGTGGGCGATGCACGTCGCTGAGAGAAAAGATAGATGTGTCTCCACCAGGCTGCTCTATCTTCTCTCTTGTGACACGGAGCCAACGTTTCAGAAGGAATAAGGGGACCAGGTTACCTCTGCATGGAGGAGCATGTGCCAGGGGAGGACAAGAGATGGGGGAGAGGATTGGGAGGCCCTGCTGAGCCCTCCTCTCCTGAGCCAAGTTTGAGTCAGGAGCCTCATGACAAAGCTGTGCTGAAATGGCGGTTACGTCGGAGGCTGGATCTGGTCCTGAGGATTTTTAAAGTCTTCTGAGGGCATTTAAAAACACCCTTTGGAGCCTGGATTAAGCACAAAAAAATGGAGCGACTCTGCAAGGGGAAGAGACGTTGGTGGGTGCCTGCCTTGGAGGGGGCCTCTGCCTAACGTCAGGTGCAGTAGCACTCCGAAGGCAGCGCTTGGCCAGTACCCTGTGAGCCAGGTCAGAATCTACACGCCAGCCCAGGTTTCTCTCTTCCCTTCCCCTAGTCCAGTAACACCCCCCCTCACTTCAATACCACCCCAATCCTACCACCCATCAGCCTGACTGCCGCCTCTCCTGGCACCTCTGCGTCCCACAGCAGGTGGACATGCACAGGCAGGGACGAGCCAATACAAGTCTTAAACTATCTTTTTCAAGGCATCTCAACCATCATCATAAGAAAAATCAGAACATGCATTTTATTAGAAATTTTATGGTTATCTTTGCTTAAATTCTAAATTGCACGTCGGGCTGATGAGGGGTAACTGCCCCCTAATGGTCTGAATCCTGCCCTGGACCTAGTTGGCTGAAACAGCCCCTGACAGCCTGTCTTTTCCAGCTCCACTTTATCGTCCAGGAAACTGCCTGCAGGATCTTTCTAAGATGTAGGTATTACTGCTCTGCTTAAACGAACTTCATTAAAATGAATATTGGACAGGGGTGCCTGGGTGGCTCCGCCGATTAAGCGTCCAATTCTTGGTTTTGGCTCAGGTCATGATCTCATGGCTTCATGGGCTCAAGCCCCATGTTGGGATGTGTGCTGGCAACACAGAGCCTGCTTGGGATTCCCAGTCTCCCTTGCTCTCTGTCCCTCCCCCACTCATGCTGATTCGGTCTCTCCCAAAAGTTTTAAATAAACTTTAAAAAATTTTAAATGAATATCGGATGGAATTCAATTTCCATTGCATTGTCTAGAAAGCTCTTCAAGATCTGGCTTTTGATTTTATTTCTAGTCTCATTTCTCATCTCCCTGCTTCCACTTGCCCCCCTCCATATACCCTATAGGGTTCAGGGCATGCTATCCCAAATATGGCACTTTGATATACTGAATATTTTAAGCAGAAGAGTCAGTCTGACTTCCTTCTCCCCTGAAACATGTCATAAAGTCTTCGGGTGAGGGGTACCCTCCTTATGCCTGGAGGAAAGGAGCATCCTTATCTCTGAAGACAAGGGGCTCCAGCTAGAATCCAACCATAGGCCTTGCTAAGCTTCCCCCATTTATTACACTTACCTCATACAGTGGTCCCTCCTTATCCTTGGGTGGATATCTAAAACCACAGAGAATACTGAACCCTGTGTATACAATGATATTTCTTATATGTGCATAACTATGATAAAGTTTAATTAATAAGTTAGGCACAGTAAGAGATTAACAGAAAGAGCTCGTAATAAAATAGAACAGTTACAACAATACACTAGCATAAAAGTTATGTGAATGTGGTCTGCCAAAATATCTTACGGGACTGTACTCACCCTTCTTGTGATGTGAGATGGTAAAATGTCTGTGTGGTGAGGCGAGGTGGACGACGTAGGCATGGTGACCTAACATAGGCTACTATTGACCTTCTGTCATTAAGTCAGAAGAAGAATCATCTGCTTCTGGACCCCACTTGACCAGGTAATGGAAACCATTGAAAGCAAACCCACGGATAAGGGGGGACCACCGTACCCCTTAACTTATCATATTATTCCTCCGTGACGGTCCACTTCTCATGAACCTAGCATAAAATACTCAGGTCTGTTTCTGTGGGTCTTCATTTCCTTATAAAGGCTCCCAGGTCACATCCCACTTAGGTTAAATAAATGTGTGTGTTTTTCTCCTGTTAATCTTTGTCAATTTACTTTTCAGACCCAGCCAAGGACTCTAAGAAGCACTTTTCCTCCCCTACAGCCCTGTGTTTGGGACAGATCAAAATACTTGAGGGTCCACAAGCATCCCATGCTGCTTCATGCCTCCATATCTTTGTACATGACATTCCTTCCACATGGACTGTTTTCTTCAACCTGTTCCTCCTTCAGCCTTACAAACTCTACCCTGCTGTGCAGTCTGCCTCAACTCCTTTACGTCCGTGGTACTCCCAGAGTATTCTATGCGCCTGTCTGTGCACATCTGTCTCTTGTGTGAACATCTCTGTCTAATGAGGGTATGGAGGCCAGGGAGCATGTTCTATTCATCTCTCTCTCTCTCTCTCTCTAAGTAGTGCCTGGCACAACATAGGTACTCAATACTTGTTTATGGGGGCACCTGGGTGGCTCAGTCGGTTAAGCATCCAACTTGGGCCCAGGTCATGATCTCACGGTTCGTGGGTTTGAGCCCCGCATCAGGATCTGTGCTGACAGCTCAGAGCCCGAAGCCTGCTTCAGATTCTGTGTCTCTCTGCCCCTTCCCTGCTCACGCTCTGTCTTTCTCTGTCTCTCGATAATGAATAAACATTAAAAAAAATTTTTAAATACTTGTTTATAGAATAGATGAATGAGTAAACAAATTGAAGCAGACTTATTTGTTGGTAAGCATAGCAATTGCTTTAAATTCTTGTTTTACAAGGGATTAATTCCACTCTTTTTCTTATTTCAATCAGCTAATGGTTAAAATTTTTATTATTCAAGTTTTCTCTTCTCTTCGCTTCTCTTCTCTTCTCTTCTCTTCTCTTCTCTTCTCTCTTCTCTGTCTGATACTTCAAGCAGAACACAGCTCTTCCTCTGGTATTTCCCACACGAACTGTTTTCCTTGAACACCTTCACGTTCTGTCTAGTGTTTGTGCTACTTGTGAACATATTTGTCCTCCCTACTGGAATGTGGGGTTCTATGCGGCAGATCCTCAATCTTATCAGCTTCAGGATTCTGGGCACTAAGTACCCACGAGAAGTTCATCAATGCTGCCCGAATTGATCTGAGTTGTGCAGATATTTTAAAGGGTCTGTGGATCTCAGAAGATACAGAAATAGATATTTCTTTCATATACTTCTCTGGTGGAAAAACAATAGCAACAGCAACAACAACACTAAAACAACTCTTCTATGATAAGGAAAAAAATAAAGGCAAAAACAATTGAAAACAACCAAACAAAACCCCAAAATTCTTTGAAGTGTTCTCTCCTGAAACAAGGGCACGCTTGTTACAAGTGCCCTTGGCCGGAGCATCTCTGGCTGGAAAATTTCTGAAACATTGTGGGTTTGGTGAGATGCCCCGTTGCTTTTCCACAACATTCTAAGGTTCCTAGTGAAGCACACCTCCAATGTGGGCAGACATTCCTCAGAAGGCTCTGTGAGTTGGAAGCCTTAGAATGTTTACCGCCCAGCATTTGCTCCAGCCCACAGACAATAAAAACAGCCCAATTATGGCTTCCCTTTGGAAGGTTACTGAGGTTAAAATGATCACAGTAAGAGTAAAAAGGGCTCCATAATTCTTTGTTTTTACTTTTAGGGTGTGATATGTTAGTGGTCCCCAGCAGAATTTGCTTTATTTTAAAGCATGCTCGATTTTCAAGACCTTCTCTGCACCTTTCAGTTCTTCCAAACCAGCTCTGCAGAATACATATCCATGCACTTTCCCTCTTTATGTTTATACTTCCCCTGGGGAGCCTCCGGGACACTAGAGGGTCAGTCAGTGTTTACCAAGAGTTCCCAGCTTCCCTTAGAAGCTCAAAGACTCATAGTTAAATACCCAGCCCTGAAGGGAAGTTCTGAGATCAGAATCAATTACAGGATTTATTCCTAAAGTTTTACCTTTCCTATCATAAAATATCTTTTCTTGCCTGGGTAGTTTTACCTACCCAGCCTGCTGGGATTGGAACACATTTGCTCCTTCCTTCTTTCAGACCCTACTGAAACATCACCTTCTTCATATTTTCTTCGCTCTACTTACCTAGACAGTTAGTTGCTTCTTCTTCAGGAGTACCACTGAATTCACATCCTGCTATTCCCATATCTTATCTTATATTCCATGTTGATTGCTCACATCTTACATTCTATCAGTTCATATTCTAATTCTATATGGTCTCTCTAGTCTAATCTCTGCTGCTTATTTATCTCATATCTTCAATATTCTCCAGCATCAGGTGGGGGTATAGTTCTGGGGTACAGCATTTGACCGCAAAACAATATTCCCCAGCATCTAGCCCTAGGATATGGGAGGTACCAAACAAATATTCGTTAAAAGAAAAAAAGATTAAGACATAATATATGAAAGGTTCTGTAACAGAAACTTATAAACTGCAAACTAATGGCACCTTTTGAAGGACATATGAAAGAAGCCACACTTTCAGTTAGTGTTAGCATACCACTGTTAGCATTTTATTCATTTTAACAGTGAAAAAATACTAAGAGGTAATTCTGTTAAGCATTTACAATATGCCAAACATGGTACTCTCTTATATTAGAGATTTAATCATTATAACACATTCTGTAAGACAATACTAAAATTCCTGTTGCACTGATGGACTAACGAAAATTTTAGAGAGGTTAAAGAATTTGTCCAGACTCAAAGAGCTGGGAGTAGCAGGGAGAGCATGGGGTCTGAGCCTGCCTGACCCACTTGCTGCCTCTATGTGGTGTGTATTCCTGTGGGACTTAACGACCTAAGCAAACAGCAACCACCACGCAGTCCGGGCCTGCGCGACATGAATCGGCGATAGGAGCGAGGGCAGGCAGGAGAATCAGAAAGGAGGATTCTTTGTTTTCAGATAACTGGGCCTGGTCAATATCAGTAATAGTTAACACACAAATTAAAGTTTTCTTTATTCCCAACTTCGTAATGGACTTGTTATCACCGCTGCAAGATAGCCAAACTGACTTGATGAAACTCTAGGTAACGCTGTGCTTTTGAATGACAACCTACAGAGAGAAAGTCCAAAATGGGTCATGCTTATTATCATTATTGCCAAATGAGTCCAAATGCCTTAAAGGAGGTTATAAATAAACAAGAGCAATGCTCGCTGTCCATGTACACACCATAGAAAAAATAAGCTATACTTCAAGCTGTAACCACAACGCAGGTCATTTTGGAATAGAATATCCACTGAAAGTTTGGCAGACTCTACAAGAAAGTAAAATTATAAGCCAATTTCACTCACTAACATAGATACCAAAAATGTAAAATAAAATAGTAGTACTAAATCAAATCCAGCAATATATTTATAAAGGCATATCTGTACAAAATGTCTCCCAAGAATATAAGCCTGGCTTAACAATAGATGTATGGACTTAATTAGGCTCATAAATCAATTAAAGGAGAAAAGCAAAAGGGTATCTTAGCAGATGCAGAAAAAGTGTCTGCTAAAACTGTACACTCATTATTAATAAAAATATCAGCAAACTGCTATTTCTACAAATCAGGTGTAGAGGGGAACTTGCACAAGCAAGTTAAGTTTACCAACCAAAGACCTATAGCAAGTACCTTTTTAAGTGGTTCAATATTAGAAGCAGTCTTGGGCAGTCTTGGGGTGCCTGGGTGGCTGAGTTGGTTGAGCGTCCAACTCTTGGTTTTGGCTCAGGTCATGATCTCGGCTTTGTGTGCTCAAGCCCCACACCAAGCTCTGTGCTGGCAGCACGGAACCTGCTTGGGATTTTCTCTCTCTCCCTGCCCTTCCCCCACCTGTGTTGTCTCTGTCTCTCTCAAAATAGATAAATAAACTTAAAGAAAAAAGAAGCAGTCTCTTCCTACAATATCAGGAAGAAAACAAAGATGCCTGCTAATACTGCTTTTATTCAATATTTTTTAGAACTTCTAGCCAATGAAAGAAGGCAATAACTAAATATTGAAAAGAAAGAAATAAAATTGTTCTTATTTGCAGACTCATAGTTTAAACAGAAAATCTCAGAGCCCCTACTCATAAACTGTTAGAACGAATAAGTAGATTTAACAGTGTTGCTGGACACAAGATTAGTGTAAATCCAATAACATTTGTATTCACCAATAATAATATGGTAATAGTAAGGGAATAATATATATTCCATTGACATGAGTAGCAATAAAATTCATGAGATACTTAAGCATAAATCCAACAAAGGAGTTGAGAGAGACATTAACTATGAAAATTATGAAAGCTTATGGGAGAACATAAAATAAGTTCTAATACATGGAAAGACATACCATATTTAATAAAGGAATGTTCAGTATCATAAAGATGTAAGAGTTCAGAACTTGGACTAAAACAAGTCTTTTCCTTCCTTGTCTTTCTTCCCTCCAACCCACTGAGGATCACTGATCCTTCATGCTGTTTAGGAAATGCCTTCCCTCTGCCAAAATGAACGGCAAGCGGCTTGGCTGGATGGATATGCAGGCACCTGGTGGCCTCATGTGAGTTTTCCTCTGCAGTCTTACACCTTAGCCCTTCCTCAGACCAAAGTGGCCTGAGGCCACAAGCAGACTGGCTGTCCTGTGGTTTCCCTTGATGACCCAAACACACTCATGGACTCCTAGGAACACAAAGTAGAGGACTCCCAAGATTATTTACTTTCTCGCTTTGTATTTGAGAAACGGTGGCCAGGGACAAAACAAGAACCAAATTTCTTTAATTAGTTTGTTTCCACGGTGTCAGCCCAACAGAATATATGAATTTGTAAAACAAACTGTTAGGATTTTAAAACCAAGTTAAGGGGAAAAAATGAGAGCTAAGTCAATATTTTTATTTTAAATCAACTCGAAAGAATATTTGGAAGATACAAATATGTTCCCCTGATTAAAGAGGGTTTTATTACTAAATAGCTCAAGGTCGCACTCTACTACGATCTCCACAAGAGAATAATCTAGAAAATAAGGGCACCTGGGTGGCTCAGTCAGTTGGGCATCCGACTTCGGCTCAGGTCATGATCTCCTGGTTTGTGGGTTGGAGCCCCACGTTGGGCTCTGTGCTGACAGCTAGCTCAGAGCCTGGAGCCTGCTTCAGATTCTGTGTGTGTGTCTCTCTCTGACCCTCCCCTGCTCATGCTCTCTCTCTCAAAATTAAATTAAAAAAACATTTAAAAAAAGAAAAGAATGTTGCTTCTCATATGCAAAATTTCTCTGATAAGTTTTTTGATGGCAGAAAAGTATATGTGCCTTAATATATAAGTGGCTTTCTATTCTGTGTCACAAGTCCTCAAAAACACTCCTTGAGCAAATCCATACCGGTATTGTGTCCCATATTACCAAGTGGTCATCACTCAAACAAAGGCAGCATTTACCCTTAATTATTGTTAGTCTTTTCAAAGCAAAACCTGGCACATAAATTTTTCCATCTTTCACCCTGTGCCCAATCCATTTATTTCTCATGCCATGGTGTCCTCTCTCCCCTTATACTTAATCTGCATCCCAATCAGATGACCCCAACTCATTTATCAATTCATTCATTTCTCTTTCCTATAAACCCAGTCCATCTGCTGTTGATACCACACAGGCATTCACCACATGTAATCTTGGCTTAATATTCATCTTATGGTTGCCTTCTATCTTCCATATTAATAACTACTATTTAGTGAGAGCCTATGATAAATGGAGTGAACATAGAATTTGTCATTCAAACCAAGATACATTTGAGACTAGAAGGGGTTGCTATTAATAATCACACGGAGACAACAGGTGTAAACCAGGGCTGCCGCTGGCAAGCTGGGACATGTGAGCACCCTATCAATAAGTGACGAGTGTGGCAAACATTGCAGGCTGGCTCACTCCACATCTTGACTAACTCTTTTCTCCTTTCCTCGACTTCTGCTCTAGGGGCTAGAAGGCCCACTTTCTCTTTCTTCCCCAACAGCTAGCGCTGGCCAGGAGACAGACAGTTCTGGCAAATGGGACCTCAGTAAGGGATTTCTGATAACTTGTGCTTTCCGATGAAATGGCTTCCTTGTAAGTAGCCCAGCTCCTTCCCCTTTCTGCTGTGTGGACCTTGTCGGAGGTTTAGTGGTCAGCTAAAGACGCTGAAATGATAAACATGAGAGCAAGAGGAAGAGTGGCAAAGCAGAAAGCAGTAAACGAGGTGTCTGACCTTAGGTTTAGCTAAGGTCACAAGCATAGGGCCCCCACGAGGGCATTGGTGTCCTTAGGAGGTCAGACAGTTCCCTCTCTCTGCCATGTGAGGACACAGCAAGAACTGGCCATCTGAAAGCCAGAAAGACAGTGCTTATCAGAACCTGAGCGTGCGGACGCCCTGCCATCAGACTTCCAGCCTCCGGAACTGTGAGGAGTCAGTTCTGTTGTGTGAGCCTCCCATTTTATGGTAGTTTGTTATGGCAGCCTGAACAGACTAAGGTGCCTGTCTCTAGATCTCTTTTTCTATGAAAACAAACCTCTTTTAGCTAAGCAGGAAAATTCTTTTATTCCTTGCAGCCAAAAGCATCCTTAACTTAGAATAGCTATTATTATTTTGTTCTAATTAGTTGGTACATATTTTCCTTAATCCTTACAACCACCCTGAAAGGTGCTTGCAATTTACCCTCATTTTTTAGATGAAGGAACTAGACTTAACAAGGACTTGGTGGCTTGTCCAAAGTTGTACAGGCAATGAATATCGTCTGGATTTCCAGCTCAGGCCTCTCTGACCTCAGAGCCTGTGCCTCACACACAACAGATGCCGCTGCTTTACTTCACGAGCAGAGCTGTGCGTGTCTCGGGCAATCCCACTGAGCAGATGTTGCTAGAAAGAAGAAGGATGTAAAAGAGATGATTCTCCCTGACTTCCTTGCCCTCAATGCACCCTACGCACTGTGAGGTCTCTACCCTCACACTCTACTAGGGAAGAGTCAGTCAACATCAACGAAATGTTCAGTTGAGCAAACATTATATTGAAGTGCCTGCCTACTTTATGCCAAAGTTCCGCAGTGCTCACCAAGAGCCCTGTGGATGTGAGTCATCAGCTGGCAGGACAAAGTAGACACAGAAACAGACCAGTTAAATATACTGGACAAAGCACTTGGCTAGAGATATGCACAGGAAAGTGGGTGCCCAGAGAACACCTAGAATGTCGTGAATGTATAGGGAAAACTTCCTGAAGCAGATGAGGCCTGAAGGAATTTGCCTCTATGGGTGAGCAAAGACTAAGGTAAAGAAACGTAGATGAGGAAAACAGAAAAGGAAATGGTGGCATTTTAAAATGTGTTGTTGGGGAGCCTGGGTGGATCAGTTGGTTAACTGACTTCAACTCAGGTCATGATCTTTCAGTTTGAGAGTTCGAGCCCCGCATCGGGCTCTGTGCTGACAGCTCAGAGCCTGGAACCTGCTTCGGATTCTGTGTTTCTGAACAGAATATAAAGGGTGAGCAAATCTGTACCTCATTGCTTTCTATACCAGCTCAAGAATTTGTCTAAACTAGAAGCTCAGAAAAGTTTAAAAGGTTTTATTATTTTTTAAATACTTATTTATTTTGAGAGAGAGTGTGTGTGAGCTTGTGAGGGGGGAGGGACAGAGAAGGGGAAAGAACCCCAAGCAGGCTCCACACCGTCACCACAGAGCCTGACGTGGGGCTCAATTTCACGAATCATGAGACCATGACCTGAGCTGAAATTATGAGTCAGACACTTAACTGACTGAGCCACCCAGGCACCCCAGGTTTAAAAAGCTTTAAAAGAAATTTTCATGATTCAATAAATATGATCAGAATGTATTTTGTTAGCCAAGAATGAAATTAATATTCTGTACTTGAATCTTTGTCTCTGTGGGCAACTTTCACAAAATAATCTAGCATTTTGAACAAAATCTTGAACAAAAGAATTTTAAGTCACTGATTTGCAATTCACTAGCAGTGTGACAAACAGGTTTAAGCCCAGAGCATCCTTACTTAGCATTGCTATAGTGTAGCCTTTAAAAGTGTTAGGCCCTATTTTCTATAGATATTAACTAATGCAGTTGTTTTAGAGCTTTGGTAAATCTTTTTTACTTTGCTTGGTAGACAGTAGACACCACACCACACAGAGTGGTTCTCACGTGGATGTGATGTGCTACACAGGAAGAGCGACTCTTAAGGAAGCCGGAGTTTATTTTAAAAAAGTTTTTAATGTTTTTTATTTATTTTTGAGAAACAGAGAGAGACAGCGCAAGCAGGGAGGGTCAGAGAGAGAGGGAGATATAGAATCCGAAAACAGGCTCCAGGCTCTGAGCTAGCTGTCACCACAGAGCCTGACTCGGGGCTCGAACCCACGAACCGTGAGATCATGACCTGAGCTGAAGCTCAACTGACTGAGCCACCCAGGCACCCCAGGAAGCCTGAGTTTAGGCAAGACAGAAGTACTCCTCTTTACCTTCTAAATTACCTACTAAATGTCTCCAGCCAAAGCCAGCCACCCAGCCCACACTCTTCTGAATAACATCTCTGCTTCCTGGGAGATAGTAACTCTCTGGCATGTGCAACACGACAGAACACAAAACCAACAACACAAATTTGCCTCCGTGCTACATGCAGTGCCCTGAGGAGCCACAAATCCGCACTGGGGCTGTGCAAGGCTTAATTCCAAAATCCTGAACGTGTTGCTAAGTGGACTGGCCATACATGTCCTGTGTGAGGAAAGCAGGCAGCTGACTGCCATGTACTGTGCAAGAGCCAAATTGGGTCAGGTCTCTCAGGAGGAGATGGGGGAGCTCAGAGCAGACCAGCCTTCGGGAGGTGTCTATACACAGAAGCTTTCTCATCAGCTTTCTAGCCTCACCTAATCTCTGCGGTTGCAAGGAAAAACCAAACATTAGACCCACATTTCTCTTGGCCTTTGCTGTGCCTATGCCGAGACCCACACCTCCTCACTTGGTGGCCCTACTAAGTCATGCCTCGCTACTTCCGTTTGGGTTCTTGTCCATGCCACCCTCCCCCCCCCCCACCATGCCTCCTCATATTGTCACATGAGTATCCCTCGCTCTGCTGAATCCACACTTTTCAGGTGGCATCTCCAGACTGTTTTTATTGCACAGGAAAAGATAAGACTTGTCCTATTTGCAGAGGGACATCTCAAATTCACTATGGAATTTATACCTATCCCAAGCCTAAAGGGTCCAGAAGAAAGGGTTGGCTTCCCAGACAATTAGTACTTATTAAGAGCCTAATTTGTAGGGCCCTGTGTTAGGATCAATACAGAAAACAAATATGTCATACAGAAGAATACTGACTAGCTAACAACAAGGAACAAAGCTCAAAACATAAAGATAAATGTAAAGAACAACAAATGAAATTGTATGTACAGTATTTCAATTTTTCTTTGCTTTGTTTTTAACTACCAAAAAACAACCCTCTGAAATGTTAACGATGGTGATCTCTCTAGCTGGGATTATACAGAGGATTAGAGATAGAATTATACATGATTATTTCTTTCATTTTAACATTTATTTCTGTATTTTTGACAATAATACTAGCAACAATGACATTTATTTTGTGCCAGGCACCATTCTAAGAGCTTTACATGAACTGACTCATTTAAGTCTTACAGTAATCCTAGAAGGCACCTGCTGTTATGCCCAATAAAGGTGAGGCACAAAGAGATCAAACTATGTGCCCAAAGTCACACTTATAGTAAGTAAGTCACAGAGCCAGGATTCAAATGCAGCAAGTTATTTCCAGAATTAAGACTTAATCCCTATGCAAAAGTAAACTATTAGGACTTCATCAGAATAAAAAGCTTCTGCACAGTGAAGGAAACAATCAACAAAAAACCCACTAAATGGGAAAAGATATTTGCATATGAAGGTGAGAAGTTTCTTCAAGAAGTTAAAAATAAAGGGCACCTGGGTGGCTCATTTGGTTAAGCATCCAGCTTCCGCTCAGGTCATGATCTCATGGTTCCTGGGTTCAAGCCCCATGTAGGGCTCTGTGCTGACAGCTAGCTCAGAGCCTGGAGCCTGTTTCAGATCCTGTGACTCCTCTCTGTGTCCCTCCCCTGCTCATGCTGTCTCTCTCTCTCTCTCTCTCTCCCTCTCAAAATAAATAAATAAATAAATAAATAACAAAATGTTTAAAAAAAAATAGAACTACTCTACAATCCAGAAATCACACTACTGGTTATTTACCCCAAAAATACAAAAACACTAATTCAAAGGGATACACGCACCTGTATGTTTATAGCAGCATTATTTACAATAGCCAAATTATGGAAGCAGCTCAAGTGTCTGATAGATGAATGGCTAAAGAAGTGGTAGAGGGATATACAATGGAATGTTATTCCACCATAAAAAAGAATGAAATCTTGCCATTTGCAATGATATGGATAGAGCTAGATAGTATACTCTAAGTGAAGTAAGTCAGTCAGAGAAAAACAAATACTATATGATTTCACTATATGTGGAATTTAGGAAACAAAACAAAGGAGCAAAGGGGAGAAGGGAGAGGGAGACCAAGAAACAGCCTCAGCTATAGAGAACAAACTGACGGTTACCAGAGGGGAGGTGGGCAAGGGGATGGGTGAAACAGGTGATGGAGATTAAGGAGTGCACTTATGATGAGCACTAGGTAATGCACAAAATTACTGAATCACTGTACTTACCTCTTAAACTAATATTACACTGTATGTTAACCACACTCGGGGCCTTCACGTGCAAGGACCTGTTCTGCTTCAACAACATTAACTTTGATCCACCTACAGAAACTTAGGGGATTCCTTTGTACTTACAGGACCTGGCCCACTGGCCAGAGTACCTCATCATTGCAGAAACCCCTGGTGGAGAGTCAATGGGTTAGGTTGTGGGTAAAGCAGAGAGTTCTGTAGCTAAAGAGTGGCACGGCCATGTTACGGCTCTCTGTTGCCCCAGAATTTTGACGCTTTGGTTTGACTGCTAAACATATGGAGTTATTAGGGGAGATTTCAGAAAGAAAGGGTGGGTTTTTCTGTTGATCTCTTTGTTAGAGTATCAAACCAAGCTGCAGTCGACGTGTACAAGCAGTGGGCTACAGCATGTACAGGACAGTCATAGAATCCTATTCCAGCAGCAAGGGGGAGCCTGATGAAGAGGCTTATGATATGAGAAGCACCTTCCAGAGACACTGAGAAGAAATCCATCACAGCATTACCTCGTCCTGTGAAGCCTGAAGACATTGAATAACTATGGGCAGTGGTTCTTAGGCTGATGCTCCAGATATTTTAGGGACAATATTATTTTCATTGGATGATCCTGGAACTCTATCAGGAGAAAAGTAATCATTTTCTTCAAGAAAATACAGGTTACAAATTTGAATCTCGTTTTCAGTTAGGAACATCGCACCTACTAAAGCTGTTACAAAATTCTATCAAAAAGGCAGCTATGTTAGATAGAAACTTTCCACTATTTTGGTTCATAATATTCACTATGTGTTAAGAGAAAAAACTTGTTCCGGTCTCCTCCTACATCCTGTGCCTGAGAACCACTGCTGCATATATATTTTTTATTTTATATTATCTATTAATTGAAGCTTTAAAGCATATATGAAATGTATAAATCTAAGATGTATAATAAAACCCATTGTTGACCCTAAAAAAAGAAATAAATAAAAGGGAGTCAGGAGAAATGACCTCATACTTATATATCTCTTGATTTGTTGCCTCACATGCAAAGTAAGAGGGTGAACAAAACTACATTCTAGAGAAATATTTACCTTACAGGTTACCAATAGTTGCCATGAGCAATGCCTCATCATTTTAGACTTGGCCATGACATCATTGATTAGGCCACAGCAAATGTGCTGTCTTTGTGCTTTAATTTACTTTTTTCAAATTTTTAAATACTTATTTTCTCCTCTTGTTTAAAATATAATTTATTGTCAAATTGATTTCCATACAACACCCAATGCTCATCCCAACAAGTGCCCTCCTCAATGCCCATCACCCACTATCCCCTTTTAATTCAATTTTTTAATGTTTTTTATTTATTTTTGAGAGAGAGAGAGAGAGAGAGAGAGAGAGAAAGAGAGAGCATGATCAGGGGAGGGGCAGAGAGAGGGAGACACAGAATCTGAAGCAGGCTCTAGGCTCTGAGCTAGCTGTCAGCCCAGAGCCTGATGTGGGGCTCAAACCCACGAACCTTGAGATCATTACCTGAGCCGAAGTCGGACACTTAACTGACTGAGCCACCCAGGTGCCCCTTAATTACTTTTAAAACCAACATGTCCCATAAAGCAAATGCACAAAGAATATAAAAACTAATGGTAGAGCTAAAGGTATGACCCTATACAAATGAGAGCACTGATCATTGTTAAAAGACAAAAAGTGGTAAGAAAACAGAAACGGATTGCAGGATAGTCCGGCAGCATACGTGATTCCAAAGAGAAGCAACCAACTATTCAAGACTAAATATCTTGAGTTGATGCAATCAAAAATAATCACTATGTGGCATGGAAAAGTAACCAATAAAATGAATGAATTTCCAACGTATGCCTACATCATTAATTCCCCAGAAGAGCAGGATACAAGTTTCTCAGGCCCAGTAGGTAGATAGAAACATGTTCATACTTAGTGACATTTCATAAAACAATAAGAGAATTCTACAAGGTTCTAGACAGAAAAAAATAGATTTCATGCCAGGAATCAAGAATCAGAACGGCACCAAATTTTTAGCAACACTGGAAGCTAAACACAATACCTTCAGAAATTGGCAGGAATTAATTTCCAGTCTAGAATCCTGTACCCAAACAACCCATCAGTTAAGTGGAAGAGTAAAATAAAGACATTTTCAAATGTTCAACATCACTCATCATCAGGGAAACACAAATCAAAACCACAATCAGATACCATCTCACACCTGTCAGAATGGCTAACATTAACAACTTAGGTAACAACAGAGGTTTGTGAGGATGCAGAGAAAGAGGACCTCTTTTGCATTGCTGGTGGGAATACAAACTGGTGCAGCCACTCTGGAAAACAGCATGAAGGTTCCTCAAAAAATTAAAAGTAGAACTACTCTATGATTCAGCAATTGCACTACTAGGTATTTATCCAAGGGATACAGGAGTGCCGTTTTGAAGGAGCACATGCACCCCAATGATTATAGCAGCGCTATCAACAATAACCAAAGTATGGAAAGACCCCAAAAGTCCATTGACAGATGAGTGGATAAAGAATATGTGGCATATAAAGACAATGGAGTATTATTTGGCAATGAAAAAGAATGAAATCTTGCCATTTGCTACTACGTGGATGGAACTAGAGGGTATTATGCTAAGTGAAATTAGTTGGAGAAAGACAAATATCATATGACTTCACTCATATGAGAACTTTAAGATACAAAACTGATGAACACAAGGGAAGGGAAGCAAAAATAATATAAAAGCAAGGACGGGGACAAAACATAAGAGACTCAAATATGGAGAACAAACAGAGGGTTATTGGAGGGGTTGTGGAGGGCGATGGGCTAAATAGGTAAGGGGCATTAAGAAATCTACTCCTGAAATCATTGTGCTAACTAACTTGGATGTAAATTTTAAAAATAAATTAAATTTAAAATTTTTTATTTTTTTAATTTATTTTTTAAATGTTTTTATTTCATTTTTGAGAGAGACAGAGTGTGAGCAGGAGAGGGGCAGAGAGAGAGGGAGGCACAGAATCTGAAGCAGGCTCCAGGCTCTGAGCTGTCAGCGCAGAGCCTGACATGGGGCTTAAACTCACATACTGTGAGATCATGACCTGAGCTGAAGTCGGACACTTAACCAACTGAGCCACCCAGGGGCCCCAATAAAAAAATTTTAAAAAGACATATTAAGACATGCAAGTTCTCAAACTTTATTTCCCATAACTCTCTTAAGAAGCTACCAAAGTGGGTGCTTCAGAAAATGAAGGAGTAAACCAACTAAGAGGAGAACCAGAGAAGAGAGAATGGCCACAGAAGGGAAGTGAAGGGAAAGCTTAGAACGCCAGTATGTGTTAGGGCTGGGGAAGAACTGCTTCAGACTGAGGGTCCATTTAAGAGGGCTGAGTGGGGGTTGGGGAGGCCAGAAGGAACCAATGACTGATGCATTTCATTGTATAGGAAATACCACGAAGAGGTGTTTTATAGAGCCATTAGAATACTTGAGAAGAAAGATCAAGAGGCTTCCTAAAAATCAGGCAAATAAAAACTATTTTCTTCAAAAAACCTTTTTCTAGAATAATGATAGGAAATAGCAACAATAGAACGAGACTAAATTTATAAACAAATGGTCCTTTCAACAACCTAAAGAAAATCAGCCAATGAATTGAGGTTTTTTTACTCCTTAAAGAAATACTGTAAGTGAGATTCAAAAAACCAAGTTGGATTTCACATTATATTTTAATTTTAAATTCCTCATAATGAAACTATATATTTAGCTGAAAACGTTAACCTATTAAGATGAAATATTTTTTCTCTTAAAACTGCAAGTCTAGGGACTTTCAAATTTCCCAATCATGTGCCATCAATTTACAAAACTGATTTTACGGGATCCGTTGCTCGGGAATTGTGGATGTACTGAATGAGGGATTATGGTTCTTTGAAGGCACCAACATTTGCTACTGAAAGTGAGTGATGCTACTGCTCCCCCCAAGTTAATCCATCTTAATTGAAAACCTCAGGCTAAATCAAGAGCACAGAGGGCTCTAGGGCCTACCTGTAGTTATTACCAGGAAATTTAGATTTCATACAAACCTGCCTTTATTTTACATGCAGTTTAGTTACTAGGAAAAAAAACCACACACCTCAAACTAAATATCCAATCCACATTTTTTCCTAACACAGAAGAAGGCCTCTCTAAAGGTTTTTCCAGGCTTACCACTTAACAGTGGTCAAGCCAAAAATAAACCCATGAGGCAAATTCAACAGCACACAAAACAGGAGTACATGGAGAGCAGGACTCAGCTTTTCCTCCATTCACCTCTCTCTGGGACCTCCACCCACATTCCCCCATCACCTAATTAGAAAGCTAATTAGGACTCCAAATTATAAAATGCTAAATAAGGAGGGAGATGTGGTGCCAGGCCAGGATTCCTTAACACTAAACACTCTCCTCCTTCATGTTTCTCCCGTTACTGCAGCGAGCTGTGGGAAGAGAGCTGGCCAGGAGGGCTGACGGCCGGAGGGCAGTGTTTACACTCAGTTGTCTAAGCAGGAAGATCTCTTTCACAAATTGCAAACTCTGAAAAGATAAAATTTAAAAGCAACATGCTTGGGCTTTAGTATTTTAAGGAAAAGAAGCAAGTATCTTATCAGCTCACTTATTATTACCATGGTGACATGAGGGGACGTGAGATCTCAAGACCGGTTCCTGGTTCCAGCCAGGCTGCGAATGAACGGTGCGGGGCGACTTCTTCGGTTACCATGGCAACCAAAATTAGAAGTGCTTTTTTGCAACACTAACAGAAACCATCTTTTGAAGCGCTTCTGTGAATCACATTGAATACTGATGATGCAAGCTTGAGTGATACATATTTTTCAAACATTAAAACACACACACACAGCGTATTGCCATAAACAAATACTCCTTTTAGACACCCCCTCCCCTTGAAATCTTGACTTAACTTGGAATAGATTTTTCAGTCTGGTTTTGTTTGTTTCCCTTTTGGATTCCCGCGGCCTCGAGCGCAAATGCGATTTGTTTAATTTCCAAACTTGTCTGAATTGCACGGGTAAGAACTTAGAATGCGGTTCATTTGCTCCCATTTTGAAACGGGATGAGGAGAGGGGTGGGGGAGGGTGGGCCTAACAGAGAGCCCTCTTGTCTCCTAAACTCTGGAGGACGAAAACGCGGCGGGGGGGGGGGCGATGAAACGGGGGTAGGGGAGTAGGGGGAGGAGAGGCAAGGAGGGAGGAAAAGAGAGGGAGGGAAGGAAAAAAATGCGGAAGACTGAATCTTCGCTGCCCTAAGAGCATCTCTGTTACTTTGACCTCTCCATCTGCCCAGATGTGTCAAGCACGCAAAGCTGAGCAGACATGGCATTTGAAAGACCCCGTTGCCATTCTTTCCTGGTCGTCCTGGAGCTCCTAATATTCCCGAAGGGACATCCGGGAAGAGGAGACGAGGTTCTTCCTAACTTGTACGGTCTTCAAAAGAAGCACGATTCCTTAGGGGGCGTCATGTGCGGAGCGTGGCGGGCCACAGCCGTTGGTTGTCAGTGCCCTCACTGCCAGTCCGGGTCACGCAGGTCCCCGCCTGGGCTCACGGCCCGGGGCTCGGGTCCCCGCGCCAGGTGCGCGCGGGGTCGGGCGCGAAGTCGCCCTCCCGGGCTCCCGTGCGGGCGCGCACTCCGACGCGGGGACCCGCACCGTGCCAGGACGCGGG
>NC_043705.1:114961819-114973048 GCF_006229205.1 Suricata suricatta
GGAGGCTCCCTGAGCTGTCAGCGACCGGGGACCTGACCGACAGCGGCCCCGGCAGACCCCGCCCGCTGGCCCCGGCCCGGGCTCTGCGGCGGGGGACAGAGGCGCCCCGAAGCGTTTCCTGGAGGACCAATCGGGAGCTGGGGGCTGGCCCGGGGGAGGGGGCCAGGTGCCGGTCAGGCGCCGGGACTCGGGCCCGGACCTCGTAGGCCGGTTTCTATGGCAGCTAGGAAGGAGGGGCGGGAGGGAGGGGGGTGCGCGGCTCGGGGACACCCATCGCAGACACGGGCGGAGGGGGGTTTGGCCCTCTCGCAGAGACAGTCCCTCCTCCAGAATGGATGAGAAGCGGCGACACAACCAAAAGAGGGTTGACATGGCTCTCATCAGCTCACGCCTCGACTGAACCTCTCCAGCCTCTTGATCAAAGGTTTCCGTGTCCTTGGGAGACCGTGACCCAGTAATCTTCCAAGCAGAACGGGGTTTCCAGCAAACCACCGTGACAGCTCCTTCGGGTGAGTCTGGCAGGGTTTAGGCTCTGCAGAAAGAAGTGCTAATGCCACCCTCTGCCCGGATCCCTCCCAAACATTATATCCAGTTCCTATGGTGTCACTTAGGCAGTGAATCCCTAATCTACTGCCTACTCCCCAGCTATAACCCTGCGGCTAATGGTAGGTGCCAAATATTTTTACAGTTTACAAACGAGGAAGCCAAGTCACTGAATGGAGTGTTGAGCAGAGAATGTGATTTACAGGCTAGTAAAACCTCTAGGATAACTAGAGGTTATTCACTGAAGTTCAAGTCCTTCATTTTACAGAGGAGGAAAGTGAGAGCAGAGAAGTCAGGTAACTTAACAAGGATCACACAACTTCGTTAATGGCAAAGCCAAGACCAGGCACCCTAAATCACAGCTCAGCAAGCACTCTTTCCACCTCCTCATGCTCTCGGATTCTGTACTCCTGATTGCTAGGGCAATATTTACAAAGGCAAAAGTGTAGATGGATGATTTAAAATCTATTTATGGTAGAAATTAGGGAACCCGAAGATTCTTTTTTTTCCCTATTTGCCAGGCATTATTATAAATACTTTCAAAAGAGTAACTGATTAAACCCTCACAATAACCTTATGTTAGGTATTGTTATTACCATCCCTTTTGACGGATGAGAAAACAAGCTCAGAAAGGTTATTTGCTCAGGGTCAGACAGCTGTCCAGTGCTGGTGCTGGAATTCAAAGCTAGGCAGTCCGATTCCAGAGTCAGTGCTTTTCTTCCTTACTCTAATGCCTCTCTGTGTGATTGAAGGGGCCAGGAACTGGAAGAGGAAGAAGTAAAACCTTGGACAGCTCCAGGGACTGGCCATTGAGATTGGCGAGAACCCAAACAACCTGGAATGTTTGCTGCCTTGTTTGATGAGAGTGGCTATCTACTTGAACAGGATAGAAGTTCTCTGTGAGAAAGGTTTGTCTTTAAAGGGAGGCTCTTTTCTTAAAAGACAAGAGGCATTTTTTCTTTTAAGAGCAGTCCTTAGCGGTGCCTCGATGGCTTAGTTGGTTAAGCATCTGACTCCTGATTTTGGCTCAGGTCATGATATCACCATTTGTAAGTTCCAGACTGGCATTGGGCTCCGTGCTGACAGCGTGGAGCCTGCTTGTGATTCTCTCTCTTCCTTTCTCTCTGCCCCTCCTCCACTAGTACACACGCACACTCTTGTTCTTTCTCAAAAATAAACTTTATGGGGCGCCTGGGGAGCTCAGTCAGTTAAGCGTCTGACTTCAGCTCAGGTCATGATCTCACGGTTTGTGGGTTCGAGCCCCATGTTGGGCTCTGTGCTTACAGCTCAGAGCCTGGAGCCTGCTTCTGTTTCTGTGTCTCCCTCTTTCTCTGACCGTCCCCTACTCTGTGTCTCTCTCAAAAATAAACATTAAAAATATTTTAAAAAATAAACTTTAAAAAAGCAGTCTCTAAAATAGTACATGTCATAGGTATGTTTTCTTTCTTTCTTTATTTTTTAAATATTTTATTTTTAAGTAATCTCTACACCTAGCGTGGTCTGGATGCAGAACTTGGAGATCAAGAGTCACATGCTCCACCGAATGAGCCAGCCAGGCAGCCCTGTTTTCTTTCTAAAGCAATAAAGTCCAGGTAAGAGTTTACATGTTTAAAAATATCATATAATATACTCCTTGAATCCTATAACATGACAATACGCAGTATAGGAGTTCATAAGGAAACTGCCTGGAAGCCAAGAGCCTCACACTCACAACCGGACACAGACTTTCTCATAGACCCTCGCATCGTGCCCCCATGGAGCACCATAGATGCTAGATTCTCGTGTCCTGGAAGGTTACTGAAGACCCAAGGCTATCACAGAGAAGGAAAACTTCAGCATCAGAGACTTCTCAAGTCCACCGGCCAGATTCCATTCCAGAAGCCCCCTGCATCCCTCTTTCTCTCACAGCTATTCTCTTGGGGCTTACTCCCTTCCAAATCAGAACCATTCCTACACTCTTTCCTTTCCCTTGAAAGTCCCGGGACCCCGGGTCATATAGGACTGACTGCTCTCTCGGTTTCCTCCACTTGAAAAAAGTGTTGTTTTTCTCCTAGAAAGGGCTATTCAGTAGATTGATTACAATGTAACAATATATAGAAGTTAAAAAATTGTTGTTTTGAAGAGTATGGGGAAAGCTTTTCTTTTTTTTTTATAAATTTTTTTTAATGTTTTATTTATTTTTGATACAGAGACAGAGCATGAGAGGGGGAGGGGCAGAGAGAGAAGGAGGCTAGGAACACGAAGCAGGCTCCAGGCTCTGAGCTAGCTGTCAGCACAGAGCCTGATGCGGGGCTCAAACGCACGAACGTGAGATCTGACCTGAGCCGAAGTCGGAGGCTTAACTGACTGAGCCACCCAGGCGCCCCGGAAAGATTTTCAACATATTAAGTGAAAGCAAAAGTTACAAAGCATAATGATACAAATTTGTGATATGTTTGAGTAGAAGGAAATTCACTAGATATTAGTAATGTTTTCTGTGAACTGGTGGAATCAGAGGTGGTTTAAAGGATCTTAATATTTTCCAACATTTTTTCTTTTTTCTACAATGGACTATGTGTCAGAAAAAATATTTTAATGTCAGAAAAATACTTTTCAAAAGAAAAAACCTATAAAGTCAATTTAGTCTCAGTTTTTTTTTTTTAATATTTTATTTATTATTGAGACAGAGAGAAACAGAGCATGAGTGGGGGAGGGAGACACAGAGTCCAAAGCACGCTGCAGGCAGATCAGAGCCCAATGTGGGACTTATGAACCGTGAGATCGTGAGCTGAGCTGAAGTCAGCTGCCTAACTGACTGAGCCACCCAGGCGCGCCTGGTCTTGGTTTTCTAAACCCTGCTCCATTGTGTTGGCAGAAAGAAGCCCTGGATGATTCTAACACAGGAGGTACTTGTTTGCTTTGAGAGAGTCATAAAATTACCCCTTGACTCCTAGCCCTGCCACTTATTAGCTGTATGAACTCTTCGGGTTCAAGCATCTTCTAACCTCGGTCTCTTCATCTGTCCTATGAGAATTGTGAGAATTAATGAGATAAAGTTTCTGGTGATGGTTTAACTGGGTTGTCTTAACCTGGAGTTCATGGGCTTGGAGTGGTTGGCAGGAGGACCCCCCGCTGAAAGTGTGTTAAAGTGTGCTCCTTTCATCACCCAAGAAACTGGGGCCCCAAGCAGGTTAGTGGTTCCTCTAATAAGTGCTTAGTAAGTGGTAGCTACTTTTGCTATTTCAAGTTTGAGGGATTGTTCCACATTTGGTACTATTCTAGGGCACATAGGGACATTCTACTCATTTTCTGGACATTGTTACCTGGTACATTGCAACCCTACTAAACGTGAGCGTGGGCTATTCCTGGGGTTGGAATATTCCTACTGTCCTTCCTCCTTTCTTCTGATGGGGATATTTGACAAATCTTGGGAGAGGAGATAGAGCAAAATGTTTCTAAGACTGCACAGTGCTGGGGTGCCTGGGTGGCTCAGTTGGTTAAGCATCTGACTTCAGCACAGGTCATGATCTCATGGTTCATGGGTTCAAGCCCCATGTCGGCCTCTGAGCTGAAGCTTGCTCAGAGACTGGAGCCTGTCTTTGGATTCTGTGTCTCCCTCTCTCTCTTACCCTCCCCTGCTCATGCTGTCTCTCTCTCTCTCCTCTCAAAGATAAATAAAAAATTTTTAAAAAAATAAAAAAAAAAGAAAGACTGCATAGTGCTGTAGAGTTGGATCTGCATCTCTTGTTCCAGAAAAAAAAATGTCTTTAACCTGTTTAGGATCTGTGTGCTACCTAACTCTGATAATTCATGTCTTTCAACAATTCAGAAATCTCAATCTCATTGAATATGACCCTCCTCTTATGTTCTACCTTTCAGGAATTCCAATTGGACATTATGTATGTCAGACCTCATTCTATGTCATGTCTTTTTTCATGTTTTCCAGATTTTTACCTTCTAACTTCTTCTACATTCCGGCAATTTCTTCAGATCTGTCTGATATTTCATGAATTCTCTCTTGAGCTGTAATTAATTAGCTGTTTAACCTGCACTCTAACTTTAAAGGCCTTGTCAGTACAAATACAACAAAATCATGAGGTGGAGGTATGAGAATGCCAATTTTATCCTTCCACAGCAGGGGGTCAACCGACAGTTTAAAAATGAATCACAATTAATATTTACTGAAATCCTTTGTCTCTAACTATATGAATCTTTTAAGAACTAATATTTCTTGCAGTAAAAAAAGACTCATCCAAGCTTTGCCATTTTATTCTGCTTCTCTTATTTGTTAAATTAGGCAAAATTAAACTGAGAGAATTAAAACTAGCAATCCTGTTTTAAAAAGTCCCCTCTGCGTTTCCCTCCCTCCTTTTCCTTCTTTTCCTTCTTCTTCTCCTCTTCTTCCTTCTTCTCTTTCGTGTGTGTGTGTGTGTGTGTGTGTGTGTGTGTGTGTGTGTAGATACAGATATTCATATATTTATTGAAGGTTAACAATAGTTATTTCTGGCTAATGGGTCTTAGATTTTTTTTTACTTTCTTATTTCCTAAAATACGTGAATCTTTTACTTGTGTAGGTATAACTTAATATTAATAACAAAATGAAAAAGAAAGAGGTTGCAAATTTCAGTGGCTCAGTGAGGGCCCACTGTCCTCCCTGCTGCCAGTCAGCTTAAACTCTATTGATATTCTTGGTACTTTAATTCTCTTGAGATCTTCCTGCCTCATCATTTAGTCCAATGTTCAATATTGAACTTTCTTCCTATAGGTAAAATACAACAAATAAATAAAAGAAAGGAAAAAAAACCCAATTGCGATCTTGAGAAATTTTCATTAAAATGTAATTTCCACCATAAAATTCGAGTCCATGAGATTCTATGGTAGCGATTATATGCCCAACTTTTCTTGACTGTGTAACCACTTACAGTACTTAGTGTAATATGTTCTTATAATTGGCACTTGGGTATTACTTACAATTGGGCAATGAAGAACAGCTTAAGAGCCCTGGGCCCATTGATACTTTAGCAAAATTATTTTTTATGAAAATTTATAAAAATCAAATTTGAACCATTACCTTTGCTTGAGTCTTTAGTTTTGAATAAGCCCCATGTTAACTGGGCTAGGGTTCTGAACCCATCGTATTCCCTCCATAGCATTTCCTAGCTGTGTCTAAGAGAGAACTCTTGTTTCACAGGACAGTTTCTGTCCCAATAGAAGCAGTCTACCTGACCGCAAAACCACAGTTAATGACCAGCTGTTCTCTTAAGTGAACTCATATATTGGCATTTACTTCTCAGCAGGTATTAGCTAATATTTTCTGTCCAAAGTATATTTGGGTTACCCAGAAGAAGCAAAGTATTCCCGGGTCATTATTCTGATTTTCTGGCTTTTAACTTCTTATTATTCTCTAACATTTATCTTTGTGGCATTTTCACTTTAGAAACAGAAAAGCAACTATTTACTGAAAATAAGCAGAATGTTCTTGCTTGAAATTACAAAACCTAAGACAGCTACCTTAGTCCAGTCCATTACATGAATGAGAACCATGAACAATAGTTAATCGGATATTTTTAGAGTAGCACCTGGCTACACTATAAAAAAGAGACTATCAAAAAGGCCCATTCCAATGGCTACTCATCTGTGCTATCTTGAAGTGCCCTATGTCTGTTGTTCAACTAATAATGGTTCCAGGACTGAGGGGTATTAGTAGTACCCAGGAACTTGTTAGACATGCACTTTCCTGGGCCTTAACCTAGACCAATTGAATCAGCAACGCCGGGTATGGCAAGGTGTATTTTTAACAAGATTCTGATGCACACTAAGCTGGAGAACCATTGCCTGGATGGTATGGTCTCAGGGCAAAGAGACATCAGAAGACAATTGGCTGCATGTATCTTGCCAGCTTTTCTGATCTCCTGTTCCCTCCACCCCAAACTCCGTCATGTGCATTCCAAAAAGAAGATGGGTATTTAGCTTTTGCTCTGTGCAGTCCAATGTTGTCAACCACAAAGATCTCATACAAAGGTAACTGTTTTGGTGATCAAGACTGTAGTCTATGGAGTCAAGTTCCTTGGTTTCAAATACTGGCTCCATTCTTTACCAGCTGTTTCTCATCTCCTCCTCTTAATTTCCTCCATTTATATTTACCTCATGAGGCCCCTGAGATGCTTAAATGGTTAAGTGTTGGGGCATATAGTAAGTGATTCATAAATGATGCTATTATGTTACGAGATTTTTCTATCTTAGCCTGTATTTTGGTGCAACATCCAGCAAGGTGGGTGAACAATTTTGTGTGATATTAAGTTTTAGGAAAGGTGAGGAGAAGAAAATACTGCATTCACAGCCTGCCTTCCTATTTACCATGTCAACAGGATGAAGCAATGTTTACACAACACAGAGTGGTTTTAAGATATGCCCATAAGGTCAGAATACATTTGTGACAGCCTCTGCATTTACCATTTTAAAGCAATACACTTCTAGGCCTCCAGCTAACTACAAAGGACCCTATTGATTGGTGGTGGTGGTGAGGGTCTAATAGTTTTAATTCTTGCTGCTTCTCATTTAAATCTTTTATGACAAATTCTGTAAGAGCCATAGCACAGCCCAGCACGTTGTATCTGACAAACTCTGAGCTTAGGTTCCCCCATCTCCTGATGCAGCTAAGTGTTAACCTACTGAAAGCAAAGCTATTTTCTCCAGCAGAATCAGGCTAAACTTCTAGGGTCAGGCATTCATTCCCTTTTAATTTTGCATGACATAGTTATAAATTATTTCCATGTAAACACCTTACTGGCCATCTGATCATGTGTTTAAAACAATCTAAGTTCAAGAAGTCCCTTAAGATGTACTTGATATTCTGGTGTACTTTTTTGTACATTTAGGCCTCAGTACTGTCGGCTTATTCCAATTATAAAGTATATAGTCTAGACCCTTTCAATCTTGAAATCTCTTATTCCAAGTTGAAGAAGGAGAAATGGAAACATTTCCATTTCCATGAAAATATTCCTCTCAATAGTATATGAGGATGGTAGCATTTTTGAACTAGTAAGACTATAAGAATCGTCTTTGTACATATTCAAAAGACTTCGGGGTTTTAAATGTATTATTAGGGTTCAGTTGAATCTGTTTGTAGGTGTGGTATAATAAAAAAATAGTATTCAGTCTTTGACCCCAGTTCTTGGCACAGAGCTCTCAAAACCCTCAGAATTTTTGGAGTGATGTCTTTTATCATAAGCTTCCTTTTGCTCATCCCCGAGTTTATGCTAATAAGGTATTCTTGGCAGTGATTGCCAGAGGAACTAACATTAGGGGGCTAGAATTGTCAGCCACACCCCAAGATATCAATGGCTAGTGATTTAGTCAATCACATCTAGGTAATGAAACTTTAGTAAAAACAAACAAAAAAAGGTTAAGTGGTTAAGAAAGCCCCCAGGTTGGTGAACACACCCATGTGCAGGGAGGGTGCAGCACCAGCAGGCCTGGAAGCTCTATCCACTGCTCCCCACCCCCCAACCTCCACAACCCCTTTGCCCTATGCATCATTTGGCTGTTCCTGGATTTTTTAAAGAGATTTTAAGTAATCTCTACACTCAATGTGGCACTTGAACTTACCACTCAGAGGTCGAGTTGCATGCATACTCCTAATCAGCTGAGCCAGCCGAGCGCCCCTGGATTGTATCCTTTATAAAAAAAATCATACTCGGGGCGCCTGGGTGGCTCAGTCGGTTAAGCCTCCGACTTCAGCTCAGGTCAGATCTCACATTCGTGGGTTCAAGCCCCGCGTCGGGCTCTGTGCTGACAGCTCGGAGCCTGGAGCCTGCTTCAGATTCTGTGTCTCCTTCTCTGCCCCTCCCTCTTTATGCTCTGTCTCTCTTCTGTATCAAAAATAAAAACATAAAAAAAAAATAAAATAAAATCATACTCAGAAGTGTGGTGCTCTCCTCAGTACTGAGTTGTTCTAGTATACTGAACCTGACAAGGGTGGGAAGTGCTGATTTGTAGTCAGCAGGGCAGAAGTGCAGGCGTCCTGGGTACCCTATTTTTGGCTATTGTCTGAAGCAAGGGCAGTCTTGTGCTCCTACTGCATCACTGAACTTGAGGAGTCTGCGCTAACTCTGGCTGGGGTTGGAGGTGACTTGTTGGACATGAGGTTGGTGGTAGGGGGGACAGAAGAGGCTCCCCTATCTATATTCTGCAGTGCACGTGGGATTCCTGTGACAACCAGTGTCTGGCGCTTCAGGCCCAGCTGCCACTGCAGACCTAAAAACCCCAATAGGAGTAAAATGGAACAAAATATTCAGTTCGGTATTTAAAAGTAAATTTACATCGTGCCTTTTCATAGTTGCCTTATTGTAAGTAAAATGCTTTGCAAACTGCAAAGTGCTAATCAACATACGGTTTATTGCCAGTGGGTAGTTTTCCTCTCCTTCTGCAATCACGTTTATACTGATAAAGCTTGTATACCTTGTGGGAAAAGCAAAATGAATGATTATCTGCCTCTCAAACCTGTTTTGAAAGGCCCTGCCAAACCTGAATGCTCAAATGTTAACTTTTAATACTTTGTTGTGCTTTTGTCCCTGATCTCTACCTTGTGGTCAGAGCTTTTTAAAGATTATGTTTAAAAATAAACCTCACTTCACATCTTGGCTTAAAGGGGACATCATGTGCTATTTTCAGCATTCAAAATTCGCTAGATACTAACTAGTAATTCACATACTTGAAACCAGTGTCTATCAGGGATTTTTTTTTTTTCTTTTTAAGTTACAACTAACTCAGTAACATGGACATCTTACAACAAACTGAAAATTCCAGGTAATATAATTCTATCATGTTAGATTCTGAGTTCAAAGAAAGAAAACACCTATGTAAGCTTTGTATAAGTACCCAAGGGCCGAGCAGACTTGGAAATGTTCATATACTTTTTTGATCTTAAAATAAAAGCTCAACCTCCTATTCCTGTCATGTCTAAACCTGTGACCTCTCCACTTGCGGGAAGCCATTCCCTTTAAACAGTACACAAATGTGATACCACTTAAGCATCAGGATTACCAAATGAGAAGCTGAACTGACCTTTTAAATTGAACACACTATAGTAAGTGGACAAAGTATATTAAAAATAGGCTCTACTTAAAAAATTCCATGAGCCATTGTGCCCCACCATGAAAGAACCACAAATGCCAACCTCTTCTTCCTTCTGTTCTTCCGAACGGATTTTTGGGGATTAGAGGTGTATACTGAGAACTGTGCATCTTAATTCACGTGTCAGTCATGTTAATACGAGTAAGATCTCTGACCACAAAACAACTTCTACGCTAGTAATTAAAAAGAAAAAAGAGAGTCATGAACACATAATTTTAAATTTTACTTTAAAAATGTAAATATCTCCCAAAATTTAACAGGTAAAGAAAATAGCATATTGGTTTATTTTCTGTGGTTGTTATATTTTATTTTCCAAGTAATACTGATTAAAAATATTTACACACCTACTTTTAAGTCCACAGTTTAGCACTCTTATTTGTATGGCTTTAAAAGTTATAGCACAAGATCTTTACATTAAGGATCGGGGAAAAAGATTCATTCAAAACAAAGCCTGATATATTATATACATGTTTTTCTCTGTACTTTAAATACATTAATTTTTAAGTGATGCTCCTTTTTCTCATCTGGTGGTAAAATACTAGTGCAACTTTTCATTTAAAAAAAAAAAAAAGGTTTACCACAGATATAAATGAATTTTTCCAATCAGAAATGGCCCTTCAGTTGCCATTAAATGAAATTTCTCACCCTAACTTAAGTTACCAAAAGAATTGCTAGTTGCCATTATAAGCGAAAACAAAGTTCTATAGCGTCACCTACACTGCTCCTTACAACACAAACTTTGAAAGAACTGGAGACATTTTATAGAAGTTTAGTTGGTTTTGAAAAGGCACATGGTGTGGTTTTTTGTTTTTGTTTTTTTTTTTTATATTTTCTGTTTTTTTTCTTACATTCTAGAAATTTTGCCACCACCGTTTCTGTTGCAGAGATGACATCTGTGACTATCAGTATAGACAAGAAGTTTGTTCAAACTAAAGAAAGCCAGAAGCCAAAATTTAACTGCACAGTAACAATGTACTTTTCTTCATGCAGCCTTGTGTTTCCTATATGTTCAATTTCCTAACATGCATTAGAATACGTAAATTTGTATTCTAATGATTTTACATTTGATTTTACAACATGGAAAAAAATCTGAGAAAGGACATGACCTGGGAAAGAGAGAAGGGAGAACCCTTATCATCACAATGAAAATAGATACATTCGTACCCAACTATATAATAAGAATATAATCCATTTAAATTTCCAGAAATAATACTTCTCAAAGCTTCCCATTCACTTATGGGAAAGATCCCTCCTGTGTGGCATTAAGAGTGAGAGTGAGAGTGTGAGTATGTGTGTGTGCGTGCGTGTGGGTGTGTGTGTGTGTGGCAGGGAGCCGGGAATCAGTTTGTTTCAATAGAAACAGTTCGGCACAACAGGAAAGACTTTAACTTTGGTCCACTTGTCTGTTAGTTTATGGACAGTCACACTGCCCCATCATCAGTTCAAACACCCAACACATTAATTTAAAAATATATTCATTTGTTATTTCATTCTAAAACAGGCATAGGCGTTCTGTTTTCACTCCCTGCCCTTTCAGCCTGGGAATCCACTGCTGTTTTGGTCTCTAAACCC
>NC_043705.1:114973148-115028781 GCF_006229205.1 Suricata suricatta
CTCTCTCCTCCTGGCTCATGATTTCAGGGGTCACTTGTTCCAAGTCGGCTTCTAGAAGCTCAGTTTGTACTTCCACTGGCATCTGATTCACCCGCTCAACATGCAGCTCCTCCACATGTACTTCAGTACCTTCTTCCGTCTGAATTCGACCCACTTCCAGGTAACTCACCTGGACCTGCTCTGGAAGCTCAGTCATATGGGAGTCATGCACTTGGCTGTCCTGGAGCAGATCTGGATGGACCTGTTCCACAGTCACTTGTGCTGAATCCACTTGAACTTGAAGCAATGGTAACACATGCACCTTCCCAACTTGTTCTATAATAGTCATTGATGTCACAGGTTCAGTTTGCACACGTGTTTCTACTGAAAGAACTTCTTCAGTTATCAGACGCTCTGAAATATTGTGAGCATCACTGAGATGCCTCCTTAATTCATTGCCTTGCATAAACCACAAGTCACATAAAGTACAATGGTTGGGTTTGTCTCCAGTGTGTATTACCAAATGATCTTTAAACTGGTCCCAGCTGTTAAACACACTGTTACAGACCTGAAATAACCAAACATATGGTTTTAACATTACTAATATTCAAACCGAAAAAAGCATGAATGCGTTTATTCTCTGTAAAAAGAAATTTGAAGATTTTTCTGAAAAAGATTTATGAATAGGGCATTTATAATGTGATCTAAGAGATTTCATAATTCTTTCGTTTATTTGGTCTTTTAGCTGATGTATCTAACGACTTAAATGCATTTTAGGAAACATCTATTGCCTTCACTGCTTAAATGTCATATAAATTCAAGGAATATAAACTACCAGTATTAGAACTTGCCACATAGTATCATTAGCATTTAGAACCATTGCATTATTTGGGATAAATATACACTACTCATGGAAGAAGAGCCCATCACAGCTAGTGAGCCTTCCACTGCCCTGCTCCCAAATCCTCATGTTTGCTTGATGGTTAAGAACAGTTTCAGATTACCTGTTATTTAGGACATTATTTTATTGACATTGGGGTTAAAAAAAAGAAAGGCAACAACCAAAATAACCCTATTCTAATCTCCCGTCCAAGACGCTGGATACTGTTCCTTACGCTCATTCCTTCCAAAGGCCGGTCTATACTTTTACTCTAGATCCTGCTTCCCTTCACTTTTAATGATTTCAAAACCAACTCCTTTCCGAAGGACAGAATACACCCGCACATACCTGACATTCATAAAGCTTCTTTCTTCCCTTTTTTGCCCCCACTCCAGTTTGGCACGCAGTCAGGTGACATTTGAGGGTGCTATTTCTAGCAAATCTTTCGTGACAATTTGGACATTCAAAAGGTTTTTCACCTATTAGAACAGAAAAAATTCTATTGGCAAATCAAGAAAAACAGAAAAAGCAAAATAAAGTTTTTCTTTTTGGTTAATTCTAATAGCACTTTCTTGAAAGGAAGGTCTGAATTGACAATTCAGATGTTTTCCAAAACATCGAGAAGACTCTTATAGAGGTGAAAATAGTAAGTTTTCAGTGATTATTATAATTGAATCTGTAGTCTGAGGAATAAATAAAAATTGGATCTGAGTCTATATTTTTGCATTTCTTCAAAAAGTACATATTTTCCCTTAGGTACAAATCAAGATCAATCTCTGTTTTGGGGAAATGCATCACCATCCATTCCACAAGTATTCTCTGAGCACTTACTAATGTGCCAGACCATGTGCCAGGTGATAAACTGCCCTTTAAAAACTTTGTATCACAGGCTACAGTACTTCATGAATGTGAAATACATACAAATAAACACCTGCAATATAAGGCAGTAGCACAAAAGGAGGAGACTGATTAATTGTGCCTGAAATGCAGTAAGAGAAGTAAAGAAGGAAGTTTATTCTAGGTAGAGAGAAGTATAGATAGAACAACATGGTGGGTGATGAGTAAGGAGGGGAAGGTATCAATAATGACTCTCAGATCTCTTAGAATACCAATCAGAATCAAGAACACAGTAATCCAAGTAGGTGTGGAATACAGTGTGTTGAGAAAGATTATAAATTTAGTTTTGTATGCATTGATTTGAAGGTACTTACAGTGAGAAAGTCTGATAAATAGTTGAACAGACTCCTCCAAAGTCAAATAGACAGTGAACTGATATACAGATTAGGAGTTAACTGTAAGTGGTAATAAAACCTTTGATGTGGTTAAAACTCTAAGTATGTTGTATCATATCAGAATCAAGGACAGAACTCAATGAAACACCAAGTTAGAACACCAGGTAAATGAAGCAGCAAAGAGAACAGAAACAGAACAGCGAGAAGCAAAAGGAAAGAACACTGCGGAAATTAAGAAATTTCAGGAAAGGGGTGCCTGGGTGGCTTACTCGGTTAAGCGCCCGTTTTCACGTCAGGTCATGAACTCACAGTCATGGGTTCAAGTCTCATGCCAGGCTCTGGACAGCTCAGAGCCTGCAGCCTGTTTCAGATTTTGTGTGTGTGTGTGTGTGTGTGTGTGTGTGTGTCTGCCCCTCCCCCACTCGCTTTCTGTCTCTCTCAAAATAAAATACAGATCTAAAAAATTAAAAAAAAATTTTCAGGAAGATGAAGACAGTAAACAAGGGCTAAACTGACCAAAGACGTCAGGTAGAATACCAACAGGGGACTGTATTACCTCTAGCGAGAATACTGTAAGTGATATGGTGGGGTTAGAAAGCAGACTACGGTGGAATGAGAGGCAAGTCCATGAAAACAGTACAGAAATTCTTCCAAGCAAGCTTGGAAGTAGTACAGAGGATGGAGGGTTTTGAAAGATCACCTCAGTCATCTGCTGAGGTGAGGTGTGGGTAGGCTCTGGAGTATTGGACTGAAGGCCCAGAACAGCAATCTGGCAAAGAAAGATATAAATCAGACACCAAAAGGCCTAATTTAACATCTGATACAAATTTTTTTCCAACAGTGCTCAGCAATAATTTCAGGATTTTTTTTTAGAGGGCTTTTTAGAGCAAGTGGGTTCAAAAGCCCAGGGAATGTGCTTAGAATAGAAGAAAAAGTGATTCAAACTCAACAAGGAGGACAAGGTAAGATAGAAAAGTCAGAAATAAGGCAATAAGCTACATGGAAAGGGATACGGAAGGACTGGCAGGTAGAGCCCAGCAGTCAGGGTAAGGGAAAGACAGAGAGGCTTCAAGAGACAGCATGATGCTTGCAGAGAATAGGCTCCAGTGATGAGATCCTGGTTGCCACCGTCATACTAGTCAGGTTACTTTGAGCTATGTTTTTTCCCTGCCCAAAAAACTATAGCTTTTTTTTTTTTTAATGTTTTTTATTTTATTTTTGAGACAGGGAAAGACAGAGCATGAAAGGGAGAGGGACAGAGAGAGAAACACACAGAATCTGAAGCAGGCTCCAGGCTCTGAGCACTCACCACAGAGCCCGACGCGGTGCTTGAACCCACGAACTGTGAGATCATGACCTGAGCCAAAGTCGGAGGTTTAACTGACTGAGCCACCCAGGCACCCCTATAGTTTTTGTATAATGTTTATGAGATGGAAAAATTAGTGCTGGGACAGAAACTCCTTTTCAACTCCCCCGATATTGGGAGCTACTGCTAAATAAAATGGTTAAGTTTTGTGGTTTCAGTAGTACATAATTTCTCACTATAAATGAAACCTACAAATATAAATTGGTATAGCTCCTTTAAATAGCAATTTCATAACATATGCCAAGATTTAAAACATACATATTTTTTGACTTGGCAATTCTGCTCTTGAATATGTATACAAAGATAGATGCACAAGTGTGCTTACTGAGGCATAGTCTCTAACAGTAAAAGACTAGCAACAACCTAAACGTGTGTCACTATAAATAAATTATGGCATACTCATACATTGAAACACCATGCAGCTACACTGGGGGGAAAAAAGTAGATTCCTGAATTTTCATATATTAAAAGAGTTCAGGGGCACCTGGGTGGTTCAGTTGATTAATTCAGGTCATGATCTCACAGCTTGTGGGTTCAAGGCCCAGGTCAGATTCTGTAGTGGGTGTGGAGACTGCTTGGGATTCTCTCTTCCTCTCTCTCAAAAATAAACATTAAAAGATCTTAAGAGTTCAGTATAAATGGCATTACACTATACTACATGCCTCCACTGTGTCCCCCCCAAAAACTGTGTGTGCGCCCGTGTATGGTTACTTGAAAATGCAAGGAATAGATATGGAAGGATAAATAAGAAAATTATGGCAGCAACTGCTTTTGGAGACCTGAAGAAGGAAAGATTCAGTTTTCATTGTATGTCATTTCAACTTTTATGTCATTTGAGCTTTTGCTTTTTAAAACCTTAGCTTAGTAAATCCAATAACATCTAGAATTAGTATCAGATTAATTATATTTTAGATGTGTGGAGAGTAAAGTCTTCGAAGTGCTTTTCCCTATAAAGTTAGTTATTACCCTTATAATACAGACAAGGAAAGAGGTTCAGAGATAAAGCGACCATTTAAGTTCACCATACTGTCAAATGTTAGAATGGGAGCTGGAATCTAATCTTATTTCCAGACTCATATTGTTTCTATGATTCCACATTACCTCTCTGGGAAACAAGGCACAATCATTTGAAGACCTGGCTAAAGGTCACCTTTAGGTTGTCTGTCGTAGGAGGTGGCCCACAGGTAAATCTATCAATAGTTCTGGTACCTCCTCCCACCCTTAAAGTGCTTACCCTTCTATATTTTTCTAAATTAATAAACCTCCAACTGTGCAGCCACCCAAACCAAAGAGCTAGGATTTACCCCCATATCTCACTGGTCACAAAATCCTGTTGATTCTGCCTCCTTAATATTATTCACATTCCCCAACCCTCTTCCACTATCACTGCCTCTACTCAGCCCCCCCATTCTTGCTTAGACTGCTCCAACAGCTTCCTAATTAGACCTCAGGGGTTTCATCTTGCTCCACTCTATCCTGCCAGTCATCACTCTAAAACAGAAATCTGATCCTGGTTTAAACTTCTTTAAAATGACTCAGTTTTCCAAAATAAAATCCGAATTCATTTACAGCAATCACAAAAATAACTGCATGATCCTGGCTCTCTCTCCCTTCATTTTCTCATCTCTTGGCCTTGAACCACTGGTAGATTGTCCGTGATGCCTAAGTGCGTATGCCATGTGGTCAGCCCTTCCTAACTCTTCAGCTACACAAGCTGGCATTCCTCTACTTGCACCCAATCCCCCAGCCTCAACCTACCAGCAGCATTCCAAACAAGCTGCTTCCTCTCTTTCCTCTATGCCTGTGCATGCTTCATTTCTTCTGCCTGGAATGCCCATTCTGCTGGCTAACTCCTTTTCCTTTGGACATCATTATAGTATGAAAGCTCCAGGAAACTCTCCGGTCTCCTCCATCATAAACAGTCCAGGTAGGCACTCCCATAAGACTGTGTGCTTACCTCTATTAACATTTAGCCCGTCACATGTGACTGTGCCTGCTGGTCTCCCCCAACACAACTGTGAGCTCCTTGAAGGCAGAAGACTAAAATTCCTTTACCTCCATGACCTAGCAGGTTGGCATTATCATTACTATTTTCCAAATGGAAACAAAGTAATTCATATGACAAGTAACAGCCAAAATTTTGCAAATCAAGTCACAGATTATAGTGCATGCTTTAAGAACACTGAAGAACCCAAACCACTAAACTTATAAAAGTATGCAAAATGTGAAACTGAGAGGGATATATGTATATTTTGAGGGTAGGAAAACAGGAATGGGATTGTTTCTTCTCTTTATACTTAGTTTGTTGTAAGCAAAAAACAACCTCATCCTTTATTAATAACATAAGCACAATTTAAAACTCTTTACTTATGCTCCTCTTGAATTCACCAAGTCTCTGGTCACATCTGCAACTATCTTGTTACTAATTACTAACACAGTTAATTGAGGTTAAATGCCAACAAAAGTTCAGTTTGCTCTATGTATTAAACTGTTCTTCAAATTGATATATAGTTCTATAATTTTAACAACTTAATTATCTCACATAATTTTAAAGGTAAAGACATACAACATAATATACTTTAGCTCTATATTCTGTGTTTAATCCAAAATACAAAGTATAGGACTTGGAAAGCACATTTTAAGTTCCAAAATCGTCTGTGTTGCCTGTTCTCAACAGGCAAGTGACCAGGTTATGTTCTGGGTAAAAGAGACAATTGCTTCTACTTTTACGATGTTAGAAAATAATATAAAAGTGACTTATTATCTGTTGGGATATGGGAAACCCTTATTAAAACACACTAGTTACCAAATAAACATTTATTTACTAGTTTAATGTGCTGCTGGTATAGTATCGTTTTTGTAAAACTACATTAAAATAGACAATTATTTGTTTTAAGGACTAAAAACTATTACTATAGGCGATTTCTAAATACACAATATACCTCTATGTCTGAAAATCAGAAAACATTTTCCCAAAAGATTTCATAAATACCTATTAGTTACCCAAACTAGTACTCTAAAGCTTTTAAAATCTGTACTGAGATGAAACTAAAGTAGAAGATTCTCTTGCTATTCATGTAACCACTAAGTACTGATCCTAGGGATTTAGTCCCTGAGTACGGACACCAAACATTTAACAGTGAGGGACACCACGTTTATCTGAATCTATCCGTTTCCTCAGCTTCAAGTAGTATACAGCAAGCAACTCAGCACAGCAAGGAATCCATGAAAGAAATTTCTTCAAAATTTTCCAAACTCCAGCAAAGAGAAAGATTCTGAATAGTATGGAATACCTCTGTTGTCTTCAGTGTCCTGAACAGTCTAAACAGCCTTAGCCACCACAGAGAACCTGGGAACAAGCGTCCAGAGTCTGACCCTTGGCACACCTTACCCACTACTCTTCTCCACACCCACAATTCAAGTCACCAGCAGAAGCTCCAGTGTGTGGCACAGGAGACTTAGCAAAAAGGCTTGAGAGGCGGAAGGACAGGGAGTCTGACAGGGAAAATTAGGCACGGGAGACGGGTGCAGAGTCAGAAGGACCAGAGGCCTGAAGTGAGACTCCCTGCGGTCACTCCTGCACGCCTGTGATGGCTCCCAGGAGTATGGCAGTGAGGACTTTACCTTTCTCATGTCCTCTGCTGCCCATCAGTCCTGACACCGTGCGCCCTCAGAGAGATGTGGGCAGAGGAACGTACTCTGTCTACTCAGCCACCAGGTCACAACAGGTGACCAAGTGTACACAAATGTATAAGCATACCGGGGATTTCTGTCAACGTGCTTATCTACGAACAGTGAAGTTTCCCTATAATCAGGATTTTGAAATTTATCACCCTTGGTAAGTAACCACAAACTGTGTTACATGTATTTCTTTTAAAAATATAAAAACTGTCAACGTGCAAGGGTGACAACTACTTTCAAGGTTGATAGCGATTTTGCTTGCAGAGTATCAATATCTCAACAACCTAATACCAAAAGAACAAATGTGAACTCAGCCTGCAGATTAGAAAAAACAGGGGATGGTTTCTGTAGTGCTAATAAAAAAGGGTTTAGACATTTAGACCTGAAGTGAATGTGGGGAAAATACACTTTTATCATAAAGCATTTGCTAATTACCTGTATGTTTTCGAAGATGCTCTTTAAAATGTCCAAAGTGGTCAAACTGTTTTTCACAGTATTGACATACGTGAATTTTTTTCCCAGTTCTTTGCTTCTTACTGACTCCACCTTCTTCGAGGTGGTAACAGTTGAGGTGCTGTTTCCATGCGCTCTCCCGAAGATACCTTTTATTGCATATTTCACACTTGAAACTCTCAGTGGAGTGTGATTTCATGTGTTCCTTAAAATGGTAAAACAATTTAAATGAACGGTTACATTTCTCACAATGGAACAAGTCCTTCACATGTGACAGCTGAAGTTCCACAATTTCAATACCTTCTACCTGTTTGCTTGTGGGATCAGATGCACAACCATCTTCTTCTTTGATCTGCCCTTTCCTATCACCTTGACGGTACTTGCTGGTGATATCTGCCAACAGTGCCAGGGCGGAATCATCAGAGGAACCTGTGCTCTGAATGTACTTTATGGACTGCTTGGCAGAAGCCACCTCCTCCAGCGTTTCGATGCCTTCATCTTCCACTTCGATCGTGCCTTCAGCAATCTCCACCTCAATTTCAACAGGTTCCGATTCTGCAGATGGCAAGGACTCCGTGATAACATTGGAAGTTTCTGCGATCTTTCTTTTTTTTGCTTCACTTTTTCCTGTGGTATTTTCCTCTAGTGGAGCTGAGTTTTCTTTGTTCCTGAAATACATAATGTATGGATTTAAAAATCTGTAAGGTCAATCAAAACCCTAGCAGGGGAACAAACAGGTGAGCTCAAAGTACAATCTATATGGAAAAACAAAACACCAGCTTGGAGGACTTAAACTACCTGATTTCAAGACCTATCTGTGGAGCTGCAGTGAATTACAATGTGATAACTGGTGAAAGGACAGATGGGAAGATTCATGGGACAGACTAAAGTCCATCAGCAGAACCACACTTATTCGGTTAACTGATTTTTGAAAAAGGTTCAAAGTAATTTAATGGCGGAAAGAATTTTTTAACAGTGGTGCTGGAACAACTAGTCTTTAAGTGGAGAAAATAAATCTCAACCATCAAACTTTCAAATCATACACACAAAAATTAGTTAAAATGGATCACAGACTTTAATGGAAGAACTAAAACAATGAAACATCTAAAAAATAGGAGAAAGTTTGTAACACTGGGCTACTAAAAGATTTCTTAAGTAGCACGCAAAAGCAGAAACCTTAATAGCAAAAATTAACAAAAGAGATTTCATTAAAATTATGAACTTTTGCCCTTTGAAATAGTTAACAACAAAAAAGCAAGGCACAAACCAAACAAAACAGCAAACCACAGACCAGAACAAAACACGTGCACACATATATCTGCCAAATCTTGTATAGTCAGTATAAAAAGAATTCTCACAATCCAATAAACACAATCAAAGACAATTAGTAGGGGACAATTATCCATGAGTCTCATGTTTCTGCACATCTTCTGAACTGACAGCTTTTGTTCTGGACTCTCTTCAAAGAGGTCTGCAGTAGAGCCAGCAATCTGGAAAGACAGAGTGTGTGTGGCTCCCTCTACAGCAGAGGGCAGCTTTGCTTACTGTCCATGTAATAAAATCCCCCTTCGGGCGATGGTCACCCAGGTCTGCTTGCAGCCCATTATCTAAGATTGGGCTTCTTCAGCTGTAAACCAAACACATGCACAGCTTTCACTTGGGCCACTCTATGTCACCCCTGTGGGGGAGAAGGAAAAACTGACACAAATACAAAACTCATGATGCTTGCCACACAAAAAGGAAAATCTTTCTAACCTAACAGTCTCATATCCTCTATCAGTATCCACGAAACTGTGCAGGATAAACTGCTGGCTTGCAAACGGTAAAATCTCAGATCTGTCACAGTTCTTGCCAGGTTTTGGCAACAAGAACAGGATGCTGAAAAAGATAAAGGATAAGGCCTCACAGAGCAATTTAATGCGATGTGAGGAAGTCCACTGGAGTTGGCAGTAAACATGTTGACCAAACTGTATGATCAGCTGGGCAAAGCATGATCTTCCATTTAGTTGCCTACTGCTATGAGTTAAACAGTGTCCCAAAAAGATATACTGAAGTCCTGACCCCTCATACCTGTGAACGTAACCTTATTTGGGAATCAATCGGTCTTTGTAGATGTAATCAAGGATGAGGTCATTAGAGTGGGCCTCCTCTAAAACAACTCTGTCCTTGTAAGGAGAGGTACACTGGACACACCCGAGAGAAAGCCATACAAAGAGAAGATAGCAACGTGAATGAAGATGTAGGCAAAGACAGAAGTCATACTCCCACAAGCCAAGGAACACCTGGAGCTTGCAGAGGCTAGAAGAGGCAAGAAGAGGCAAGGGAGGAGCCTCCCCTAGAGGCTTTTGAAGGAGGATGGCCCTGCCAATACCATGGATTAGGATTTCTAGCTTCCAGAACCACGAGACACTAAATTTCTGTTGTACCCAGTTTGCGGTACTGTGATGGCAGCCTCAGAACACTAAAACACCTGTTAGTGAGGAAAAACTAGGAGGGTGGCTGCGGGAGTACTGGGCGGGAAGTTCAAGGACAGCTGCTAGAATGGCTCCCTGGTTGTTGCAAACTCTCTCATGATTGGGAGAGAATCCCTCTACCAACCTAGTGGTCAGTCTTAAGTCCAATCCATCAAAACTATGAAGATTCACAGGTGGGAGCAGAAGTGGAGACAGAAGGTCCCGCCCTTTCACAGACAAGTTATCTAAACCAAGGATGACAAGAGGGAAATTTGCAACTGCTACTAACAAAAACGAGTCATTAGAACTCTGGCTGGTCCACAGGAGACGTGAGGGGCAACACGATGCTTGCCAAGAAGAACCGCAACGTCTGGGCAGGCCTCATGCTCCTGCACGTCATGTCCACCTCAGATCCATTTGGAGAGGACAGTAAAAGGTCTCAGGTTTTTTCCTGCAATGTGTCCTGGCTGCCATAATGGTGCCACGGTGCTCTTTGGGGAGCTCTCCAAGACAAACTCCTAGGATGAGGCACTGTCTAGTAAGTCTTCCTGCCAACTGGATTTTACAATACTGATGAAGATGAGTCACTGGGGAATAAGAATCCAAAACAATATAAACTCCTGTGGTCAGGCCTCCTGAGAATCCCCCTAACCTTTGTATGTTAAACTGGGTAAAAACATAAGAGATGGTATCATAACAACAGGGCAGCAAATGTCTAGAATTAAGGTACACTTTTTGAATTATGGTACACTTTTTTTTTTTTTAAGAGAGAAGAGTGCAAGTGGGGGAGAAGAAAGGTGGGGAAATCCTAAGTGTGAGATTTGATCTCATGACCTGAGCTTAAGTCAAGAGTCTAATGCTCTACCGACTGAGCCAGCCAGGCTCCCCAAACGTACACACTTTAAAAATCCACCCCAACTGACAAGCAAGGTGGACAAGGCTGTTGAATCAAGCGGTCCCCCCAAACTGAAATAGATGGTGTCAGTAATGATGACCTTGCTGCCTGACCGAGGGCTCTGGATGGGATGAGAACACTTATTTGTTTAGTCAAGTTGCACGCAGCTCCTACGCTGCTTGAAACGAAAAGTAAATGTGCCTTGCTCACTGGCATGGAGTTACTTTCTCCTTCCATCTCTCTCTCTTCTACCTCCCCTCCCCTGATGCCCCGATGTCACCTACTTGTAAGAAGATAATTAGGGGTGGAGCCAAGGTCTCCCTGTTCCCAAGGTATAGTGAAGACCCCATCCAAGTATGCTGAGGGAAACTCAGAAATAGGAGACTCAAATTTTCATGGCTCTGTTAGATTCAGGTGTCCAAGTCACCATCATGGGGAAAGGAGGCACTTACATTCAAGGTTTAGGGGTCCAGGCAAGGTTCACAGCAGGAATGGGAGGCTGTCTTAACCCTGTGGGTGGAGCTGATTCTACATACTGGTGTTGTGTTGACATGTGAATGTACAGCAGGAATTGATAAGAGATTTGCATTGCTCTATTCTGGCAGTATTAGAGGTGGACTGTCCCAAATGGAAAGAGCCATAGTTTACTGGAAGAAACTCCTCTGACAGGTGCCACTTATGGCCGGTGAGGGTTTAGCACAAGTGTCTCTATCTTGTGACACCTAAAGTTTACACTGTATGGATATCCTGTTGGCTTATAAACTAGAGTTCTCAAAGGCCCCGAGGTCACTGTTAGCACACCTCCACCAGTAGGTGTTGCTGATAAATCCCCAACAAAATTCATGGGCCTGCTCACTAAGTGAAGTTTCTTGGGACTAAGTGGGTGGATTCATGACACCCAACCCCTCCAGCAGTAAAAGAAAAACTAGGTTTCTTTCCCTCCTCCCTCTCCCTACCAAAAATGAGGATCAGCATCTTATTGTACTTTTTTGAGTTACCGGAGACAGCATGTACCTCACTTGCACATCCTACTTCCTACTTTATATCAGCTAATTTGAAAATCAGCATCTTTTAAGTGGGGCTCTAATCAAAACACTGTACTGGACATTGTCCACCAAGCTGTGGCACACTCTCTATTTCGGAGGTCCTACAACTCTTACTGCCCCTCTGAGCTAGACGTCTTGGACTCGGATGCCTTTGCAGAGTAGAGCTTCTGACAAAGAGAGGCAGGCTCCACCCACAAGGTATACCCTGTGGTTTTGTACTTGTCAATTTCCTAACACATCTGTTAGGCACATTTCCTTCGAAAAGAAAGGATTAGCTTGCTGTTGGGCTCTTGTTTAAACTGATGCCTGATTCAGTGAGGCTTTGAGGCTCTCTAGCATGATACTGCCATTTGGGAGCATGTCAACTAGGACTTTATGACTAGCAAGGTAAAATGAGCCCACTAAATCTCCTTTCTCAAACAGAAATAAGATACTCAAGAAAGCAATTGACCTATTGGCCTACATTAAAAAAAAAAAAAAAAAGGTAGCTCCCTCACTCTGATGCCCACAGAAAGCCAGTAGATCGAAGGGGTCTTTGATTCACTAATGGTCTGGCTAAACTCAAGACTGATGGTATTCCCTGGGCTGCTGCAAATGGTCAGCTTTAGCACCAACTCCACAAAACCAAAAGTGGATGTGGCTGCTGTGCTCAGAGGGCATAACTCAAAAGATTTCTTCACAGCTCCAGACAACATTCTTCACAATGACCCATGTTATATTATACTGACCGCTGGGCCGCTGCCAGGGGCCATGCTGTTTGGAAGAGCTAGAAATCTTGGCACATTAAGGACCCCTATCTTCGGGACTACAACTGTGGAAACGAATAGCAGCTGCTGTTCAGAACTATCTGGATCACTGATTCAGAAGCCTGTGGTAAGGCCTGTTCTCTAATGATACCAACCAGAATGTCAGAGGCTGATCAAGGCTGTACTCACTGCCTAGACTTGCATCACTGACCCCTCGGATCCAGTATTATTCTGAACATGGTGACATATCCACCATCTGACTGAGCATAAAGGACCCTATGTTTCTGATGTAGAAGTTGCCACTGGATGCCAGACTTGTGACACTCACCAAAAGCTGGCCTGTCTTATAGTGAAGGAGGCCACTGGACCTCTGACCCCATTTTAGGGCCATCAGTATGTCTCACCAGTGTTGACACTTTTTAAGGTCACAGTGCTGCTGTTCCAGACTCAACTTTTGATTCTGGCCACATCACTGTGGCCCTTGACACTAATTTGTGTCATGTTTAGCTTTCTAGATCACTTGCAGTCTGATAAATCTGTGCCAAAAGCTACTCAATAACTGGCTGACAGTCAAGGTATTGAGGAACCCTTTAAGCTCCCCACCATCCACAGACACTCGTAACATAGAGCAGTGTAAAGCCTGCTTGAACACTGACTCAGGAAGATTTCTGACTGTACTTCCCTCTCATTCTTTGTCAAAAATCTGAGTAAGGCACTTTGGTCATTAGACTCAGCTGTCCCCAGAAAGGGATTATCTTTTCTCAGCTGCTTTCTGGGTAATGATCAAGACAAAATGGGTGGGAAGTTATAGAAACCTACCTGGAAATTTGAATTCCGCCCTGATCATTCTTAGACACAACCCTTTTCTTTCCCACTGCAATGGTAACCCTGGCACAGCCTGGCTGGTATCTCTTCCAGGTGACAGCGCAGTCAAAAGTGGGCTTAGGAGATTCAAACTTACTTCTAGTTCAGCTGGATTATCTTTGTGAACTGACACCATTTTAGGTCCTAAAAATAATGACCACTTGGCTGAATATATGGCTTGCCAAGTACACTTAAGAGTGCCCTTGTGGGGAGCCTGGGTGGCTCAGTCCATTAAGCATCCCGCTTCGGCTCAGGTCATGAATTCACAGTTCGTGGGTTCGAGCCCCGCGTCGGGCTCTGTGCTGACAACTCGCTCAGAGCCTGGAACCTGTTTCAGATTCTGTGTCTCCCTTTCTCTCTGACTCTCCCCTGTTTGTGCTGTCTCTGTCTCTCAAAAATAAATAAAAAACAGAAAAAAAAAAAAAGAGTGCCCTTGTGAGGCAAAGTGTGAGATACAATGGATCTGTAAGTTTTACGAAAATGCCTTGTGTCCCTGACCTTTCTGGATGAAAAGTCTGGATAAGACGGGATGCCTGGAAAAGAGTGAAGTTATAGCTACCAGAATGGAACACAATGATTCTGTGGAGGAGAAGGGAGAGGAATAATCCTGGCGCCCGAGGAGAGAAAATCTCAGACTCCAGAGGTATGGGGGAAGAAGGGATTAATGGTCTTTGTACCTTCAGAACTGCCCCCACAGCCTTCCTTGGGTAGGAAAATGCTCTGATGCAGCTCTCCCCAACTGTTGCAAGCAACATTTAAACGGATTACTAGATCTGCCCTCCCCTGCCAGATGATTCTGACCACGATTTGATGATCATTTTCCTTAACTTTACCAAGAAGTCTTCTGGAAACAGCAGGGGATGGCCAAGTTCCTGCATGTTCCATGCAAAAACAAGTATTTGTCCCACTACCACACCCAAAGCTGAGGCTCAGTTCATGAAGTGGATAATTAGTTACCACACAAATAATTAATTCAGGTACTGACTACCTTCCCGAGGACTAAATTCAATCAGGGAAAGGGGAAAGCCACATTTGAGGCCTGTGCCCCTGACTGATGAAGGTCCTACTCTGGGGCACAAACAACTGTAAACAACACTTTCTTGCCAACCACCTATAATCCCCAGGGACCATATTTATCATGTGTGAGCCAGTTACAGACTTCTTTCCCTCTCTAAAGTATACTGACTTGTACTTCAAGAGTGGGTAGAAGACATTATCCAGTGTTTAGCCAAACACCACTAGTAGATGAGTTTAGTTCTCAGATGACTGCAAAGGTCTCCCTGAAATGAGGCAACTTATGGTTATCTGGGAGCTTCCTAGAGGAATAACTGACTTGTTACTTATGTATGCTCCACACATAATTTTCCCTATAATGCAAATCATCAAAATAAAAATGTGGCCCAAAACCTGTGCCGGACTTAAACCTATGTGATCAAGGACACGACTTGGGCCCTGGAAGGCATTCATGTCACCCTCAAATTACTAGGTAGGGTTAATATGGATAGACTTGCCCTAGACCTCCTCCCTATGGGCCAATGAGGAGACTGCACCATGTGCTAAAAGATCTTGCTATACTTGGATCAATGCTTAGGGCTAAGTGGAAAGGTCAACACAGAAACTAAAGAAAAAAGCTACCTGGCTTTCTAGAAATTTGGTCAGCTGGCCGTGTCTAGGACCTTAGAAAAAGGGTGGATGGTTAAGTCCAGCGGTGCAGGGTGGCCAAATCCTGCTCTTTCAAGTTCTACTGATAGTTCATTAAATCCAGTGTGAAAAAAACTGAATGGATTAGGACCCAGTCCCTACTGGTCAGATTAATCAGAGTAGCCACAGAATAGTATAATCATGGGAAAATTTACCAGAAGCTAAAATAACACAGAAACAAGGATATTGTTGGAAGATAGCTCTCCATGTTTCTGCATGTCTTGTAAACAGACACTGATAGCCTTTTGCTCTGGATCTTTTCAATGTTGTCTGTATAGCAAAAGCCTTTGAAGAAAGAGCTTGTCTTCCCCCCAGTGAGGGACAGGTGCATCTATAGCTCATTATAAAAGATTTGGGTTTCCTACAGCTCAGTGCTCCTCAGTGTGATGCAAACCACTGTGAGTACAGCACACACCTAGGCCACTGTATCACCCCCAGGGGACTTGCATGTGGGCTGAGGGGGACAAGAAAAATTTATATGAACATGGAGTTCATGCTGCTTCTTATGCTGCGAGAGAAACAAAGTCCTTTTTTCTCTGACTCAGGAAGTCTCCTGTCTTCTGCCAGCATCCAAAAAACGGTAACAGGTCAATTTATTAGCTTGCAAATAGGATGAAATCTCAGACCCTTCACAGTTCTTGATGATGAACCCAATTTAAAAATGGCTAAAAGAGGGGCGCCTGGGTGGCTCAGTCGATTAAGCATCCGACTTCGGCTCAGGTCATGATCTCACAGTTCGTGGGTTCGAGCCCCACGTCGGGCTCTGTGCTGACAGCTAGCTCAGAGCCTGGAGCCTGTCTTCGGATTCTGTGTCTCCCTCTCTCTCCAACCCTCCCCTGTTCGCGCTATCTCTCTCTGTCTCTCAAAAATAAATAAAAAACAATAAATAAATAAATAAATAAAAAATAAAAATGGCTAAAAGATCTGAACAGACACCTTGCCAAAGATAAGCACATGACAAAAAAAGCATATGAAATCATGTTCATCATTAGTTGTTAAGGGAAAGGCAAATTAAAACCACTACATACCTATACCAGCACAGCTCAAATAAAAAGGCCTGAGCATATCAAGTATTAGCAAGGCTGTGGAGCAACTGGAACTCTCATATGCTTCAGGTTGGACTACAAAATGGCATAGGAATTTGGAAAGCAGTTTAGCGGTTTCTTAAAAAAAAAAATTAAACACATCTATCATACAACCCAGCTATTCCACTCCTAGGTACTTACTGAACAATGAAAGCACAGCCATTTTATCTGTAAGAGGTGGAACCCTAATGTCCCTCAACAGGTGGTACAGCCATACAACAGAACACTACTCAGCAATAAAAGTGAACAGATTAGTGATACCCATGACAACACTGACAATCTCTAAAACATAATGCTAAGTGAAAAAAGTCAACCAGAAACTACACTGTAGGAATCCATTTATATGACATGCCAGATAAAACTACAGTGATAAAAACCAAATCAGTGGATAACTGAGGCTGGGGATTAGGGTTGACTAGAGAGTCATGAGAAACTCAGAAAGGGGAAAACGTTCCTGTCTTGATTATGGTGGTGATTACGCCTCTGTATACAAACGCCAAAATCCAAACTCTATACTAATTGGGTGAATTGTTTTACACGTAAATCACACTTCAGTAGGCTGAAGAGAAAAAAATCTATTGGGCAACTGCTGCTCCCTAACAAGTATCAGGAACCTGCTCATACACAGCTTTAAGTGCACAATAATGCAATTCCAGCAAAGCAAAATAAGGCCCCAGTATTTTCCTCAGTGTCATTCAAAAAGCTGACACCGTATGCCGAAAATACTTGCATAATGCGAATGTGAGAAGAGCACTTAATTCACCTTCTGTATCCACAAAACAATTATACGATAATCTTCTCAGTATAGAATTACCTTAACCAGTCAATTTAACCACAACTAAATTAACTTTTATTCCTTAATTGCATTATTATAATAGCCAATATGTAATGCTGCTGTCTTCTTGATTTTAGAGAACTCTTCAGAGGATACTGCATGCCTAACGGCTCAAGAAACAATTCAATATGGTACTATGTTTACAATGAAACACACTCACTGATGATTGTAATTACTATACAGACCCCACTCTTATACTAATAAATCTTCTCCCCAAGTTTCTAAATAGGCTTGGGAAAAGAACTGTGCCGTTTGTACCTTCCTCTGACAGTGACTATACACAAGGAGCTCAATTCCTGACTCTCATAACCCCAACCTAGGATATTGTCAGAATATGGCAGAGTATGTCCCACTGTTCTGCTGCCAAGGACTTTGCCCACAGCTGGATACTAACTTACTACTTTGAGCAGCAAGGAGAACTACACAGATAGAACATTTTTTCAGAAGGTTCTCATCCAGGATTTAACCACATATCTGATACTGCCCTATCCATATTATATTCCCTTTGGTCTACTTCCATTGTGAAAAGGTATGACATCAGGTATGTATCCTCAACATACCTCTATTTTGCTACCCAGGTCTCAGCTCTCTCTGCAGGAGTGTTGATCTGGTTTTAATGGGCATGCACCCATCCATCCATTCACGAATGTGAACTGGACACCTTCTCTGTGTGAGGCACTCGGCATTAGAGAATATACATACCAAGCTCTTGGTTTAATCTTGAACTCTGTCATCAAACTAATTAAAAGCTCATTAGGAGAAATGGTACTTACGGATGATTACAGTTCATTTATTCTTTAGAATTATCCTAATTTGTATCTTTTGACTAAACCACACCAGTGAGTTGGACTAAATTATTTTGCCCCACATGCCAATGGATTTTACCAAACTGCACTTTAGTGTTATGCCAATGACATCATAAGAAACGCAGCCAGGAGATATTAATAATAATATTAGTTCACATTTAGAGTACTATATACCACTCACCATGCTGAGCATTTTACGTGCACTAATTCATTAAATGCCTATAAATGGTACTTTCTTTGTAGAAAGTACCATTATTACCCCTTTTGACAGATGAGGAAACTGAGGTGCTGACAGGTTGAGTAACTTCATTATGTGGTAGAAAACTAGGCTATTACCCAGGCAGCCCAACTCCAGAGCTCTTGCTCTCACTCTATTTTTATTTTATTAATATATATATATATTTTTTTTTAATTTTAAAAACAGTGAGTGTACATGTGTGTGAGCAGGCGCAGGGCAGAGAGAGGGAGAGAGAGAATCCCAAGCAGGTTCCACACTTAGCACGGAGTCCCAAGAGGAGTCTGACCTCACAAGTGGGAGATCATGCCCTGACCCAGTTTCAAGAGTCGGAGGCAGAACTGTCTAAGCCACCCAGGCGGCCCTTTCTCGGTCACTGTTATACTGCCACCGTTCGTGATGCAAGATGCTTAAGTCTTTACTCGTTATGGCATTTAATGTTTTCTTAACACTTTCGATGAGAAATTTTGTGTCTTAATACCAGAAATGACTCTGAAGCAACTGATTTGTTCTCATAATCATGAATAATATAACTTGAAATTTCTCTTTCCTTTTTCTTTGCATTAGATACATCAGATTCAGAGCTAGATTTAGCCCACTTGCAAGTATACAGACCTGAGGGGCATGCATATTGACTACCATATTTCTAACCTCACTGGTTGTGGCCCCACGTGGCCTATTTATCTTCATCCATTTCCTCACCTACTTTTAAACAGGACTATGTTAATCTTTGTAAACCAAATTCTTTTTTAGAATACAGCATGGTACAATTAACAACTCAAACCCAACAAAACAACTCCTTAAAAGCTGCCTAGTCCTCCTGATTTTATTAGTTACAAAAGATGTTACTTTAATTAACCTTAGCAGTTTTTACATAAGGACAAGAAATCAAGTGTGAGAGAAAGAGCACACAGTATCTAGGATTTTATATATCCTTAAATATTCTTAATTTCAAAATGTCAGTCCTTTATGGCATGACGCATACAATAAATTCTTGACTAACAGGGGGCACATGACTGAACAGAACTATCTGAGCATCGCTAAGAAAAATAAGTAATTACCTGACTTCAAGGGCTTTGATAGCTTCTAGCATTTGCAGAAACTCTGCTGCTTTCCATACATCATTGGCTTCTTCTTCCCCTTGTATCATTAATTTTGCTGTATATGTGAACTCAATTAAATGACGGAAGGCCATTTTACTAACACCTGTAAAAAAAGAAAAAAGATGTGCATTAGCATGTTTGCCCATTGGTTCAAATCTTCTAACATTTAGTAAAGAAAAAAAAAAAGCTCAGTGTTCAAAACCTAATTAGTATCTGAAACTTGGAAAATTACTTCCTGGTGGAATTCTCATTAATAGCACAGTAATCCTGTAGCCAAGTTCCAGCACTAACTATGAAACTACTTTATGATCTTTCCTAATGCTCTTACGAACAGTAAAATCGATCACTTGAATATATGGATTGGCTAACTATTACATGTCACACATACTATGTTTCTTGCCAGAGATCACTGCATCAACTCAGCTCCACATCTTCAAGGGCTTTCCACAGCTCAGCAAATAAAGTTCCATACCACCCTGCCTTTATTTCAAGGTACTTCACCACTTTTCTGTTTACCACTATGTTTCCTTCCAAATTTTAAACTGTATCCATCCCATACTATATACTGATCCTTAAACAAAGGATCACTTCTAAAAGCTTCCTTGCCTTAACACTTACCTCCTTAACAAATGCTTAATCACTTTGTATCTGTAGAAGTCCTACGGCCCTTGAAGGCACAATTCTAATGCCACACCCTTAAAGAAACTTTCTAGTACTTCCCCCAGGTTGAACCTGTTCAAATAATTAAAACCCATGGGTGTCTCTGGACTCTAAGTTACAGGAGGGAAATGATTTTTGGCTCTGTACACTCACCTCACGGTATCTAGAACAACGCTCCCTAAAATGCAGACAACGTAAGAATGAATAAGGGCTAACATCACTTCCAAAATTAAATTTCCATGATTCCAACTTTTCTTTACAAGTTTTATGTTTAAATTTTGGCCCCAAAGGATATTCTATCTCCTTGTGCTCTTCAATGCTATATATTATTGTTTCAGTCTGCTAAAGCAAGGCTACAAAAATCTATTGAAAGAAACAAATAGAAATCCACTTTTATTTATTTTCAAGGATTTTAAGTAATCTCTACACTCAAAGTGGGGCTCGACCATAAAACCCCAAGATCAAGAGTTGCATGCTCCACTGATTGAGCCAGTGAGTAACTCCAAGAAAAACTACTTTTAACACAGAACTTTTAAACTAAGAAATGCCCAAGTCCGAAGTGCACACAATTTGCATAACTGCAATACAAAAATACTTTTATGTTCTTCCTATGCACTTTATACACCTGAATAAGCAAACTAAAAATAACTAGATTCTTTGAAAGTTACTTTTATTTGGGTCTCTCCTAAATCTTTGTTTTCCTGATTGTCTTTTCATCATGTAATATGAAAGTTATTATATGAATGTAGCCTGAGGTACAAATAACTAATTTAAGGAGTTTTGATCAAATGTTTAAAAGTTTAACAGAGTCCTTTGCTGGGACCCCTGGGTGGCTCAGTCATTAAAGCGTCTGACTCTTGATCTCAGCTCAGGTCATGATCTCACAGTTCATGGATTTGAGCACCACGTTGGGCTCTGCAATGACATCTTGGAGTCCGCCTAGGATTTTGTCTGTTCCTTTCTCTGCCCCTTTCCTGCTCTTTCTCTCTCAAAATAAATAAACTTGAAAAAACCAAAACCAAAACCAAAAAAACTACTCCTTTGGAAAAACAGTATGTAGGGGTGCCTGGGCGGCTTTGTCAGTTAAGCATCCAACTTTGGCTCATATCACAATCTTGTGGTTCTTGGGTTCAGGGCCCGTGTCAGGCTCTGTGCTGACAGCTCAGAGCCTGGAGCCTGCTTTGGATTCTGTGTCTCTCCCTCTCTCAATCCCTCCCCTATTTGTGCTCTCTCTTCCTGAAAAATAAACATTAAAACTTTTTTAAATGTGTATTTTTCTTGAAATGGAATGACATATATAATACTACAAATACCAGGCATGACTCCAAACACATCACAAGTATTAACTCAATCCTCATATCAATCCTATGGAGAACTTACTAAAATAATCCCCATTTCAGATAGGAAAACTGAGGCACAGAAAAGTTAACAACTGTGACTTTGGCAAGTTACTGAAGAGATGAAACTAGAATCAAACCCAGATGCCTTGACTCCTAAGTCCAACATAACGATTTTTAAATAAGATGATGGCAGGAAACACTCCTGCTTAGAAGAGTTTGAATACCTACAGCTTAATTCACTACAGGCCCACAATCTCTTATTCAGAATTCCAAAGTTCCCCAAATCTCTTAAGACCAGAAGTTTCCCCATTAATTTGGCAGCAATATTTGCTTTGACTGAACATTAGGCTATTTATAGTCCTCATCCCACTTAGAGTATATATTAATGGGCTACTCTGCTCAAGTATTATTTGGTTACAGGATGTCACCCTAGACCCCACTGGGAGTATAATGTAATACACAGACTGCATTATCTTTAGAGAATTTGTAATTTCAGGAATCATCTGGCCTTCAAGGAACTGAATAAGGAATTACAGACTTAGTTCCCAATTTTGGTTAATTAGAATCATTGCATATTTAACAAAAGAATGAGTCTCTGATCCCTAGAATCAAAATTGGGATAGGACATTTTTTTTTATAAGCACCTTAGCTGCTTACGTCACCAGTCCAGCACTAGTCCTAGGAATAAACCACTGACCTAATTAGCCAATATGGACCGAACTGCTAACACCTGCCCAGGTAAGTGATGTGGTGACAGATGATGCACAGTTGCGAAAACACTTTATTCTTTATCAGGACTAGTTTGGTAACTTCTGCTTTTTCATCAGTCCCTTGCTCGTCTCATAAAAGAAGTGTGCAGCAGAATATAATTTTTCTGCGTATCTAAGAAAACTGTCAATATGAACACCTTAATCTGAATCTTTTTTCTGCTTAGGAAGAAGCAAAACAGGGCAGCATTCTAGATATATAGAGTGAGGTCATTATTCATATTTTACAGATGGAGGTTAAAATTCTAGCTAAGATGGAGAACGCATACTCCACCTTATCTTGTGTACTGATTTCAATTAAAAATCCTGGGCAGAATACATAAAGAAAATATATAAGGACTCTGAAAAGATAAACAGAAGCAAGCAGGCTGGAGACAGCAATTAAAACTCAAAAGAGCAGCAGTGAGTTTCCTGGTTTTTATTTTTCCTCTCATATATCCCAACTTACACTTGAAGACAGCCCAAATCCCGTAACTATGTAACAGGTACAGAGAAAACTCTGGCTAGAGAACCAGGAAAGGGAATGGAGAGCACATGGGAGGGTGGGGGTGGGAACGACTTGGTTTTTATTCCTCTCACCCTGCCTCAAGGCAAGTCCCAGTTCTGATGCTGCACACCTGTGGCTGGTGGCCACCAAGCAGGCACTAATTCGTAGAGAAGGTTCTTCTTTCTGACAGAAATCTAGGAATGATCTCCAAAAGCATGGAGAGAATTATTTTTTTTCTTTCGCCACTTTGTCCAGGAAATGGATCCCACTGTGGAAGTCTATGTCAGCACAGGGAAGCTACAATCCCAGTTTTCTAGCAAGAGGATCAGGAATAGTTGATTGTAGGAGCTAAAGTTCAGAAGAAGACAGAAGAGGGGCTAGAGAAAGGTCCTTGTGAGAGCAAGCAGTCTAGCACTAGCCACCGAGCTCCATGGGTGGAGCTGACGTCAGGCAGCACTGCAAAGGGCCTGAGCACTGCACTATTATGTGGACCCAGGTCGGCACACCAGGTGCCCGAGCAGCACAGCAAAGGTTTTGAAAAATAAACTGGAATCGCATCCACAGCCCACATAAGCCCAGACTGGACCTATACCAGGTTGACTGCCTGCTAAAAAAAAAAGAACAAAACAAAAAACAACAACAACAACAATGAAAGCATCATTCTCCAGAGGACTTTAACAGCACTGAATGTCATAACTTTAAAATGTCTGTAACACAGTGAAATCTTACTTGACATATCTCACAGATTAGAAAAAGAAAAGGAAGCCACCATGTCCACGGTTATACAACTGACAAAACAGTAGAGCCAGAGCAACAAGGCAGGTTTTCTAATTACATGCCCAGGGCTTTCTTTATAGCCAGGTGACCAAGACAGATTGTACAGAGATCCTAAAGTTAAGGGCTTAAGAAAACAGAGCCAAGGGGTGCTTAGTCAGTTAAGTGTCTAAGTCTTGATTTCAGCGTTGGTTGTGATCTTGAGGCCTGTGAGTTTGAGCCCCGCTTCAGGCTCCTCACAGACAAGTGCAGAGCCTGCTTGGGAGTCTCCTTTTCTCTGCCCCTTCCCTGCTCACATGCACTTTCAAAAATGCACTTTCAAAAATGAATGAAAACATTAAAACAAGTTTTTTAATAAAAAAAAAAAGAAAAACAAAAACAGTGGATCCAAACTGATTCTTTAAAACTGAACCTAGCAAATAACAAAAACAGTAAATGTTCTTACATTTTCTCATCTGTCATATTAAGTACTGAAGGCTTGTATGTGCTATACTATAATGAAAGTAACAGGTCAGAGCCACTAAAAAGTACAAGAGACAATCTCAAGGTGATTGTCTCCATAAGAGAAGACCCTCCTTCTCCAGGCATATTCCTTGCTCCAAAAACAATGCATATTCTGGATGGGGGCCACTTATCTGCTTAAAAAGCAGAAGTCGGCTCCTCTTTGAAATCTTTCTTATCTCTCCAAGGTAGACTCCTCAGAGACACCATTCCACAATAAAAGTATCTGCAATACTTTTTGCTCTCTGTTCTGTATCTGTTGCTCATCTGTGATTAAATTTGCAAAGTCTTTGAAGTCTTATTCAACAATTCTTCATTCCCGGGTCCAGCACAATCATAAACACCTAACAAGCATTCAATCTGACAAATAGCCCCAATTTCTTAAGCTCTGACAATGCACCAACACTATGCTCGGCACTCTGCACATGTTATTTCAACCAATCATTACAAGCCTATAAAGAATTGAAGAATTTTCAGATGAAGAGACAAATATGCAACTGAGGTAAAGTAACGTGCCAGGTGTCACACAGTACCTCAGGTAAATACATGACTGAAATCTTGCCCTGTAACAGAAACTAATACCATGTAGGCAGCTAGATTCTCACTCTAGTAAGAGTGAGAACGCCTGTGGCTGTCCATCACAGATAATGAAAAGATCATCTGTGATATATCAGCCAGAATGCTGAACTGGAATGTCCAACTGCCCCATCATGAGGAATATGCTTAACTTTTCACATTTTCTTTACTCCCCAGGGCACCAAATTTTCCCAAGGGAACAGTGTTTCTAGGCAACTCATTCATAACAAAGAATATATATATATACACACAGTGAAGAAGATACAAAACCAAAACTCAAGAACACTGGAAGAGTTAAAATTCTGTATTTACGTAGACAAGTATTTCCTACAGTTTTGGATGGCGGGGAGGGATAAGTAATGTAGTAGCAAAAGATAAAAGCATGGCAATACACAAAATGAATCCCTTACTAACTAGCTAGGCAATACTGAGCAAGAGACCATTTAGAGCCTGCTCCCTGATGTGTAAATTGGAAATAATACCACTTACTTCAAAGGACTGCTGTAAACCTCAGAAAATGCATATAAACTAAAGAGAACTATAGCTAGCACTTGGGAAGCTATTACCGCAAAAATCAAGCAAGTACAAAAATCATTTTCTACTCCAAGGCAGTAGTATCGATTGCATGAGTCCTTCCATTCCAGATTCTATATCCAGTAGAACTTCTGAATACTACTTCAGTTCATCTTTCCCAGCCTTTTCCATAGTAGGACAGCTCACGTCATTTTGTGCACGTCATATGAGCCTCTGCTAGTTGGAAGCCTCTACTGTAACCCTTGGCATACCTACCAGTCTGAAACATAGATGGGAATTCCCACAGATGGGAAACAAAGATGGGAATTCACTTCTAATACATGTTTTCAAAAGAGTGACCACTGGTTTTAGAAGTGGAAAAGACTCCTTTAAGAGAACAACGTCTACCATCTAATGTAAGGGTTTTCCCTGGCAGATCATTTTACCACGCAGTTTACTCAAAGTAAGAATTCTCAAGTGTTAAGAGAACAATTATCCAGTCACCTAACAGGAACCATTGATGCCTACTTCCTATAGTACACTTCTTTATCAATTATAATGTTTGCTAAATACCATATTGAAAACAAGCATTTACCAGGGTGCCTGGGTAGCTCAAGTTGGTTAACCATCTTCAGGTCACGACCTGGTGGGTTCGTGAGATCCATGTCCCTTGTCCCCTGTGTCGGGCTTGCGTTGCCAGAAAGGAGCCTGCCTAGGATTCTCTCCCTCCCCTTTCTCTGCCTCTCCCTCCCCTGCTTGCATGTGCAACATGCAAGGGTGTGTGCTCTCTCAAAATAAGTCAATAAAAGAAATTTAAAAAAACAAACAAACAAGCATTTACCTTCTATCTCCACCAAAGGTTCCTGAGTAAACTCCTGAAAGAATTTGTAGAAGAACTTACTGCAAGCAGCCAAAACAGCTTTGTGGGCCTTAAAATGGTGTCCTAGATTAAAAAAAAAAGAAAAGAAAAGAAAAAGAAAGAAAAAAAAGTATCATATGTATTAAAAAATCAAAAGTAAAATCATAAAACAAAGTAGGAAATTATAAAGTAAATCTTTCTTCTAATACAATCATTAGGACTATATAAATTCCTGAACTAAAGTCAGAGTATACTAAACAGCTATCTTGATAAATTTCAATTTCAATTAGACAACCCAAATCTTTACCTCAAAGACCTTTTGAAGTCAATTTTATAGAAGCCAGTTTACAAAACTAAGAGGTAAAAAGCCTTTTGCTGCTTAAAGAGTGAAAGGCATATTGGATTTAGTTCAAACTGCAAATATAAACAACCCAAAAAGTTATACATCATTTGGAAAGAGAAGAAAAAATTATTGAATAAACATAATGCTGGATGTATCTGCTATGGAAAACATGTTAATATGCCTAATATTTGGAAGGAGCAGATCTACAGTAAGCAGATCTGTAATAAAGAATAGCTTGCCTTGAGAAGTCTATTTTCACTGAATAGAAAAGATACCCAAGCTACATTTGCCTCCATCCTAATACTGGTAAAGACCCCTTTTGATTTGGATGGAGGCTTCCCAAAGAGGGTACAAGTGCTGCAAAGGAATCTCTCACATTCTCCCTCCAAGACCATTTGGGAAAGCAGAAAGAATCAACACTTCTCAAATGATTGTTGTGAAAGGCTCCTCAATGCAAGTTTATGAACAGAAAGCTATTAACCAAACATTTTAGAGACATTTTCTCTATCTCCAGGCCATCATCTTGCACTAATGTGTGCAACAGGAAAACTTCAAAAGGCTGCAAGAAGTTAGGATGTGATGATTATGTTGATAGCATGACCAGCCAACTAGCCTGCTGCAACACGGTCTATGTGAGTGGACAGTGACAAGTCTCCCCGCGTCCCAGCGCACACTCGATAGGCACAGTCCACAGACGGTGGGTATAAAAGGCGGGTGGGGGAAGGAGAGATAAGAACGGTAGCTACAAATTCACTGCTCTGCCCACCACCCTACCCACCGTCGACAATCAGGGTGATGTCAGTAAACCGATCCTGCTCTCGCTGTTCATTCAATCGGTCCAGGATCATTTTATGATGTTCCGGGAACTCCTGAAGGCATTCCATCGTCTCTTCGGCCTCCATGGCCGTCGGGTTGCTCTACAAAAGAGGAGCATGATAATGTACACCCATGAGCTCGGGCCGAGGCACAAAACCCCTAAAGCATAAAACAACAAAAAACAAAACCCCAGCTACGTGAAAAGAAAGGGGGGGAGGGGGAGGCAAGAGGAGGGGAAGGCGAGGGAAGAAAGAAAGGCGAGCCGGGTGGCCGCCACGCGTTGGGGGCCGGAGCCACGGCCGCGGGACTCCGAGCCTGACCTAATTGGAGTCGGGAGACGCGAGCTGAAGCGGGTGGGCAGAGCGCCGGAGGCTCCGGGCGCCGGGGCGCGCAAGTCCGGCAAGGGAAGGGACCCGACAGCCGTGGCGGCGTCCTAACGGCCCGCCAAGCCCTTCTGCCCGGCCCTGGCTCCTGCCGCCCCGGGACCCGGTCCGGCCCGCGGCCCACAACGACTCCCGGGTCGCCTCTCCCTCCCCCGCCCTCCCTCTTCTCCCCCGCCCGGACCGGGCCGGCACTCACTCAGTGAAGGAGGAGCGGCCCGGGCCTGCGCGTCACTTACGTCGACGTACTGCGTCACCGCGCTGGGCTCCGGCTGACGCGAACACCGACCAAGCGCCGACCAGGAAGAGAAGAGGCCACACCCCCACCCGCCCAGCTAGTGGCGGATTTGGCGCTCCACAAGGGTAAGGCCGCCAACGTTGGGAGGAGGAAGTCCGGCTGTGCTGGGGTTGAGCCAGTTCTGGGCCAGGCCGTTCCCGGGGCGGGGATCCTAAATCATAAACCCTAAATCCCGCCCTTCCACCCACCCTCGCAAGACTCCAGGTGTGAGCGCTTCCGACCCGGACCTCGGAATAAACTCGCAACTCATCCCCAGTGCGCTTTTATTCCGCGGCTCATCCCGCCCCGCCCCTTTCCTCCCAAGCCCTAGGTCGGCCCGCCTTACCTAACTCTTGATCCTCCCTCTCTCCTCTCTGGCCCTCAGATCTTCTTCCCTGCAGTCCCCTCTCTGGGCGAAACTCAACTCACGCTGTTGCCTACCCCTAAACAGCGCCTCGCCCTCCATTTCCTCACGATTGCCCGGGCACTGCCTCTGCTGGGTCTGGCCGGCACACGTGCGCTCGCTCCGAGACCCAGGCGGCCGCGGCGCGGGCGGCGGCCACGGGCGCGAGCACGTTCCGGCCGCCTGGGACCTTCCTCCCCGGTGCCCGCCCTCTCCGCGCTCTGTAGGCAGCACGTGCTTTGTAGGCTTGGGACCTGGGTCTGCTCGGATTATTTACACAGGATGCTATTACTACAGCTCTGCACTCCCAACCCCTGCGCTTAAAGACGCCAGTGACCTACAGTCAGCTTCACTTCGCTGGGTCCTTCATTCATTCATCTGGGGAAAAAAAGTGTTTGGAGGAGAACACGCCGAGATTTACTTTATTTCCTTAGAAGAAAATAGAGTGGGGATTAGGGAAAGACTCAAAAAGACTGCGAAATTAAGTGATGAACAAGGCATATGTAGTTTTTTCCTTTCTAATCTTAGTCTGTTGGAGTAGATAGATACTTTACACAGTTGCCTGGATGCAGACTTGCAAGTGTTAGGAGATGTGGAGAACAAGGTAATCTGGGGCGGGGCGTGGGGGTGGCCAAGGAAAACTAGTGACCTGTAAGAAGCAATATGAAGTCTGAATATTCTTATCCAGGGGTATTCAGCACATTCAGAGGCACCGAGATTATAGCATTCTGAGAACTAAAAGAATGTTGGTGGGCCAGACCCACCGGGGCCTGGTAAACCGTGTTAAAGATGGTAGATTTTCTTATCATCACAAAGGAAAACCTTGAAGGTTGAGCAGGATAGTGACATATGAAGATTTACTTTTTAAAGAGATAGTTCTAGCCCCAATATGGACACTAGACTAATGGGTGAAGATGCAAGTAGAGGCCAGGGGGAAGCTGTTAGTAAATGAGATTAAATTATAGTGGCAAATGGGATTAGAGAATTGGATGGAATCTAGAAATAGAAGCCACATAAGCTGGAAACACATCACGGGTACTAAATAAATAATGTTGAATATATTCATGGTAACAGAGAAAAACACTCAACGATGGCTCCAAGATTTCTGGTTTGAGTGGATACAATTTACCAAAATAGAGAATATAACCGAAGAAAAGGATGGGGAGGGGAGAGATGATTTTTAAGGCGACAATTTAAATACAGATGATGTCAACAAGACATTTTATATACGGACCTGTATAGAACTTAGGGGAGAGAGCCAACCTTAAGGATGTGGAAATTTTTAGCATAAAGTGGATGGATATTGAAGCCATGGAAACAGATGAGATTTTTTTTCATTTATCCTAATGCAAATTTTATTTATTTATTCATTCATTCATTCCAAGTTACTTAACATACAGTATTACTAGTTTCAGGTATGCAATATAGTAATTCAATGATTTCATACATCACCTAGTGCTTGTCAGACTCCTTAATACTCATCACCTATTTCACTCGATCCTCCTACCCCTGGTAACCAGCAGTTTGTTCTCTATAGTTATAGTTAAGAGTCTGTTTTTTGGTTTGCCTCTTTTCCTTTGCTCATTTGTTTCTTAAATTCTATGTATGAGTGAAATCATCTGGCATTTGTCTTTCTCTCACTTATTTCACTTAGCATTATACTGTAGCTCTATCCATGTCATTGGAAATGGCGAGATTTCATTCGTTTTAGGCTTAATAATATTCCATGGTGTGTGTGTATATACACATACACATATACATAAATTCCATAGTGTATATATATATATATATATATATATATATATATATATATATATGTGCACACACCACTTCTTTGCCCATTTATCTATCAATGATGGGTAAGTGGGCCACTTTCATAATTTGGCTATTGTAAATAATTCTGCTATAAACATAGAGGTGCATGTATCCTTTTTTTTTTGAGAGAGCAAGTATGCAAGTAGGGGAGGGACAGAGAGAGAGGGACAGAGGATTGGAAGCAGACTCTGCACTGACAGCAGAGAGCGCAATGTGACACTTGAACTCAAGAACCATGAGATGGTGACCGGAGCCGAAGTCAGATGCCCAACTGACTGAGCCACACAAATGTTCTGCATATATCCCTTTCAAATTAGTTTTTTTGTATTTTGTGGGTAAATACTAGCACAATTACTGGATTGTAGCGTAGTTCTATTTTTAACTTCTTCAGGAATCTTCATACCATCCTCCACAGTGGCTGTACCTGTTTGCTCTCCTACCAGCAGTGCAAAAGGGTTCTTTTTCTCCACATCCTCACCAATATTTGTTGTTTCTTGTGTTTTTGATTTTAGCCATCCTGACAGGTGTGAGGTGATGACTCACTGTGGTTTCACTTTGTATTTCCCTGATGATAGGTAATGTTGAGCATATTTTTATGTGTCTGTTGGTAATCTATTGTCTTCTTTGGAGAAATGTCTGTTCATGTCTTCTGCCCATTTTTAAATTGGATTATTTGGGTGTTTTTCGTGTTGAGTTGTGTAAGTTCTTTATATATTTTGGATACTAATCCTTTATTGGATATGTCATTTGCAAATATCTTCCATTCAGTAAGTTGCCTTTGAGTGTTGATTGTTTCCTTCACTGTGCAGAAGTTTTTATTTTGATGTAGTTCCAATAGTTTATTTTTACTTTTATATCCCTTGTTTCTTTTTTTTTTAATATTTATTTATTTTTGAGAGAGACAGAGACAGAATGCAAATGGATTAGGGGCAGAGAGAGACACACAGAATCTGAAGCAGACCCCAGGCTCTGTCAGCACAGAGCCCGACGTGGGGCTCGAACCCACAAGCTGTGAGATCATGACCTGAGCTAAAGTTAGACGCTCAGTCAACTGAGCCACCCAAGCACCCCTATATCCCTTGTCTCAAGCGACATACCTACAAAAATGTGGCTATGGCCAGTGTCAGAGACAGTACTGCCTGTGCTCTCTTCTATGACTATTACGATTTCAGGACTACCATTTAAGCCTTTAATCCATTTTGAGTTTATTTTTGTTTATGATGTGAGAAAGTGGTCCAGGGTTATTCTCTTGCATGTATCTGACCAGTTTTCCCAGTACCATTTGTTGAAGAGACTGTCTTATTCCCATTGGATATTCTGCTCTGTTTTGTCAAAGATTAATTGACCATATAATTGGGTTTTCTATTATGTTCCATTGGTCTATATGTCTATTTTTGTGCCAGTACTATACTGTTTTCATTACTACAGTTTTATAATATAACTTGAAGTCCAGAAATGTGAAATCTCCAATTTTCCTTTTCTTTTTCAAAATTACTTTGTCTATTTGGGTCTTTTGTGGTTCCATATAAATTTTAGGATTGTTTGTTATATTTCTGTGAAAAATGCTGTTGGTATTTTGATAGAGATTGCATTTAATCTGTAGACATTTTTTAAAAGTTTGTATTATTTTGAGAATGTGTGTGTGTGTGTGTATGAGCTGGGGAGGGGCAGAGAGAGAATTACAATCAGGCTCCGCACTGCCAGCACAGAGCCCAATGTGGGGCTTGAACTCACAAAGCATGAGATCATGACCTGAACTTGAATCCAAGAGCTGGACACTCAACCGACTGAGCCACCCAGTGCCTCAGGTCATATAGCTATTTTAATGATACTTTTTCTTCCAGTCCATGAGCATGGAATGTCTTTTCATTTCTTTGTCTCATCTTCAATATCTTTTATCAATATTTTACAGTTTCAGAGTGCAAGTCTTTCACCTCTTTAGTAAGTTTATTTCTAGGTTCTTTATTTTTTTCGTGCAGTTGTAAATGGGACTGTTTTTTAATCTTTCTGCTGCTTCATTATTGGTGTGTAGAAATTCAACAGATTTCTGCCCACTGATTTTGTATCCTGAAATTTTACTGAATTCATTTATCAGTTCTAGTAGTTTTTTGGTGGAGCCTTTTGGATTTTCTATATATAGAGTATCATATCATTTGCAAATAATGGCAGTTTTACTTCTTCATTACCAATGTGAATGTCTTTTATTTCTTTTTCTTGTCTGATTGCTGTGGCTAGGATTTCCAGCACTATGTTGAATTAAAGTGGTGACAGCGGACATCCTTGTCTTGTTCCTTGCTAACCTTAGGGGAGAAGCTCTCTGTCTTTCCCCACTGAACATGATATTTGTTGTGGGGTTTTCACAGATGGCCTTTATTATAAGGTTGTTGAGGTATGTTCCCTCTAAACTTACTTTATTAAAGGCATTTATCATGAATGGATGCTGTACTTTGTCAAATTTTTTTCTGTGTCTATTGAAATGATCATGTGGTTTTTATCACTTTTCTTATTAAGATGATGTATTATGTTGATTGATTTGAGAATATTAAACTATCCTTCCAATCTGGGAATAAATCCCACTTGATCACGGTGAATGACTTTTTTTTTAATGTATTGTTGGATTCAGTTTGCTAGTATTTTGTTGAGGATTTTTGCATCTATGTTCATCAGAGATATTGCACTGCAGTTATTTTTTCTTATGATATCTTTATCTGGTTTGGGTGTCAGTATGATACTGACCTCATAGAATGAATTTAGAAGTTTTCTTTCTATTTTTTAGAATAGTTTGAGAAAAGGTATTAACCCTTCTTTAAATATTTGGTAGAATTTGCCTGTGAAGCCATCTGGTCCTGGACTTTTGTTTGTTGAGAGGTTTTTGATTACTGATTCAATATTCTTACTGGTGATCAGTCTGTTCAAATATTCTATTTGTTCCTGCTTCAGTTGTTTTTTTTTTTAATTTTTTTTAAAATTTATTTTTGAGAGAGACAGAGCATGTATGGGGGAGGAACAGAGAGAGGGAGGGAGACACAGAGTTGTGAAGCAGGCTCCAGACTCTGAGCTGTCAGCACAGAGCTTGATGCCGGGCTGGAATTCATGAACCATGAGATCATGACCTGAGCTCAAGTCAGACGCTTAACTGACTGAGCCACTCAGGCACCCCCCTGCTTCAGTTTTGATAGGTTATATGCTTCTAGGAATTTATCCATTTCTTCTAGATTGTTCAGTTTGTTGGCATATAGGTTTTCATACTATTCTCTTATAATTGTTTGTATTTATGTAGTGTTGGTTGTTACTTCTCTTCTTTAATTTGTGATTTTGTTTGAGTTCTTTCTCTCTCACTTTCTCTCTCTGAATCTGGCTAGAGGTTTATCAGGTTTGCTGATCTTTTAAAAGAAAAAGCTTCTGGTTTCATCTATCTGTGCTATTGTTTTTTTAGTTTCCATATCATTTATTTCTGTTCTAATCTTTATTTCCTTCCTTCTGCTGGTTTGGGGTTTTTTGTTGTTGTTGTTCTTTTTTAGCTCCTTTAGGTACAAAGTTAAGGTGTTTATTTGAGATTTTTCTTGCTTCTACAGGTAGGCCTGTATTGCTATGAACTTCTCTCTCAGAACCACTTTTGCTGCATCTCAAGGGTTTGGGACCATTGTTTTTTCATTTTCACTTATTTACATGTACTTTTTGATTTCTTCTTTGATTTCTTGGTCAACCCATTCATTATTTAGTAGCATGTTACTTGACCTCCATGTATTTGTGGCCTTTCCAGACCTTTTCTTGTGGCTGATTTCTAGTTTCATAGCCTTGTGGTCAGAAAAAATGCAGGTATGACTTTGATCTTTTGTAATCTGTTGAGGTTTGTTTTGTGGCCTAATATGTGATCTGTTCTGGAGAATGTTCCATGTGCACTTGAAAAGAGTTTGTATTCTGCTGTGTTAGGATCAAATGTTCTGAATACATCTGTTAAATCCATCTGGTACAGTGTGCCATTCAAAGCCCCAGTTTCTTTGTTGGTTTTCTGTTTGGATGATCTATGCATCAATGTAAGTGGGGTATTAAAGTCCTGTACTATTATTGTATTACTATCAATTAGTCTCTGTGTTTTTTATTAGCTGTTCTATGTTGGGTGCTCCCATGTTGGGTGAATAAATGTTATAATTGTTGTATCTTCTTGTTGGATTGTTACCTTTATTATTATATAGTCCTTCTTTGTCTCTTTTTATAATTTTTGTTTTAAAATCTATTTTTGTCTGATGTAAGTATTGCTATTCTGGCTTCTTTTTTTGACATCCATTTGCATTCTAAATATTTCTCCATTCCCTCACTTCCAATCTGCAGGTGCCTTTAGGTGTGAAATGAGTCTCTTGTAGGCAGCAGATAGATAGGTCTTATTTTTTTTTATCTTCTCTGTCATCCTATGTCTTTTGATTGGAACATTAAGTCTATTTACATTCAAAGTCATTGTTGATAGATACATATTTATTACTATTTTGTTACTTATTTTGTGGGTTTTTTGGGTCATTTTTCTCGGTTCCTTTTGGTTTACTCTTTTTCTTTAGTGATATATTTTGATTCCTTTCTCTTTATTCTTTGCATATCTGTTAGTGGGTTTGATTGTGGTTACCATTAGGTCTGTATATAACCCTCTTCTGCATATAGCAGTCTGTATTAAGTTGATGGTTGCTTAAGTTTGAACACATTCTTTACTCCTCTTTCCCAACATTTTATGAATTTGTATTCATATTTTATATCTTTTTATTGTGTGAATCCTGACTGAGTTTTTATAGAAATACTTATTTTTACTGCTTTTGTATTTCCTTCTTTTCATACTGCAAAGTATGGTCTTTAGTTTCCACCCACAGAGTCCCCTTTAATATTTCTTATAGGGATAGTTTAGTGGTCATGATCTCCTTTAGTTTTTGTTTGTCTGAATAACTCTTTTTCTCTCCTTTCTGAATAATAGCCTTGCTGGAAAGAGTTTTCTTGGCTGTTGTTTTAATACTATCATCATTATTCATATGGTTTTTCAAGGTGAAGAAACTGCACATAGAAACAGGCATTTGAAAATTCCAGTATATAGGACTACTTTCCTAGACAGCAATTGGGTTAGGATAAATGGAGACTGCTCTCTCTATTTGGGATTTGAACTACCTAGTTCACAATCTTCATCACTTTCTTATGTCTTATGTCTAGCTCACATCATTCATTTTTACTTGCCTTATCCTAGAGCATTTGAGTTTGGACTCTTGGTGCACAGGATCAAAATCGAAGAGGGTGTGGAACTTTATCCCTGATAAGTATCAATGTTTATGGGTTGAGTACAAAGGAAGAACCTCAAAGAACAATATGGCGGCTGGATAAAGGAGGAAAAACATATCAGTGTTTCAAAAGAGAGGTTGTGATCAGCAGTGCCAGATGCTGCCAAGCGGTCAAGCTAACTAAATAAAGATTAGCAAGGGTTGGCCCATTAGATTTGGCATCATGAATGTCTTTGGTAGAAGATCTTAGCAAGAACAGTTTTTAGTTAAATTCTCTGGAAGGTGGTAGTGGTGGTGAGAAGTCCATATTCAAGTAGGTTAAGGAATAATTAGGAAAACAAAATGAGGTGATAATGATAGGATTCTCATTTAAAAATGAGGGAGGAAAGAAAGGGGTACCTATAGAGAGTTATGTGTCAAGCCAGTTTTGTGTTTGGGGATGGGAGAGACTTAAACAATTTAAATGCTGATGGGAAAGGATCCAGTAGAGGAAGATGATGAAAATACAGGAGGAAAAGGGACTAACTGTGTAGGAGAAGAAACTAGAGAAAATGAAGTTGAGAGGATATGTGAATGAATCAGCCTTAGGTCAAAGGAAGGACATGCCCTACCACTGAAAAGCTTAATAGATTGCTTTTAGGAGTTTAGATTTGCTTTCAAGAGGTTGAGATTCCTATATAACTGAAAACACCTACTTTCTCCATGCAATAGGTGTCCAGGTTATCTACTAAAAGCCAGGATTAGGAGGTAAAGTTTGAGATTGGAAGATGTTTTAGTTATTTAAGGCTGTATAACAAATTACCCCCAAATGTGGTGGCTTAAAACATTATTATTTCACAATTTCTGTGAGTCAAGAGTGTGGCTATTACTTAGCTGGCTTTTCAGGGTCTCTTACAAGGGTCCAGTCAAGATGTCAGCTGCTGTGGTCTCAAGTGTTGGCTGGGGGAGGATCTGCTTCCAAGGTCACTTGGAACAACCAGTGGCCGTTGACAGAACTCAGTCCCTCCTAGGCTATTAGACTGAAGACTTCAGTTTTCTTTGCAAGGCCTCCCATAGGAGGCTCATACATAGGAACTGACAGCTCACCATAGGAACTGACAGCTAGTTTCCATCACAGAGAGCAAGAGAAAGTGAGCAAGACAGAAACCAAAGTCTTTTTGGTAACCTAATCTCAAGTGGCATTCCACAATTGTTGCTGTATGTTTTTTGTTAGGAGCAAGTCACTAGGTGCAACCCATAGCCAAAAGAAGGTACATTCTGGGAGGTATGATCATTGGGAGCAAGTTAGAAGCTGCCTATCACAGAACAAAATGGAAATGATTTGAAATGGATCTTGGACATAGTAATGTCACAGTGGCATTGATAGGATCAGTAGAAATTGGTGACCAGCCCTTAGTAGCTGCAGTTTAAGGTCTGTTTCTGACCCACTCGTCATTGTCGTTGCTATTGGTTTTTCTTGAAAGAATTGTGCATAGTGCTTAAGAGAGAGTTTGTGTATAGGCTCACACAATAGTAAAATGGCCCATTAGTATGTCTCTCCCCAGGACTGGAATTTTCATGAAGATTGATGATATAGCTGACCTGCAGTCTCTCAGAAGTCAACAGGGCATAGCCACTTTCATCTTTGGAGGTTCCAGGCATTTAAAAAAATCAAGAAATAGCAAAACAACTTTCCAAAAACTGTAACCTATTTAAAATACTTAACAGATTTCTACTTTTTCACAAATTAAAATACAATATAGTTATGCTTTTCAAAAGATAAAACTATAGGATTTTCAGAAAAGTGTTAATTCATAGTGTGAAGCAGGCACAAAGATGAAGAGTTGTAGAATGACCATATTTCATTCCTGTCACTGCAGCTCTGGGGTTGAGGCCTTGCTGGTAGAGGAAGCCTCACTTCAGAGGGGCCTCCGCCTCCCCTGGCACCAGCTCCCAAGCCTAGGACAGTAGTTAGTCCATAACAGACATTTAACAAATGTTTGTTGACATTTTTTTTTGAAACCAAACTCTTTTAAGAATGATTAATTTGATTTCTGAAAGTCAAGGTACCAGAATTTGAGTTTTCTATTAGGACTCTTAAAATTCCATTTTACACATGGTTTTGAGACTTTGCTGTGCTCTTACTATAGTTAGTGCATGACTTTCTCTCAGCCTTCCCTACCATGATTCATAATTCTCCTTTGGAAAAGTCTAAGCTGAATTCAAGGACTGTATGTATAATGAGAAAGGGGCAGGGGAACAATTAACACGGAAAATCTCTACCTCAAATTTTGACCCCAGGAGCCCATGTTATTATGGACAAATCCAAGGGATGACTGGATCAGGGAACTCTAGAGTCATCTTCAGTGTATGTTAGAGTAGATAAAACTATGGAATGTGCTAGATACATCCTAGCCATCCCAGGCTCCCCCAGACTAGGAAGACCAACACAAGTCTTTGGGACCGTGGGAATTCCCTGCAATTTAGCTTCTATCCTCTTCTTATTCCACACACTTTAGCCTTGGTCTTGCTGTGTACATAATCCACACGTGTATCTCCAGCTTGATATTCAGCCCCAGGCTGGCGGCTGTTGGGATGCCCCTAGCGTACCTCACAACCACTTCTGATGTACATTAGATTCATTCCCCGCACTGAGGTTATACTCTTGGTTATTGATACCTACATCTACCCGTTAGTAGGATAACTCACAAACCTGAAACACTTTCTTTTTTTCCCCTTCTCTCCCACATGAATATCTAATTGATACATGACCAAGTTCTGTTGATTTTAAACCCTAATAACTCTCAGGCAACTGACTAACAATATTTCTGGAAAGAAGTTTGGCCATTTTTATGGGGAAGATTGAGAGTTTCATATACTTTCACAAGTTGTATAATATTTTTTTAATTGTATTTATTCTGAGAGAGAGAGAGAGAGAGAGAGAGAGAGAGAGAGAGAGAATCCCAAGTAAGCTCTATTGTCAGCACAGAGCCCAGTGTAGCACTCCAACCCACGAACTGTGAGATCATGACCTGAACCAAAATCCAGAATCAGATGCTTAATTCACTGAGCCACCCAGGTTCCACACAATTTGTATAGTACTATGTAAGTCAAGAGTACAGTGAAATCCTCAATTTTAAAGTATATAGATATGAGTATGGGCATGGCAAGAGTGGACGATAAGAAACTGCAGCAACATATCAACACTGGCTGTCTTTTGATGGTAGAGTAAGGGAATATTTTTCTTTTCTTTCTACAAGGTTCAGTATTTTCTAAATGTTTTACACCAGGTATGTGTTATTCAATGTGAGTCCCATGAAGCCAGAAGCAATTTTATTATTCATTTATGGATTTGAAGTTCCCAGAAGTGTCTTATATATAATAGGTGCTTAATAAATATTTGTTTGTTGAATGAGTGAATCTTTATCATATAAAAAGTCATATGAAAAGGATTAGATGTACTAAAATTCCATTTCATCCTCTTCCTGGATTGTATCTTATTTTAGTAGATTGTTCATCCTTTCCTTTCGATCACCTGTGACTAAAATGGTCTGCAGTGGCCATGCCTGCAGAAGTGGTTCCTGGCTCTTGATTTTTTTCCCCAACCTTACAGATATTTGCCCTCTATTCTTTCTTTTCTCCTTTTCTGGCAGACATTGCTAGGCAGACTGGTCCAAAATGAGTTTTCAGAGACATGAAATCAGCATTATGATGGAATAAGAGATTTTTCCTTCATTTTTGTCTACCCTACCGAACAACGTTAATTCAACATCCATCCACAGACAGAAGTGCCGTGTGGGAGCTGTGGGAGGCAGCACCATACACCACAGGAACCAGGAGAGCCCTGCCCCCACGTATGTGAGGCCATAGGCATATACACCTTGGTCCTGAATGTGGACCCTGTGAGGGTCCATGAACCAGCTCTAGCCCCTCAGCTGTGGTCCTGGAGACCCTGGAAAACACTGTCTTACATGATCACCGACGGACAAAAAGAGCCTTTGTGGAAGTCCAGGTTTCTGAAGAAGTTCTAACATGACGTTGGAACAAACAACAGCAAAAAAGAGTTTGTATGTATTGGAGAGAGTAAGGAAACAGTTTGACGTGATCATCATCCCTCCTGAAAGAGCATAGCTTGGGGCCAAGATCTTGGCCTGTGATTTCTCTGGAGTGGGGGTGGGCAGTGAGAGCACGTGAGTGAGCCCTGCCCGCCCCACCAGCCCAGCTGTGCAGAATGCCCAGGAGGCACTCTCCCTGCTGTGGCAGCAAGAACAAGCTTTGGCTAGTGTCTAGGGGGCTAGTGAGCATGCACCTTTCAAATCTGCAGGCCAGAGACCATAAACTTGAGCTTTAGTGCCCCCTGTGGGAAAACGAAGGAGAAGCTGTCAGCACTAGGTCAGCACTAGGCGAGGTTCACTGTAGGATCCAGAGAAGGCACAACAACTTAAGAATTCTGCCACAAGAGGGAGCAGAAAGCATGAAGCAGGTGTACCCTCAGAAGGTCTAAGAGAGCTTCAGAATCTTTAGCATGGCTGACGAGGCATTTCCCCCCAAAAGCAGTTAGTAAAGACTGGAGAAAGTGACTGCCATTTCAGCTGAGAAGACAGCATTGCAAAACGTCAAGGAACCTGAAAAATCAAGAAACATGACACCACCAAAGGATCACACTAATCTTAATCCCATAAGCATGGAAATCTGTGATTTACCTGATGAAGAATTCAAAAATTTAAGGAAGTTCACAGATCTACAAGAAAACACAGAAAGACAATTCAAGGATATCAGGAAAACAATATGTTACCAAATGAGAAGTTTAATAAAGAGATAGAAAACATAAAATGGAACCTAACAGAAATTCTGGAGGAAAAGAATGCAGTGAATAAAGTTTAAAAAATGCAACAGAGAGCACCAACAGCAGAATGAATTAAGCAGAATAAAGACTCTGTGAGGTAGAAAACAGAAGGAGAAATTCAGAGGTAAACAAAAGAGAACAAAGGAAGAATGAAGGTGTTAAGGTGTTATCTTCTCTTGATAGAAGAGAAGCAATGTGCAAATTATTGGAGAATCTGAAGAAGAGGCCGAAAGATCATTTAAAGAAATAATGGTGAACTCCCAAATCTGAAAGAGGGATTTGTCCATCCAAGTTCAGGAAGTTCATAGGACCCCAAACAAATTCAACCTAAAAAGTTGTTCTCCAAGATGCATTTGAATAAAGGTGTCAAAAATCAAAGGCAAAGAGAATCATTAAAGTAATAAAAGAAATAAAACAAAAAGGAGCCCCATAGGCTATCAGCAGATTTTCCAGCACAAATGTTAGAGGTTAGGAGAGTGGAATGATATATTCAAGGTTTTGAAACAAAAATCTGCTAATCAAGAATACTCCAGCTGGTAAAATTAACCTTCAGAAATGAGAGATAAAGATATTCCCAGATAATCAAAGCTGAGGGATTTCATCATCATGAGACCTGTCTTATAAGAAACGCTGGAAGGAGTTCTATAAACTGAAATGAAAGGGCACTCACGAATAACACGAAAAATATGAAAATACACACAAATGCATGGTCATGTTCAGATGCTGTAAAACTGCAATGTGGTGGTATATTAACCACTTACTCTAGTATAAAGGGTAAAATATTAAAAATAGCTATAGGTACAATACAGGCATGTCTCAGAGATACTGCAGGTTTAGGTCCAGACCACCACAATGAGGCAAATATCACAATAAAGTGAGTCAAATGAATTTTTTGGTTTCCCAGTGTATATATAAAGTTATGTTTATACTGTACTATAGTGTATTAAGTGTGCAATAGCATTCTAATATATGTATATATATCTTAATTTAAAAAGACTTTATTGGAAGGGGCACCACGATGGCTCAGTTGGTTAAATGTCCAACTTCAGCTCCAATCATGATCTCATGGTTCCTCAGTTTGAGCCCGGCATTGGGCGAAGGGCCTGCTTGGGATCCTCTCTCCCTCTCTCTCAGCCCCTTCCCCCCACCTCTCAAAATAATAAATAGACTAAAAAAATAATTTACTGGTATGCCTGAGTGGCTCAGTCAGTTAAGCATCTGACTCTTGATTTCAGCTCAGGTTATGATGTCATGGTTCATGGGATGGAGCCCTGTGTTGGGCTCTGCACTAACAATGTGGAACCTGCTTGGGATTCTCTCTCTCTCTCTCTCTCTCTCTCTCTCTCTCTCTCTCTCTCCTCTCTCTCACTCTCTCTCTCTGCCCTTCCTCCACTTGTGTTCCCTCTCTTTACCTCTCTTTAACTCTCTCTTTCTCAAAATAAATAAACTAAAAAAATTTTTTTTAAGTTATTGCTAAAAAATACTATCATCTGAACTTCCAGCAAGTCGTAACTGATCATAGATCACTATAACCAACAATAATGAAAAAGTTTGAAATATTGTGAAGATTACCAAAATATGACAGAGGTGTGAAGTGGGCAAATGCTGTTGGAAAAATGGTACCAACAGACTTGCTGAAGGCAGAGTTGCCACAAACCTTCCATTTGTAAGAAACAGTATCTGTGAAGCACAATGAAGTGAAGGGCTACAAAATGAGGCATGACTGGAATCGGTTAATGAGCGCACAGCACACAAGAAGGAAGGTGTGACATCAGAAACATAAAACAAGGAAGTAAATGGGTAGAGTTTTTGTACGTGAATAAAGTTAACTTGTTCTCAGCAAAAAAACCCTGTTCTAGCTATAAGATGTCTTACATAAGCCTCATGGTAACCAGAAAGCAAAATCTATAGTAGATTCAAGGAGAAAGAGAAAGGAATCAAAGCACATGGCTACAGAAGATCATCAATTCACAAGGAAGGCAGCAAGCGAGATGGGAACAAGGGAAGTACAAGAAAGCCAGCAAGCAATGAGTAAGATTATGTTAGTACGTCTTTCCCTATCAATAGTTACTTACGTAAATGGATTAAATTCTCCAATCAAAAGGATAAAGGGACAGCTGGGTGGCTTAGTCGGTTAAGTGTCTGATGTCAGCTCAGGAAATGATCTCAAGGCTCATGAGTTCAAGCCCCACATAGGGCTCTTTGCTGTTCAGCACAGAGCCTCTTCAGATTCTTTGTCTCTTTTTCTCTCTGACCCTCCACCACTAGTGCTCGCTCGAGCTCTCTCTCTCTCTCTCTCTCTCTCTCTCTCTCTCTCAAAAATAAACTACATTAAAAGAGAAAAATGGTATAGAGAGGTTGGATGGATACAAAAAAACCCCGAGACCCATCTGTATGCTGCCTACCAAAGAGTAACTTCAACTTTAAAGACACACATAAGCTCAAAGCACAGGCTAGAAATAGATACTCCTCCATGCAAATGGCACCAGAAGAGAACAGGACTAGGTATGCTTATACCAGACAAAATAGACTTTGAGCTAAGTGGTAACAAGAGACAAAGACAGTCAGTATATAGTCATAAAGGGTCAATTCATCAGGAAGAGACAATTATATATATATATTATATATTTTATATATATAATATATATATATATAATTGTATAATGCTTGTTGTTGAATATATGGATATATATGTCCATATATTCAACATCAAGCACCTAAGTGCTTGTTTTAATCAAATACTAACAGATCTGAAGAGAAATAGACAGCAATTCAGAAATAGCAGGGGACTTCATTACTCCGCTTTCAACAATGGGATAGATCATCCAGACTGAAAATCACTACAGAAATATTAGACTTCAAATATACTGTAGACCAAATAGACCTTACTGACGTACGCAGAATATTTAATCCAACACTTTATTCTCAAGCACATGTGGCGTATTTTCCAGCACAGATCATATCATAGGTCACAAAATGAGTCTTAGCAAATTTAAGAAGATTGAAGTCCTACTAAATATCTTTCCCAACCACATTGGTATGAAACTAGAAATCAATAAGAGGATTAAAGCTGGAAAATTACCAAATATGTGGAAATTAAACATTACACAACTAAACAACCAACAGATCAAAGAAAATATTAAAAGGGAAATTTTTAAAAAATCTAGAAACAGGGGCGCCTGGGTGGCTCAGTCGGTTAGGCCTCCGACTCGGGCTCAGGTCAGATCTCACGTTCGTGGGTTCGAGCCCCGCATCAGGCTCTGTGCTGACAGCCAGCTCAGAGCCTGGAGCCTGCTTCTGATTCTGTGTCTCCTTCTCTCTCTGCCCCTCCTCCTCTCATGCTCTGTCTCTCTCTGTATTAAAAATAAATAAAACATTTAAAAAAATTAAAAAAAATCTAGAAACAAAAATTAAACGCAACATACCAAAATTTGTAGGGTGCAGCAAAAGCAGTTCTAAGGGCAAGTTTTTTTCTTTTTCTTTTTTAAATAGAAAAAGAATCCAAGAAACAGACTGTGTTTTTTTTTTTTTTAAGTTTATTTATTTGTGCATGCCTGAGTGCAAGCAGGGAAGGAACAGAGAGAAGGAGAGAGAGAATCCTAAGCAGTTTCCATATTCAGCTCAGAGCCCAATGCGGGGCTCAATCTCTGGAACCACCTGAGCCGAAATCAAGAGTCGAACACTTAACCAACTGAGCTGCCCAACTGCCCCATCTAAGGGGAAGTTTACAGTGATAAAATCCTACATTAAGGAAAAATAGGGGCGCCTGGGTGGCTCACTCAGTTAAGCGTCCGGCTTAGGCTCAGGTCATGATCTCATAGTGTGTGGGTTCGAGCCCCGCCTCGGGCTATGTGCTGACAGCTCAGAGCCTGGAGCCTGCTTCAGATTCTGTGTCTCCCTCTCTCTCTGACCCTCCCCTGCTTGTGGTGTCTCTGTCTCTTAAAACTAAATTTAAAAACATTAAAAAGAAAAAAGAAATCTCCTAAATAAGCAATCAAACTCACACCTTAAGGAACTAGAAGAACAAACTAAGCCCATGCTAGCAAAGGAAGGAAATAAAGGACAGAGCAGAAAGAATGAAACAGAGGCCAGGAAAACAACAAAAGAAATCAATGAAATTGAGGGCAGATTTTGTTTTTAAAGATAAGGAAAATTGACAAACTTTTAGCTAGATTAATCAAGAAAAAAGAACACTCAAAATAGAAATGAAAAGGGAACATTACAATTAATACCACAGAAATACAAAGGATCATAAAATATTACTGCAAAGTTGTACACCAATATATTGGATAACCTAGAAGAAATGGATAAATTCCTAGAAACATAAAGCTTACCAAGACTGGCTTAGGAAATTAAAAATCTGATCAAATAATGGGTAAGGAGATGGAATCAGGAATCAAAAACCTCTCAACAAAGAAAAGCCCTAGACCAGATGGTTTCACTGGTGAATTTAAGTAGAATTAACACAAATCCTTCTCAAACTCTTTCAAAAACTTGAGAAGGAGGGAACATTTCCAAACTCATTTTAAGAGGTCAGTATTACCCTGACTCCAAAGCCACATGAGAGCAATATAAGAAAACTACAGGCAATATCCCTGATAAATTAGATGCAAAAATCCTCAACAAATTCTAGCAAACTGAGTTCAACAGCACATTAAGAGGATCATACACCATGATCAGGTGGGACTTATCCCTGGGATACAAGGGTGGCTCGACATACACAAATTAAGAAATGCAGTGTAATGAACCACATTACTTGAATGGAAAGTAAAAATTATTATAACATCTTAATAGTCAGAAAAAGCATTTGAGAAACATCCTTTTATGATAAACACTGTCAACAAATTGTGTATAGAAGGAACATACCATCAATATCCAATAATAAAGACCACATATGACAACAAATTGTGTCATATACCACCAATATCCAATAATAAAGACCACATATGTCAACAAATTGTGTATAGAAGGAACATACCACCAATATCCAATAATAAAGACCACATATGACAAGCCCATGTCAATATGGTACTCAAGGGTGAAACTTTGAAACCGTTTCCTGTAAGATCAGGAAAAAGACAGGGTGCTCACCTTACCATGTGCATCAACATAGCAGTGAAGGTCCCAGCCAGAACAGTGAGGCAAGAGAAAGAAAGAAAGGGCATCTAAATAGGAAAGGAAGAATAAAACTATTTGTTTACAGATGATATGATTATATAAATACAGATATATGTTATAAACATATAATAAATATAAAAATATATATTTATATATTCACATTTATAATATATAAATATATTTATATAATAGAAGTATATTATGTGTAATATATATTTATAATACATAAGTATATATTATATATTATAAATATATAATGTATTTATATATGTATTTATGTGTGTATACATTTTTATATGTGTATTTATCTTATATATATTTGTTATATATATAATATATGTAAGATTGTACCAAAAAACTGTTAGAAGTAATCTACAAACTTAGTAAAGTTACAGAGTACAAAATAAAAATACAGAAATAGGTTGCATTTCTATATACTAACAATGAACTATCTGAAAAAGAAATACAGAAAACAATCCCATTCACAATAGCATCAAAACAAATAAAATATTTATGAAGAAATTTAACTGAGGTGAAAAACCTGTCCACTGAAAACTATAGGAGATTGAAGAAAGAAATTGAAGACACAAATAAAGTTGTCCTGTGTTCATGGATTGGAAGAATTAATATTACTAAAAGATTCATGATACCCAAAGCCTCCTAGAGAGTTAATGCAATCCTTATCAAAATTACAATGGCATTTTTCACAGAAATAGAAGAAACAATCCTAAAATTGGTATGGAACTACAAACAACGTGAAATAACCACAGCAATCCCGAGAAAGAAAAACAAAAACAAAGCTAGAGGCATCGCACCTCCTGATTTCAAACTATACTACAAAGATGTTGTAACCAAAACAGTATGGTACTGGCGTAAAAATGAACCAAGGGAACAGAATTGAGAGCCCAGAAATAAACTCAAATATATACAGTCAACTAATATTTGACAAGGCTGCCAAAAATTCTCAATGGGGAGGGGTGCCTGGGTGGCTCAGTCGGTTAAGTGTCCAACTTCGGCTCAGGTCATGATCTTGTGGTCCCTGAGATCAAGCCCTATGACAGGCTCTGTGCTGACAGTTCAGAGCCTGGAGCCAGTTTCGGATTCTGTGTCTCCCCCTCTTTCTGCCCCACTCCCGCTTGCACTCTGTTTTCTGTTTCTCTCTCAAAACTAAATAAACATTAAAAATTAAAAAAAAAAGAATTCTCAATGGGGAAGGGGTAGTCTGTTTCATAGATGGTGTTGGGAAAACTGGATAAGCACATTCAGAAGAATGAAATTGGATCCCTGTCTTACACCCCTCACAAAAATTAACTCGAAATGGATGAAAGCCTTAAACATAAGACCTGAAACCTTAAAACTTCTAGAAGAAAATAGGAAAAGCTATAGGGGAAAATCTCCTTAACCTCATCTTGCCAATGGTTTTTTGGATATGACACCAGAAGCACAAGTAACAAAAGCAAAAATTAATAAGTAGGAGTATATCAGATAAAAGGCTTCTGCATAGCAAAGGAAACAATCAACAAAATGAAAGGTAACCTACAGAATCTAAGAAAATATTAGCAAAGTATATGTCTTATAAGGGGACAATATCCAACTATATAAAGAACTCTTATGACAGAAAAAAAATCTCAAAAAAGAATCATAGGAACTGAATAGACATTTTCCTAAAGAAGAAATACAAATGGCCAATAGGTGCATGTAAAGACTCCATTATTAATCATCAGGGAAATGCAAACCAGAGGCACAATGAGGTGTCACCTCACAGCTGTTAGAGTGGCTGTCATCAGAAAACAAGAAATAAGTGTTGGTGCGGATGTGGATGTGCATTTGTGGTGGGAGTGTAAACTGGTAGAGCCATTACAGAAAATGGTATGGAGAGTCCTTAAAAAATTAGAACTAGAACTACCATATGATTTATCAATCTCACTTCTGGGTATGTATCCAAAGGAAGTGAAATCAGGATCTCAAAGTGATATCTGAACTCCCATGTTCATTGCAGCATTATTCACAACAGCCAAGATATAGAAAGAACTTAAGTGTCCTTCAAAAGGTGAACGGATAAGATACGGTGTATTATGTACAAATACTATTCAACCATGAAAAAGAAGGAAGCCCTGCCATTTGCAACAACATGGATGGAATTTGAGGGCATTATATTACTTTTTAAAGTACTTTTTAATGTTTATTTTTGAGAAAGAGAGAGAGCACAAGTCAGGGAAAGGCAGAGAGAGAGAGAGACAGAGAGAGAGAGAGACAGAGAGACAGAGGATGAGAAGCAGGCTCCCAGCCAACAGGCAGCAGGGAGCCTGATCCTGGGCCCAAACTCCCAAACTGTGAGATCATGACCTGAGCTGAAGTTTGGATACTGAAAGGACTGAGCCCCTCCGGAGCCTCATGAGGACATTATATAAGACAAAATAAGTCAGGTGGAGATGATAAATATTGTATGGTCTTATTTACATGTGGAATCTAAAAAAGATAGACACAGAATTGAATGATGGTTGCCAGGGCCTGGGGGGCAGGGAGAGATACAGAGATGTCAGTCAACAAGTACAGCGTCCAGTTAGAAATGAAAACGTTCTGGGGCACCTGGGTGGCTCAGTCGGTTAAGCGTCGGACTTTGGCTCAAGTCATGATCTCCTTGTTCATGGGTTGGAGCCTGCACGAGATCCTGTCCCCTCTCTCTTTGCCCCTCCCCTGCTCGCTCGCTCGCTCGCTCTCTGTCTCTCTCTCTCTCAAAACCAAATAAGCATTAAAAAATCATTTAAAAAGAAATGAGAAAGTTTTGGGGATCTAATTTGCAGCACTGTGACTATAGTTAACAACATTATATTGTATACTGAAACTTGCTAAGGGTAAATATTAAGTGTTCTCACCACGAAAAAGAAATGATAATTACACAAGGTAAGGGAACTGTTAATTAAGGCTATGGTAGTAATCATTTTGCAATATACAAGTCAAATCAATATCTTGTACACCTTAAACTGACACAATGTTGTATGTCAATTACAGCTCAATAAAACTTGAAAAACCAAAGCAAAATGAGTTTTCAAGTCCACTTTTTTGGGAGGAATGCAGTATCGCCCCCTAGAGGCTGTATTCAGAATTGCAACGTTGATCAAACCTCAAGGCAGTGTAGCATTTGGCTCCTGCAAGTTCCAGGTTCCTGTGAACCAGGAGGTCCTGCTGACGCCCTGCGTGCTGCTGCCCCCTAGTGGTGAGCGGGCAGGCACAGGCCTCACAGCTTTTCTCTAAGGCTGAGGGGGTGCGAAACTTCCTGGCAGGAGGTTACTAAACGCTGAAATTGGCTGGGCTATTGAAACCTGCCACAGTCGACCGTCCTCCCTTCAAAACTCGGGAAATGATGGAATCAGGGAGGAGGAATCGTCAGGCCCTGCACTAGGAGGGGGGCGAAGATGTGGTTCTTCAGCGGAGCTGCAGGATCAGTCAATGCCATTCCCCACTTGTGTATGCAAACTGAACCCACGCACGGGAAGAGGGCAGGGTGCATCTCCCCGAGTGACCCAGCGCCAAATTGCCTCTTTATTTTTATTTTCCTTTTTTCTTTTCCAAATGAATTCAGATGACTGTTGGTTTGCAGGGACATGATCTCGTCCATCACACTCTAGTTTGCCTCTCAATTCTACAGGTGTGTTGGTTGTTTGATTTAGTTTTGGGGTGTTTGTTTTTGCTTCCCAGCCCTATGTTTTGAAAGAGGACTTCCACTACCCCCATTTTGACCTCAGTCTATACTTTGTAATTGATTGAGTTCTTCTTTCCAGCATATCTCTTAACCCAGGCCAAAAGACTCTGTGGGCAAAGCATCCTGTGATGGGAACTGAAATTACCCCCTCAAGCCCTAACGACTGCCCTGTGCCAGCAAGTCCTCCTGTGATCGACCCCAGGATGACTGATCTCACTTTTACTGCCCACCGGCACATACTTAGCAAACTTTGTCTCACATTTTCCTTATATAACCCTATAATAGTTTCAGCACTTTGGACACAGTCTTTGTGACATTAGCCCACTGTCTTATCAGTGTTGGCCTCACTGAAATACATTTCTTTCTTGTATCACCACCGCAGGTCTCTCTGCCTTTGGATTTTATCAGCTGGGCCGAACCCCGTCTGTCTGGGACCCCAGAGCCAGGTGCTTTTGCACCCCTGCGTCCCACTTACGGTTTCCTTGTCTCTCATTTTTTTTCTTTTTTCACCTTATTTTTCTCCCTCAATTCACCTGATGTGATAGTTCTAAGCCTCTGTGCCATCTTCTTTTCCAAGTCTACAACCGACTCATTCAGCCTCGAAGGGTTGTGGCATAAATGCTGCTGTGTTCAAGATGAGCCCATGGGGGGCTAGGGCTCAGTCAGGTAAGTGTCTGACTCTTGATTTTGCTGAGGTCATGAGCTTATAGAGCCCCCGCCCCATCATGCTCCGTGCTAACAGCACAAAACCTGCTAGGATTCCATCTCTCTCCCTCTGTCTCTTCCTCTCTGCCCCCGCCCCGCTTGTGCATGCATACTTCCTCTCCCTCAAAATAAATAAACTTTAAATATTAAAATAATAATAAAATGAGCCTATATTCTTCCCTGTTCTCTTTATCATTTCTCTCTGCCCCTGAGTCCCCTGTCATGGGAAAGGATAAATTCCATGATATAAAGGCCATTTACAGTGATGTAAATGGAGCGGGATGACCAACAGCCCAATGGAACATAATATTGAGCCTAAAAACAGCTCTGCACAATCTGGAAACCACGTGTCTCATAGACTATAAACAGCACTGTTTGTGAGACATACCCTGATTCTCAATATGCTAAAATAAGAAAAATTTTACAGTTTCTCTGCCTATAATCAATACCTAATCTTCTATGGCACTCCCACTCCTTCCCCCCCCCCATCTTCACATCCTATTGCTTTCCATGATTGGATGTTCTTTTTGCACCGCTTGAGTTCAGAACCCTGCCCAGTGGGCAGGTAGCCTTCAAGATGGCCCTTGATCACTGTCTCCTGGTATTCATGTCTGTCTTCCAATCTTCCGGTGAGTGTGGGCTGGACCTGGTGATTTCCTTCCAGATATTGCTGGGTGGATTCCAAAGCTGAGTCAGGCTTTTTTGAAGCTGAGCACTGGAAGTTGGTCAGATAGCTCTGCTCCTCACAGCGGGGCACCGAGTCCTTCTATTCAAGGGAGAACTGAATGGTTAGTATCAAACTAATCAAATATACCAGAAAACCAGGTGTTCATACTGGTACTTGAAACCAACAAAATATTTATTGATCACCACTGGTTGTTGCCATTTCATACTTTTTCTCTGCAAATTGATAAAGGAAAAGAATTAAGCATTTATTCAGTCATTGCCATATGAATTGTATTGTAGTCTAAGAAAACAATTGGTGAGAGAAAGTACATATTTATAGTAGACATCTATTAATAATAAATGAAGGTGAGTGATAGGATGAAGTAGTAGTCATTTTGCAACCCCCCACAAACTATAAGGTAATAATCATTAACAAATGCTAATGCTGCTAATTCGCACATTAATGGGAGCATCTGTAACAGAAGGATCACACCCATATCACCTAAATCCAGCTACAATTCTTCATCTCACTGTAAGATATTATGTGCCTTTTAATTAGCAGGGAAACGGCGTCATTTATGAAGTATTTTTGCCTATAAAATTCAAACTAAATCTAACGAGTATCAAGATTTTATGCTCATAGAACATTTAACACAGAAAGGTATCAGTCAAATCCAGGAAGTAGAAAATTCTACAGGATAAATTACCTACATTTTTCAACAATAAAAGGCAAGAAAAAGGGCCTTGGAAAATTGCCACAAATAAAAAAAATTATGAGGCAAATCAATGACATGTAATGTGTGGATCTTCTTTGAAACCTGATTTAAAGAAATCAATTGAAAAAAGGACATTTTTAAGACGGGGTGCAATTTGAACACATACTGATTATACAATACTAAAATTATTGTTAGAACCATGCGATGTAATAATAGCAACACGATTATGAAGAAAGTCCTGGTGTGTTTTAGGTAGATACTGTAGTAGTAACAGAGTGAATGATACAATGTCTATTATTTGCTTTAGGATACTCTGGGGGGAAAATGTGAGGCCCAGGTGAAATAAGATTGCCAAACATTGAAAATAGTTAAAACTTGGGTGATGGAGAGGCACCTGGGTGGCTCAGTTGGTTAAGTGCTGACTTCGGCTCAGGTCATCATCTCACCGTTCATGAGTTCAAGCCCCACATCAGACTCTGTGCTGACAGCTCAGAGCCTGGAGCCTGCTTTGGATGCTGTGTCTCCTTCTCTTTCCCCCTCTCTGTCTGTCTCTCTCTCTCAAAAATAAAACAAACATAAAAATTTTTTTTTAAACCTGGTTGATGGCTACATTAAGATTCATTAAACTATTTTTCTCCATGGGCATACTTGGATTTCTCCATAATAAAAATTTTAAATAAAAATTTAAAACTTAGAACCTATCAGAAGGTGTCCAAGATGTTAAATATAAGTCCGTCAAGACTTAATGATATAGTTTATCTGTGTGTATATGAAAGACACATTCCAAACATACTTAAAAATTGGTTGACCTCCCAATGTCAGATTCAGCAAACATCCAACATGAATGTGCTTTATTCATTCATATGCACGTACTAAGCATCCAAATTTTTTCTGAACTTCAGAGCCTTAGTTAATCAACAGAGAGTTTTGGTCAATGTTTACCATCGAGTATGAGAGCACAGACACCTCTTTGTTCCTGAAATATTATTACACATTTTGCAATGACAAAATGGTACCTTGTTGGTAATGATGTGGAGGAGACAGACACCATTGCTGGTTCTCCAGGTAGTGACTTCTCACCTGGTGCACCCATTACACAGGCCAGCTGTGCCTTCCTTCTCCCTTGGATTTCAGCTGTCACTGGGTTCAAACAATTCTGACTTGGCTTCCCCCTTCTAACATCCCAGGCAGGGTTCTATTCTGTGTATCTTTGGTCCAGATCTTCACCTCAGCTGTGAGAATCCTAAATTGCTCCCTTAAACCTTTCAACTAGCTACAGCTTTCAGTCTGCCATTTTTACTGTCGATTGTTTGATTTTTCTGTGGTTAGTATTTAGTATTTCTCATTTAGTATTTCTACCATAGCCTATGTTTCCCCCCTGCAGTTAAACAAACAATAAAAGGCCGGTTTCGTGTTTGGAATATATCTTTCTGGAAATGCTCACAGCAATGGCTGTGTTCTCTTGACTGTGTCTTTGCTCTCTCCCTAGGAGGTGAGGTCTGAAAGCTACAGTCAGTTCTTTGTCTTGGTGTTGTGTGTCTCCCATTAGAGCACCTGGAACAGAGAAGGATATCAACATTTGCTTCCTAAGTGTTGGGGATAATTATGGTAAGATGAATATCTAGTTGAGGAAATCTATAATGTATCCACAGATGCTTTTGTCAACAGACATAGATGAAGAGGGACATATTACAATGCAATACACCATAGACATGACATACTCAGAGAAAACATAATCCATTTGGAGAAAGAAAGTCCCCTCAAAGGCAGTATTTAACATTTGTTCTCATTGAAATTACAATCCTATCCCTGAAAATATTGAGAATGATGATAATCACAATAATTGAGAAAATTAAATTCATGGACGGGCATGCTTGCATGGCTCCAGCCAGCTTGTAATGAGCCGTGATTTGGCCCCATTTCAGAGATGACAAAAGGAGGCCTAGAGAGCAGAGATAACCTGCCAGGGTCACTCATCTAGAAAGGGGTGGAACTTCCCTTCATCCAAGCAGTCCAGTCTCTGTGGCTTCTGAGGGAAGCTCTGGTCCAAACACAGTCTGGGGTCCTTGGAGTTGAGAGATCATCAGAGAAGGCAGCACTGGGAAGTGACAGTCCAATGTAAGAACTGGGTCACCACCCTTGCAACCTCCTTCCCGTCACAAATTCTCTTGTCTCTCCCCCCATTCAGTGTTCTGCTTGGAGACCTAGGCTTCTGTTTCCATTCCAACCCTACAAACCAACATCCCCTCAAACAGTTTTCTTTCTCAGGTGCACTAGTCTTTTTTTTTTTTTTTTTTTTAATTGTCAAATCCAATTCAATGTATCCCGAAGAGAATCTGACCCTGGATAATTTCATCCAGGATGATTGGGTTTTATGTGAATATCATCAGGTCTTCCGATGCAATTATCTGGTGTGAGCTGGACGTGACATTGCAACCCTTTCCAGGCTGTGAGCAGGGGGTCTGGGATCCTGAAGCTCAGGCCACCCCGGAGCTCAGCCGCTCCCTTTCTCTTGGGACCTGGGAGGACTCTCTTGGGACCGCCAACACTTCCCCTGGGAAACATGCTTTCCAGACCCGTGGGCGTCTGCGCTGGCGCTGCTCCCGTAACGGCCACTTACAGCGCCTGGAAGGCCTGACCCGGGACGTCCGCCCCACCGCCCACCCCGGAAAACCCACTAGGAACCAGAGGCGTCCGCAGGTCAGCCGGACGCCATCGAGGAGCCTCCCGCGGCGCGGTCGCCTCTCTCCGGGACCCACGACAGGAGCCCGAGGCCACTGACGGTGGGGACCCTTCAGAGGGTCGCCCCGTTCCTGACCGCGGGAGCAACACCGCGCGTCCCAAGGCACTGGATCCGAAGCGCTGTGGCCCAGACGCCCCCGGGCACCCAGGAGCCCTGACATTTCTGCCGAGACCCTTCTCCGCACACCCTCCGCGCACCGAAGGCGTTACGGTAACACCAGCGCGTTTGCACGATGACCACGGACCCAGACTTGTCTTCAGAATCCTTGGATAATCTTTCCGCTCCTCGGTGACCAAGAACCTTGCCCAGGTCTTTCTTTCTCCTGTGTGTCCCCGGTTTGTCCGCTAGGGGAGCACAAGGCGCAGGGCGCGGGCGGCCGGTGACGGTTCCCTGCGCCGGACCCTCGGCCCGGGGTACTGCGTGGCGCTGGGTGGGCCCCGCAGCCTGGCGCTCGGCCTCCCGGACTCGGCTCCGCGCCCCCGCCGCAGGGCCCCGGCGGTTCCCGACCGCGATCCGTCCCCGAAGCCCTCCAGGTCTCCTTGGGTGGCTCCGCCCCGCCCCCACCTCCTCGCCCAGCCCCTCTCCAGACTCACCCAGTTCAGGGATCCTCGGGCACCAACCAGAGCCCAAGTGTCCCTTACCCACAGCCCGTCCCCCGACTCTCTGCAACCTTTTCGCCCAGCGCCTGCCAGCGTCCCCCGAGCTGACCTGCCTCGAGGTGGCTGAGGTGCAAGGCGAAGGCCGTCGGGACCTAGACAAGTGACCTGGGAAACCAGCCACTCTGCTGAGAGCGGATGATTTTGGGACGCCGAGTGGACGTGCTTATCTGCAACACGAACCTCAAGGAGGTGGCATTCCCGAGGTGCCGTAACCCACAATGCCAGAGGGACTTGAATTCGAGTTTCCACCCCATCCAGGATGTGGGAGGGAGCTCTCTCTCCCTTGAAAAGAACAATGCTTAACAATGTGCAGTGATGTCGGGCTCAGCACTTGCGTCCCCTTGAGAATTCCCCAACTAGAGGGGTTCTAACACACATCTGCCCCGCTCCCGAGGTTTCTGAGACGCTATTGTGAACCTGTCAATTTTCTAGTTACAAAATATCTGTATATAAGTATGTAACACAGAAATGGAACAATAATATATATACCTTTATGTAGCTAGCTTTTGCCTAGAAAATGAACTTTCTCAATTTCATTTACCCTAGATACATGTTTTTATTTTTATTTTATTATTATTATTTTTTTCAGAGAGAGAGAGAGAGACAGCAAGCAGGGGAAGGTCAGAGGAGACGGAGACACAGAATCTGAAGCAGCCTCCAGGCTCTGAGCTAGCTGTCAGCACAGAGCCCAATGCATGGTTAGAACCCACGAACCGTGAGATTATGACCTAAGCCGAAGCCGGATGCTTAACCGACTGAGCCACCCAGACACCCCTCAAATTCTTGATAAAATGGCTTATTTCTCTCTTTTTAAAAATTATTTATTTTTGAGAGAGAGAGAGCACACGTATAAGCTGGGAAGAGGTGGGGAAAAGGGGGAGACACAATTTGAAGCTAACTCCAGTCTCCAAGCTGTCAGCGCAGAGCCCAATGAGGGCTAGAACTCATGAACCAGGAGATCATCACTTAAGTGGAAGTCAGAAGCTTAACCAGCTGAGAAACCCAGGAACCCCTAAAGTGACTTATTTCATTCTTGATGGGAGGATATGTAAGAAAGGAAAGATGTAACGTTTCTTTTTTTTTTTAATGTTTATTTATTATTGAGACAGAAACAGAGCATGAGTTGGGGAGGGGCAGAGAGAAGGGGAGACACCAACCAAAGCAGGCTCCAGGTTTTGGGCTGTCAGCACAGAGTCTGACAAGGGGCTTGAACCCATGAACCACTAGCTCATGACCTGAGCCGAAGTCAGATGCTTAACCAACTGAGCCGCCCAGGTGCCCCAAGATGTAATGTTTCAAGATGAAATATTGAGAAAAATTGTTTTCTTTAAAGTTTATGGTTTTATCTAAAAACTCATGATCAATAGGAAACATT
>NC_043705.1:115029281-115032416 GCF_006229205.1 Suricata suricatta
CCCTGGGAAAGAGGCATGGGATGCCACAGCGGAGGCGCCAGAGTTCCAGCTGCATCGCTGCCGCGCTCAGAAGATCCTGGGCCTTGCCCGCTCCCTTTCTATCCTGTGCTGGGTGAGCCCTCAGTCCACGGTGGTGCTTTGCCTTCAGAACTGCTTTCCAGTCCAAGTTGGCGGCTTCGCTGGGTCTACACACAAAACCAAGTCTTGCCCGGAGCGCACAGCACCTCGGAACCAAGACCCGCTCTGGCCACTGGAGGCCTCTTGCCCTGGAGTCAGAAGAAGCCAGAGGCGTCCTCCGGAGAGCTGGACCGTGCGGAGGGACCCGAGCTACTTTGGCATCAGCAGCTTCCCTTCCCCAGGACGCCCCTGCTGGCGACAGAGGGCGGGAGGAGAGCCGCGGGCGCGCACCCGTCGGAGCCCCGCAGACCTCTCCAGAGCGCTCAGGGGAGCGCGGTCCGGGCATTCGCAGGCTGCCTGCGCTGGATCGCTCATACCGCGTACACCTTCAGTTGCCGCCTCCGCAGGAGCATCTTTGGGACTAAGGAGCCCTGAGGTTGCGGCGGGAGCCTTTCCTTCTCTGCCCTTGGAAAAGATTCTCATTGGTGAAACGTAGAAAATAAAAACCGGTTAAGATGCACCTTCACAGTTCTCTGTTCAGTTTTTCTCAGTCTCTGAGGTTTCTACGTTTCGTTTCTGATTGATTTCTACCCACAGGTGCTTTAGAGAGTCTATGTTAAAAAGTGGGACTTGGCTTTGTTCCTGTCTCTTCAATTCCTAGAAGTCCGTGCACACTGAGGCAAAACGACTTCTCCCTCCTCCCGCGCTCTGCCACACCACCGGGAATCGTGTTTGTATTTGCCGCCTCTGCGGACGGACGTCCTTGCCTACTAGGGAGCACAGGAGCTCTGTGCCAGCGATCTGATGGAAATTCCCGCAGGGACCTGTTCCCTTTCTAGAGTCGGTGTACAGCGTGGAGAAAGATTTCTTCGTGCTCACACGTTCTGGGAAATCACGAGTTAATTTGGTCTCTATTTGCCACTACAGTGGAAGTCGTTTTATGCTGGTGAACACTGTCACTCGTCCTACCAATATCTTTAAAATTACCGCCTGGACTTGCACCTCGTTCTTCACTGTGTAGAGGTCTGTGTGCAGTGGTGAGAAAGCGTCTCTCCTGGCAGGTTCAGAGAAATCATAATTTAAATGGATTCGTATCTGCCTCCACCGTGCAAGTCTTCTTATACTGGTGAACATAGTATCTTTCTGCTAGCAATATCACAGAAATTACGCACAATCTCGTTCTTTGTCTTCACGTTTTAGAAGTTTGTGTGTGTTGTGAAAAAAAAGTTCATTCTCCTCACAAGTTCTAGGAAATCACGATTTAACTCTGCATTGGCCACCTATATTGACAACTTTGTATAGTGGTGAAAAGGAGATCTTCCCACTAGGAGTATCCATAAAAGGACAACGTAGTTTTTTGGTTTTTTTTTTTCAATTTTTAGAAGTCGGTGTGCAGTGGTAAAAATAATTGTTTTTTACTCGCAAGATTTGGGAAATGACGATTTAACTTGCTTGATATTGGACGACATTGTGAAAGTCGTGAAGCGGTGAACAAGGTGTCTTTCTGGGAGCACTGTCCCAATGCCTACCATATGGAGTTGGTCCTTTGTCTTCACTTTCTAGTTGTCTGTGAACGGGAGAAGTGATACTCTCTGTGTTCCTAATCGTCCTCGGAAATGACGATTTAATTTTGTTCGAATTTTCCGCCTCTGTGGAAATCCCTGGTGGTGAACATGGTATCTCTCTACTACTTGTATATTTAAAAGTACCACACAGACTGTTTCTCTTTTTTTCCTTTACTTTTTAGAAGTTGGTTTACAATGGGAAATATTATATATATATATCTCCTTGTACGTTTTGCAAACTCATGATCTGAGAGTTGGTTTGTATTTGACATCTCCATCGAAGTCCTTGCTTAGAGTGAAGTATATTGTTATTGGATATGTACAATAAAATATGCAAACTGTAGTATCAAGAACATAAATGTGAGGGAAAGTAAAAGTGTAGAGTTTAGGAATGCTATCAACATTAACTTGTTATCACTTCAAAATAGGGGGTTACACACTTTAAACTGCTATTCACACGGTAATCACGAGGAGAAAATGTGTAGCCAATAGACAGAAGAATGTAGTCTTTAATCCATGGTGACTTAATTTTTGTGAGTGGTATAAAGTGGGGGTCTAACCTCATTGTTCTGCATGTTTATCCATTTTTCCAAACACCATTTGTAAAACAGGTTCTTTCCCAATTGGGTGCTCCTGGTTCCCTTGTCTGATATTAGTTGACTACATGTTGGTGGGGGGGTATAAATCTGAGCACTCTATTCTGTTCCATTGTTGTATGTTTCTGCATGGATAGTAATACTATGCTATATTTAGGAGTTTATTATTTTTTTAAATTTTTATAGCTTCATAGTAAAGTTAAAATGAGGAAGCAGGATGCTTCCAGCTTTGTTCTTTTTCCTCACAATTGCTTGGATATTTCGGGTACTTTGTGGTTTATAAAAATATAAATGGAGACCAGGCTTGAAAAACCCTCCATTTAAGCCACATAAGCAAAACTCACTCTAGCCTATTTGACGAACATAAGCAAATCTTCAGTTATTTCTTCAAATGCCTGTGATAATCATAAATGAAATTGGTCATCTTTCCAAAATAGGGTAACATAATCACTTCTCCCCGATCCTCTGACATCCAGACGCACCACTTTTCATATCTAATTACTGTAAAGATTCAACGAATCTCTCCCTTTTGCGTTATAAGCCATCCTGTAAGGTCATGCTTCTGAACTTCAGAATGCTTCCAGTCCTTCTATGATCTCCAAAGTTCAAGGGGAAGTTAACAGGTTAACTAAGGATCTCTCCCTCCCAGGTTGCCTCCCCCTAGTGGCCATTCTGAGGTAAGTCTACCTATTTCTGCCAAACAAGTAGCATTTCTGAGGTGAGGTGTTGCCCTTGAATTTGTGTTCAGACGTGACTGCCAAGTGGTTTTGTTTTTGTCTTCATCCATCCTTGGCAGTTTGGGGCCTTCTCTGATGTTGGTGTTCTGTGAAACTTTATGTGAAAGAGGAAAACACCAC
>NC_043705.1:115032516-115043833 GCF_006229205.1 Suricata suricatta
GCTCAGGGTTCCTGGCCACTTAATCCCTGGACAAGCAGCTTAGAAACTCCACAGCCTGGACCTAGCATTCTGTCAGTCACAGACCCCTCCTGCTGGGCTTCTGCTTGCCACATAATAGTCCTCTACCTCCTCTGTCCTTCTCCCTGGTTGATTTCTTGCCCTTTCCCTAACCACCAGACTGGCAGCCAACCCTGTGCCCTTCCCAATTATGCAGGCTCCCTGTGGCTTGTCTCCCCTCCCCAGGACACTTTCCTCTATGCCACTCTAGTAGTCCTATGGGACAGTAAAATTTCAGGGTTTTTTTTTTTTTGCCCCTATTAGATACCAGGGCCCAGGTCACTCTCATTCCATGAAATCCCTCTCAATTCCCACAAGGAAAGCCCTCCTTGTAGGTCATTGCTGGCAAAACAATCAAAGATGAACATACCCACTGGGACGTAGCTATTGGCACCATTCACTTCAATGGCCTCCTCTGGTGGTGGCCCCCCTGGCCCTTTCTTTCCTACTGTGGCATGGAAGCCTCCACAGGATGCCGTGTCCTGTACCTCCTAGCTGGCCTGCTCAGTGGATTCCTTGACCACTCCTCTCTATTCAGATGGTAAACAGAAAGCACTGAAAACCTACCCCATTATTAAAGAGATGCTCCAGTTGAGAGTCCTAGGGAGGCTGGGTGGCTCAGTCCATTAAGTGGGCTCTTGCTTTTCTCTCAGGTCACGATTTCGTGAGTTCAGAATGCCCACAGCAGCCTCCACTCTGCTGCTTTAGATTCTCTCTCTCTCTCTCTCTCTCTCTCTCTCTCTCTCTCTCGGCCCCTCCTCCATGCATCCACACACACTTTGTTTCTCTCTCCAAAATAAATACATAAACTGAAGTATAAATTTGTCATGCTTATTGGCCTGAACGTTCCACCATCAATAGTCCCATTGGCTGGTACTAAAGCCAATCTCTAATGTATGACACCTCACCATTGAGTTTATCCAAACCTCACTGCTCAGGTTCCCTGATTAAGGCTCCAATTCCTAATATTATAGAACTGATCATACGACAGACAACAGGACTAAGAACATCCTTCACAGTCACTGACTTAGCTAGAATGTTCTATTTTGTTTCTATTGTGTATAAATTCCAGGCCCAATTTTCTTTTACTTTTGAAAGGTCTCACTCTACATTTCCTCAGCTCCCACTGGGGTATTGAAACAGTCCTGCATCACACATCACCTCCACTGACAGGTTTTATATTGCGAAGTCTGCGGAGCTGTCCCTGAGAAACAGTCCAGGTTGGGACCTGGGTGGAGCTGTCACAGAGACTGCACAAATCCTGGATGTGACAGACAACTCGCTGGCTCCAGGCTACTGGCCAAGTGCCAAGGGGAAGGGCTGGCAGGGAGATGCCTGAAAGGCTAGCACTGGCCTTCCTAGGACAGAGGGTGAGCCAGCACCCAAGGACCCTAAACTTTGGGCGGAGCTCAAGTAGTGGCCCCCAAGTCCCAGAATGATCTGGTCAGCACTGCTTCTGAAACTGGTGATGAGAAACAGGCTGCTGGACAATGGAGCGGAGCTGCCTGGGGAACACCGGGCTGGGCCCAGGCACAGGGGCTTCCCCCCACCCATTCCTACCTCCTGTTTCCTGGGATTCTGTGGGGCCCAGAATGGAACACCCCGCTCAGCGCACAGATGCGTGACGCCAGCAAAACACACCCAGCTCCATGCAGACACAGCCACCGCCACCGCCACTGGGAAAGCGCCACCCTGGCTCCGCCAGAAACTTCCACTGCCCATCACTGGCTGACACCTGCTCCTGGTGCTAAAAGGAGCAAGAACCAGCAGGGGGCAGTGTGCAGTGCAGGGGCCTGAAAGGTCCCCCTCAGGCAAGGGAGCTGTGTCTTCCCCAAACCCAGGCTAGATTCTATGCTCCCGGGGAATTGAAAAGGAGAATCCAGAGCTTGAATTTAGGCAAGAATATCTCAATCAGGTGCACCTGAGCAGGTCTATTTTTGTATACAAAAACGTCAAGATTTGTTCCATATTTCTTAGAGTTTAAGACATAGTTTATACAAGAACAACTTTTTCTGTATGCCAATTAATTATAGGTTTCTAAAAAACATCACACTTAGGGGCGCCTGGGTGGCTTAGAGTGTTGAGTGCCTGACTCTTGGTTTTGGCTCTTGTCTTGGTCCCAAGTGTGGGGATAGGGCGTGTGGGGGGCTCCATGCTGGGCAGGGAGCCTGTTAGGATCCTCTGTCTCACTCCCTCTGCCTTCCTCTCAGACACATGTGCCCGCTGGCTCTTTCTCTCTCTAAAAGAATAATAAAAAATGTCATATACATATTGTCAACAGAAAGAAAGCCAATATCAAAGTAGGCTAGGAAATGCTTTGGTCACTCTTTTACTGAGGACGATAGCCCAGGAGACAGAATTTCGGACTGCTCTGAAGCAGTGCTCCACAGCGAGTTAGCTACAGGAGATTCCATGTACTGAGTGGGCACGATGGTATTAGTACTTGCAAGCAGGTTTCCAAATAATGGCACAAACCAGGGTATAGTTTGTTCCGTTGTAAAAATTAAACTTTAGTGATTTCCACAGAGACACGTGAAACAACCCTAGGTCATTTTAATACATTATGTTTCTTTCATCTGTGAGTTTTCAAAAGTATTTCCTGCATACCTCCACTCAACTGGCTTTCCAGGTTTTTCTGCTTTTTCTTTTTCTTTTTCTTTTTTCCCCACACTGCCCTGCCCCAGTTCTTCATGTTTCTGGTGTCGTCTTGAGGTCACTGGAAATGGCCCCCGAAAGGGCCACCATCAGTCCTCTACTGAGGCTTAGTGCATGACACGACATATCCCTGCGGAGTGTTGCATAAATACACGCACATATATAAACACACAAATGCAACAATTATGATAAGCATTCTAAAATCTTGCCATGCGTCAGGTACAATAACTCAAAGCTCAAAAGGATGGTGGGTCCAAATTGTTTCTGGCAGGTGGTAGAAGTTAATCTTACCTGCTCAGATGGCTACAGATTTTCAGTAAAGCTTTTAATTTACTAGTATAATTTTTTTGATTTTTATTTTAATTTGGAGAGAGCATAGGTAGATGGGGGCAGAGATGGGGCAGAGCGTCAGAAGCTTGCTCTGCACAGAGAGCAGTGAGCCCATTGTGGGGCTTGAACTCAGGAACCCTGAGATCATAACCCGAACAGAAGTCTGATGCCCAACCCAGATGCCCCCAGTGTAAGAATAATTAAGAGAACTTAATTTTGGAATCAATTTGGTTTCTGTTTTTATTTTTTAATTTTTATTATTTTTGGGGGGACAGAGCAAGGTATTGTTTCCTTCTTTTCTTAAATAATTTTTATAACTTTATTTTTATTTTAAGAGAGAGAGAGAGACAGAGAGTGAGTGGGGGAGAGGCAGAGAGAGAGGGAGACAAAGAATCTGAAGCAGGCTCCAAGCTCTAAGCTGTTAGCACAGAGCCCAACTTGGGGGTTCAAACCAATGGACTGTGAGATTACAACCTGAGCCACCCAGGTGCCCCCTTTTTAAAAAAAATTTTTTTTCATTTTGTTTTTTTAGAAACTTCTGCATCCTAATAAAAGAATGCATTCCACTATCTTAAAGAGGTTTGGGAATTATCTTTTTTAAAGGGCATCCCTCCTGAAATAGCCTTTCATATCTAAATTAAAGGTTTCTTAAAGTGGCTACTGCAAACTGTTTACCAGTTTTCCAAAAAGGCACAAGATCCTGCTCCAGGTTTTGGACCAGGTGGAACCCAACTCTGCCTTTACATTCCTGAAGAAAACCAACCCACCGGGAGCCCAGGACTTTACCACTGCGCCCAGACCCAGGGAAGCATGGGCATCCTGGCCTTACAGACGAGAGTATGGCATACCAAAAAGCTTCAATGAGATTGCCCAATAAATTGGGAAGGTCAACATGAAGAGAGTGGAGCTTGGATTTGGGAGAGATTACCTACAACTCCATGATGAGCAGGAAAGCAGTGAGTGCAGGGGCCTCCATGGGTACAGCACTGATGTACTCACTGGACTCAGGGTTCTTAAGGGGTCTTCTTCCATCCCACATCTGATGCAGGTCACCAAACAAAAATAATTATACCATAAAATCTATGTACTTACTTCTGTGACTGAGAAGCACAGCGTTCACGAAGGGGAGAAACTGAACTGCAAAGGTGGTCTGAAGCTCTTCGGGCCGGATGTTATAGGGTGGCTTATAAAAAGAAAGAGAGGAATCTGACCTTTACAGTGATTGGTTATTACAACTGTGGTTTCCAGATGGCTGCTGATTGTTCATTGATCTCTGTACCTCTTGGGAAGGTATGCATCATTTATGAAAACTAGAGGCATTTACAAGAAGTAAGCCACCTTTCGCTTATGTTCGTGACATCAGTTGACTTACCTTTGTTTATGAGACTAATCCTTATGTCTGCTTAGAAGATTTTTGAGCCTAGTCTCTATGTTTTTAGAGTTTAGCACTTAGAAAGAAAACAGCAGCCCTGACATCCAAGAGCTGGATGGTGCTATGTACTGTGTCTCAGTATTTCCATGAGCTCGCCTGGCACTCACAGGTATGCATTGATGTTTTTCAGTTGAATATACACAGTTTCATAGCAATTCACCATCCCATGTGGACACCCAGTGCCAATAATGGATCAGGACAAAACCCAGACCACTCTACAGTCCTATCTTACCAGAGGCAAAACCATGCACCTCTTCCTAACCACAAAAATAAGCAAACATGCCTGTCCTCAATGATTCCAGTGGACTGCTGCTGCTATGCCAATTTTAGTGGTCCTCTCTGTCCTGATTTCCATCCTTCCTGAGCGTTTGATTAAGATAGGGAATCATAGAAGTGGGATTGTGTTATAACTGCCCTGGCAAAGGGTACCAACCTTATCACTGGGGGAATGATGTGAGGTGAGGGGATGCCAAATATTCCCATTGTAACTGAAAACTGAAGTCTGATAGGGTATGCGGTCTGGGTCTGGATGCCCTTAGTAGAACCTGACAACCCTGCATTTTTGAAATCTGGTTTTGCTTCTGTTCTTTATGGAGTATACACAGTGTATTGAAACTCTGGTAGAGAAAGCCTGGCCTGATTTGTGATGGAGTTATCGATAGTGTTTATTTATTGATTTTTTAAATTGTTTGATATTCCCTACTCTATATTATCACCATTCTCAACATTGGGAATGCTTTTGTAGGAGACAGTTCTAGTCGAAGATTTACTTCATAAATTCTTCGTGTTACCTGATTAAAGCAACGTTCATCACTATTTCTATACTGTTCTTCAAATGGTGTACTAAAGTAAACAATCACTTGTTCAATATGACAGGTGAGTCTCTCCACTCCCAAGTGCCCTCCTCCCTGCCTGCCTTTCGCCAGGCTGGGCCGCAATGTTCCCTGGTGCCTCAAAATTTAACTTATCAAATCTACCACCATATCTGCGGTTATCAGTGTGGATTTTAATATGGATTTGAATCATATGATCTATCAGAGCCTCATATGCACAAACATAATGATAATATATACAGGACAATGGTGTGTCAGGCCCAGTGCTTGGGAAAATTAGAAATGATGCTGGCAATGTGCCTAGCCTCACGCGTGAAACACAGCTGAGTTGTCTAACTGACCAAATTCCTTAGAACTACCCAGAACGGTCTCTCCTGCTGTCCTTCCACTTGTCCACCCATGCACTGCTTTAAATTCTATTCAACTAGAAAGCATCCTATTCCTGTCAATTTCACGCTTAGCCATTTCAAACCCATTTTGGTCCAAATTAGTTAAGGCATATTTTTAGTGAGTCTGAGACAGTCCTAGCTTCTTACCCTGGTACAATCATTAATACTCCCTCTCTCTCTTGATTCTCAAGTGTCCTGGTTCACACGACACATTTTATGCTTTTCCAGGCTTTTGCCATCCTACCTTTCCTTGTCTCTATAATAATTTCATAGCAAATGTTATATTTAACAAGTTCCTATTCCCTCTGCTCAAATTCCTGACATTATTAAGGAAGGAGAATTAAGTCCTAGGAGAGTTTACACCCCATGGAATTGACTTTTCTTATAATAACAGAAACTCTCAAAATGAAATCAATGTGATGTGTAACAGGCACTATAGATTCTAGAAACATCCCCACAGAATTAACAGGAAATAACTCAAAATACCATGATCATTTTCCTCTACAGACTATATAAAGTCAACAAATTGAAGAAGGGACACAGATGGAATTCCTAGGAGTAAAGACATTTGTGGCATTCTTGTCTGTATCCCATCCAACAGGTAACCAAGATGTATCCCTCAGAAGGCAGAGGAGGTTGTGTAGTCCAAGAAATAAGTTTCAGAACACTTGGGAAGCACTTGTAAGAAAGTAAGACATTGTGCTGTTTAACTGGACATTGCATGGTTGGCATAAAAGGACAGAATTACCTCAAATGGCCACAGTTGTGAGGCATCTTCAGACAGAGTGTAGACCTCTTGCCTGCCCTTTGCCCAGGTAAGTGTCAAGGCTGTAAGATGGCTGAATCAAGCCGTCAACAGGGCTGCCAGTGCAGAACTGTAGTCAAAGTCAATTTCCACCACAGAAGGAGTTGGTCTTTCACATGGAGTCTAATGTAGAGGGAGGATAAAGGTGAGCTGTAGGTTTAAAAAAATTTTTTTTTAAGTTTTCCTTTAAAGGTGTTCTATTTAAGACCAAACCCACTTTGTCCTATATCTCCTTCTCCCTGCTTAAAGGGAAAATATACCCTCGGTTCTTCGTCAAGAATTTCTCCTTAACTCTGCATTTATTCCCCTTGGGACACAAACATACAACTACACAACACTTTTTTAGAAATCTAGAAAACGCTTCACTTTTCTCCAACAACCTCATTTCTTCACGTGACCACAAAAGCACTTAGGAATTTGAAGATCAAAATAGGAAAAGAATGGATTATACCTAGTTAAGGTAGAAATCCATTAGTCTCTATGCTGGGAGCTGCATCGGCCTTACTGGATGACAGGGTCACAGTAAGGAAATGGCAGATGTTGCACGGCTCCTGAAATGAGAGGCGAAACTGGTATCTCCTTCTGCTACTGCTCATGTGAAATTAAGCCTGTTGCTATTGATTAGGCCTCACAATGTTCCAAATCAGGCCAATATTCCCCACACAGTTATCTCATAAGAAGAGACATTTTCCTGTCCCTGCATAAGAGATTTTTGAATCAAAACATTATGAATATTTGACAAAAGGCTCTTCTAATGAGCCTTGCAGACCCAAAACATAAGGGGGGGGGGGCTAAAAACACAAGAGTTACAATTAAATCTGGCCTGGAGAAGAAGAGCCTAACTTAGAGATTAAAAAAAAAAACAACAGACAAGGACTGGACATAAGTTGCTGCATATATTTTTGCTGTTGGAGTCACAAATACCCTCCTTTGTACTGACTTCAGCTATGAGGATGGATAAGAAACTAGAAGCCCTGGTGCAGGTCAACACACACAGGGCCCCCATTATACTTACACCAAAGAAAGGGCTTTCTCTAGCAACTTGTTAACAAACATTCTTTCTCTTGTGGTTTATGAGCTAGATAAAATAACTCCCAGCCTATCTATATACAATTTAACCTATGTTTTAGTTTTAGCATTACTAACTTAAATAATATGCATATTATCCTGTTTTTTTACTAAAAGCATCTTGTTATTCTCTTGGTTGCAAAATTTACTTAACCTTACTGTAAGTGCATTACATGACTTGGTTATAACGTGTTAATCAAAAACAAAGTCATAATTATTGGCCAAAGACCAACCTGCACAAAGTAAGATGGGTTTGTTGCTTTCTTAACCTTGGGGGTGATGCCAAAAATAAATTGGTTCTACAGAAATACTTCTGTAAAACTTGTTTCTGTACACTTTCCATGATTAAAGCACCTTATCACTATTTATTAGTCACTGTAAACAATTCCTATTTTCTGATGTCATGTTATTGCTTAACCAATAAAAGAGACACCAAAGCAGACTGAACAGAGATGCCTGCTTGGTGATAAAAACAAAAAATAAAACTTTTGGCTCTCTCATCACTCTCTCGTGCCAACACCGTCTCTCCTTCAGGAGACCCTGGACCTGCTGGATCCAGACTCCGGCATCTCTACTCATTTTAAAATAGACAAGAATGAAGGATTCTTTCTTACAGCACAATTCCAGTAGACAAATGTGTACAGAGTGGTAGCACTGGAAAATCATTTTGCAGCCAATATATTAAAAGAGTATTTGGGCAGCAGTAGCCAATGGATGCAAAATATGGAAGGGGGACTTTAAGGAGATGGAGGATATTTGCATTATGTCAACTGCTCTTCCTTTATATTTCTTATTACTTGTGGGGTGGGGCGGTTGGGGATTGTAATTCTGCTGCGGGGGGGCTCAGGTACCCTACTGGCATTATCAAAGTGACCATCACCATTGGGAAGCACACAGACATATACTTCCAAGTGGGGTTCCTTGAAATTACACAGCCATCACTTCTGCAGCATTCCAGCCAGAGATGCACAGTCTCACTAAAATCTTGAGGAAACATCAAACAAACCCAAATTGAGGACTGTTCAGGGGAATGATTGGCCCCTATTGTGTAAAATGTCAAGGCAGTGAGAGAGTGAGGAGCTCTTCCCTCATGAGCAAGACTGAAGAGGTAGGATAACTAACTAAAGGCAGGATAGGATTCTGGACTGGAGCATGAACTGGAGGAGCAAAAGTGCTCTGAAGACATTAGTAGGAAAATTGTCCAGGTGGAACCATCGAGTTTAGATTCCCTAGAAGTATAGTCTGTAGGTTAAATGTCCTAAATCCGATAACTACCGTGCTAATTAAATAAGAGCCTTTGTTGATGACACGTACTGAAATGTTTAGCTATAAGTGGAGACAATACATGCAATCTGGTTTTGAATTATATGACTATGTGTGTGAGCGAGGAAGGAGAGAGAGAGAGAGAGAAAGAGAGAGAGAGAGAGAGAAAGGAAACGTGGCATCCTGAAAATTGAGCCATATAGATAGAAAGGTTTGCTGGATTTCTATAGGCTATTCCTGCATCTTTCCTGTGACATTTAAAATATTTCCATTCATTCATTCATTCATTCATTAATGAGAGTGGGGGAGAGTTGGAGAGAGGAACAGGGAGGCAGGGAGGAGAGAATCTTAAGCAGGTTGCACACTCAGTGCAGAGCCTCATTTGGGGCCTCCACCCACCCCCTGGGATCATCACCTGAGTCAACATTAAGAGTCTCATACTCAACCCACAGGGCCACGCAGGTGCCCCTCCAAGTGAAAATCTTTAGAAAGTCACCTTTAGGGCATATATTCACCATCTCCATCTTTTATCCTCTACAAACCACCATCATTCCCACAGCTGGACTCTTCTATCCTCACCATCCTCAGGGTCCATTTCCTTGGCTCTCATGACATCCTACTCTCCTTGTTTCTACTGTTCTTCAGGAGACACTCGCTCACAGCTGGGTCTGCTGGAGGCTCCTTGCCAGGCTCCTGCGATGCCCCAGGACGAAGTATTTTGCTTCCCTAAGCCTTTTGGAGTGATTATGTCCTTGTAAGAGAGGCCTGTAAATCTATGTTGCCACAAACCCAATGCACACTCTAAAGGGGTAACTGAGAAGTCGTTAAGGGAGAGACTCCCAGCAAAGGGCGTGTGGGAGCAGGTGAAAGGAAATGGAAGGGGAAGCGCTCCAGGGCTGGCAGCAGGAGGGAGCAGTGGCCCCCAGGGTCACGGGGGACAGGAGAACAAGCGCTGGAAGAGATGGCCACCTCAGAACAGTTTTGGCATTAGATTAAGTAATTTCCCCACCTGGAGGGGCAGCTCAGAGAAGCCAGGGGAAAACAACCCACGTCCCGCCTCCACAGGGAGCCCCTAGACCTGCTGCTCACGCACCGCATCTTCGAGGTGGACAACAGAACTCCTGGGTGCCACGGAGGGAGACGGAAGGAGGCTGTGACACCGTCCAAGACCAGGGACTGTGACCTTATAGGACCTTAAAAATAAAATAAAACTAAAACCCAAACCGAACACCCCTCACCCTCGCCCACCCAGCACTCTTAAAGTCAGAAGATGGCAAACTGGGCACGCGGGTCCAAGAGCGCTTGCTGGGCGCCAGACTCGGGTACTTTGTGGGCGCAAAGGGCGCCGCAAGCTGGGCAATTTCTCCTGAATCACAACCCTGTTTCCTGCTTGTTTTCATTCCCTGTTACAATTCTAGACCGTCATAGGATCGTTGATGGTTCCCACCCCGGCCCGGTCCCTCTCCAGCCCCGCGGGGAGCTGCGCCTCAGCCCAGTCCCGCCATTGTATCCCGCGGGGAGGCAGAGACGCCTAGGAACCCCTGTCCCCGGTGGCTCCGTATCCTTCTGTCCAAGGAGACCCCTTTCTTCCCCAGCTCAGTGGCCTTCCCGCCGCCCCTCGGATCCGGTCTCCCGTAGTGGGGAACCACCCCCATCACTTCCTCTGTTGGCAAATGCGCACTGACGCTGGGAAAAATGATTTTCAAGTTTTAATATTTGTAGAAGGAACAGAAACAGTTCCTCCGTTCCCTGAATGCCCATTCTGTGTAAAGATGAACCCTGTGAGATTCTTTTGGTGCAAACGGCGGTTATTTCGCGTGGAAACAAAAAAAACCGGGAAAAGAAGGGTCCAGAAGGCAGGCCGGGTTTGAGCGCCCTCAGGGTCCCTGACTTTGCGATGCCCGGGAGACTCACCCACCTGGGACCCGCCGGGCTGGCTCCAGCGAAGCGGGGTCCGCCCGCGCCACCCCCCGGGGTCGTCTGGGCGCGCGAGGCGCACGCAGGGGCGGCTCTGGGACTCCCACTGGCCCGGGGCCAACCCGGCAGTCACCTGGCGCCGCCTCAGGGTCGGGCCAGGGTGCACTCGAATCCCGGCGTTATCGCGGGGGCCGAGGCTTCTTCCGGCCCGGGCTCAGCGTCCATCCCGCTCACTCCGGGTCCCCACCGCCGGGGACTTTTTGTCTGGTCCCGCCGGGCTCCTGGTGTGGGTCCCCCAGCCACCTCAGGTTGGGGAGCAGAGCGCATGTGGTTCCCGGACCCGCGAGGCTCAGTGCTGGTGGCTCTGGGCCTTCACCCCGACCCGCAAAGCTGCAAGTCCCCAACGTCCGCGCCCCCGCAACCTCCACCGGGCTCCTCTGCGGAGTGTCATAGGGCAAAGGATCCGGCGTCGCCCAGCCTTGAGTTTCTATCCCTGTCCTAGTCCACCCCGAATGAAACAGATGGACCGCATCCAGGATCCAATTCTTCCTAAGCATCTTTGTGCAAG
>NC_043705.1:115043933-115270223 GCF_006229205.1 Suricata suricatta
ATTTATCTCCCATCCTTACTCATCTCCTCTCTTAAACAAACTTACCACAGGGGGTCGGGGGGAGGCCAAAAAGGAAAATGAAAGTCTTTAAGGAATTCATGTCTCCAACACACATCTCTGATAACAGTTTCTAGGGACGGTAGGCTACCTCATATTGAAAAAATATCCCTTACACCCTCTTACACTGTAGGTGGGAATGTAAACTGGTGCAGCCGCTCTGGAAAACAGTGTGGAGGCTCCTCAAAAAATTAACAATAGAACTCCCCTATGACCTAGCATAACACTGCTAGGGATTTACTCAAAGGATATAGGAGTGTTAATGCCTAGGGGCACCTGTACCCCAATGTTCACAGCAGCACTTTCAACAATAGCAAATCATGGACAGACCTAAATGTCCATCAACTGACCATTGAATAAAAAAGATGTGGTTTATATACACAATGAAATACTACAGGCAGTAAGAAAAAATGAAATCTGGCCATAAAATGTAGCAACATGGATGGACCTCAAGGGTGTTATGCTAAGTGAAATGAGTCAGGCAGAGAAGGACAGATGCCACATGTTTTCACTCATATGTGGAACAGGAGAATCTTAATAAAGGAAGAGAGGGGAGGAGAAGGAGGGAAAATTTGTCAAGGAGAGGGGGAGAGGCAAACCATAAGAGACTCAAATACTGGGAAAAAAAACAGGATTGATGGGATGGGGGAGAAGGGAAAATGGGTGATGCATGGAGGAGGGCACTTGCTAGGATGAGCAACAAGTTCTATGGCGTTCTATGGAAACCAACTTGACAATACACTACATTTAAAAAAAATCCAAGCAATAGGCACTTGTTGTAATAAATTATGTTTCTATCAAAACTGAAAAAAAAAAGAAAAAAATCCCTTTGATCCTTTTTTTTTCCTTTTTGAGAATGCAAAGGGAAAATCCCCATTTGGTCCAAGACACGAATAGGCAAGTAGTTTGCAATTCACTGAAGACATGGTGTTCACAGTGGTCTAGCAACAGCATCCACACCAACAGAGGGGCCCAGAAAATCCGGAAGGAGAGGAGGGAGAGAGTGGGGCACAGGGTGGGATCTTGGAACCAAAAAGGTGGAGATATGTATTTAACCAGTCATAGGTGTTTAAGGATGATGATCCCCAATGTTATGAAGAGTTTTCAGAGTTGGGCAGTAGACACTGCCATATACTCTAAGTCCAATTTGTGGCTGCTGTGTTTTGATGAAAAATAAGACTATAAGAATTACATTTATAACACAGAGAACTTTATATAACATATAACTTCTAGCAATGTATTCCACCATTCCAGAAGATAAAGATAATTTAAGCCCAAAAGTAGAAACTGGGAAATGTCTAAAAATATGAAATTGTAAATAAAAATTTCTAGGACTCCTGAAAATGACATATACCACTGGTAAAGGAAAGAGAATAGTTTCACTATGTAGGCATAATACAAGTTGGCTGGATGGATGTTAGGAGGTTAATGAGGTCACAGTGGTATGTATATTATGATTACATACTTATATATAACTAGAACAAGCCAGGATCACGATAGCATTTGAGAACTCCTTAGGGCACTGTGGGCTTAATATTCAGAAGGTAGAAAATTCAAGACAGGCAAGTAAGTGCCCATACTGATAGAACATAACCCTGAGCATCTTGGCCTGGCTTGGTACCACTCTGTAATGTGATATTTCCATAGTGGAAAGTATCACCATCTCTGTGAACTGGGGGAAATAAAGAGAGTGATACCTTCACTTCACTTCAGGTCTGCCTTGATGGAAATAGTTTTGGGGCCAGTTGCATATGTGGAGAGAGTTCAGACTTTAAGAAATTTGGGACTGTAGAATCTCCAGGAAGACATTCTGGAACTGTACTCCACTCTCTATCAGTGGTTGTTGGCAAGTGAGTTTGTAGAATCCTTTCTTTTCTTAGTCTACACAGGAGCAATTTCTTCCTTCTCCTCCTACCTCCCCATGCCTCACTGGGAACTCCAGACTACAGAGGCCTCCCCTCCTTGGACTTTCTGAGTTCCCAAGATGGCACCCAACAAGTGTATGTGTTTCTGGTGGGACAGGGGAAGTTCAAGAAACACTGGTGCAAATGACAAGCAATCGGGAGGTTCTAGGAGGCACCTCCAAATAGGCTCTGATGGAAAATGGCCTGTCCCACCCAGGAAACCATTGATCTCTTAACTGAATTTGTTACCCACCTGTTCTCCCCCCACGTTGTCCTATCTCCCAGATCTTGGTGAGATGGCCTTGCTGAGTGACTGCCTTCTTACTGCTAACCTTTTGGTTTTTGAGAAAGAGATCAGATAAAAAGCAGGTTTCATCAAAGGAAAACCACAGTGGTGTTTGTCACTCTGCTAGTGCACCTGACTTATAGGAAGGGTGTGATGTGGAGCTTACGGGAAATCAGCTGGTGAGCCCTGGGTATTGCACAGAGCCAGTAATATTCTGGTTCTGATTTGAATCCTTTTTGCGCCCTGTAAGGAGAGGAATTCCAAAGAGGTTTATTTTCTCTGGATAAGTTTACATCTAGGGATTCATGTTAGAGGGTTGCTATAAATTGGACTGCCATGCTGCTGTAAGTAGAAGACACAAATTTTGAATAAAGAAGGAAAGATGGCCAAAACATTAATAAGTGACAAGCTGTTGATTCCAGCACATAATATGATTTTCTTGGCAGGAAATAAAATTTGTATGTTTACTTTTGTTAACATTATAGCAATACTTCAAAATATGTCAATAGTGGTTACTTAACAGGTGGGAGGTAGGAAAAAGACGGATACAACTTCTGTTTTTAGTGTATGCTTTACTGTTTTATTTCACTTGGAAAGAAATATGTATCTTTTTGTAGGTAAAATGTTTAGGGAAACTAATAAAAGAATTCTATTCAGTTTTCTTTAAAAAATTATACTGAGGGACATCTGGGTGGCTCACTTAAGTGTCCAACTTTGGCTCAGGTCATGATCTCACAGTTCGTGGGTTGGAGCCTTGTGTCAGGCTCTGAGTTGTCAGCAATCTTGGATTCTGTGTCTCCCTCTCTCTGTTTCTCCCCTACTCATGCTCTGTCTTCCTCTATCTCAAAAATACATAAACATTAGAAATAATTATACTGATATTGTAAAGAATTTATTATTTATTCATACTGTACTATAAGTTTGATTTTCATTTTATTTTTATTATGTAATTTACTTATTCATTTACCATTTATTTAGACATCATTATGTCTATTCCATAGGTAAGGAAATGTAGCTTTCCAGAATTTAAGTATTTGATGGCATGAGGGGCAGCTTAGCAAGTGCTGAGTAGGGTGATGTGTCCCCTTTGGGAAGCCCCACCTTCTGTTGTTATAGTCCACAGGTCCCCCAGCCAAGCCCTCACACTCATTTTCCCACCTGCAGAGGCATATCCAAAGTCATGTAGCTGTTGAGTGGCTACAGACATATTCAATTTGCTTTTAAGGAAGATAAAAATGATGAACATTCCTTGTAAGGTAGGGGAGTAATACCATGGCTTCCAAAGAGTCTCCTCTCCAGGGCAAAATCCAGAGAAATGAGCCCCCACTCCACTCTTGGGTCAAGTCTAGAGAAAGAAGAGGCAACTAGTATTTACATTATTAGCAAATGCAAAGCCTTCTTTATATATATATTTTTTTTGAGAGAGAGAGAGAGAGAGAGAGAGAGAGAGAGAGAGAGAGAGAGAGAGAGAGAGGGGGGGAACAAGCAAGCAGGAGGTGAGGGGGCAGAGGGAGCAGGAGAGAGAGGATCTTAAGCAGGATCCATGCTCAGGGCAGGGAAGGGGGTCCAATGCAGGGTTTGTTCTTAGGCCTGAACCATGAGATAATGACCTGAGCCTATTTCAAGGGTCAGACACTTAACCAACTGAGCCACCCAGGTGCCTTGTGAAGGCTTCTTTAAAAACAAGAGTGGGAACTCTCTTGAGAAGTGTGAATTCCTGAAGGTGGACTCCAGGTGTCTGACTGATGGACCCTGAGAGCAAGGACAGGCCCAACTGGCAAGTGGTCACTGGGGATTGTAGTGGTGACCCCAGGAAGGTGGCTGCAGCATTTCCTGGGCCAAAGAGCAGGAGTATGAGTCCAGAGTGTGAACATCGAGTGAACACTTGCATTGTAGAGAGTGGGCGGGGCCAGGGTGGCAGTAACACACGGAGGAGAGGGTCTCCCAGAGGGCACATTACCCAGGCGGACACCTGCTGAGAGCCCTAGTTTCATGCCAGTTGAAACTGAACCCACTCACTGTAGCAGGAAATGCTTTACTGGGGAATCTGTATGTACACAGTCTAAATGTACACTCTTCTTAAATCAAAATGGTACTGGTCTCCTGATCTCCAGTGACCATGAGAGTTTCCTTGAGGATCACTTAATAAAGTTTTATTCTCACACATTTTGCATGTTCTATACTATTCTGGAGAATGTCCATCTGCCACAATCTAGAACGCAAACAGCTCAGATGAAATGTGGTAACATAATCAGACATACTTAGGAAGAAAGTGTAGTAACACACCTTCAAACACATTTGGCTGGATCTCTCTTGATAGTCTCTTGGGTACTTGTCTGGTGAATCCAATTGATTGGATCACTACCATATATTTGAGTAGTCTTATTGTTAGTAATCAATTGACAGTGAACCAAAACTCCGTCTTTCATCTAAATCATCTCTTATGTCTGCTTGGAGGCCAGCAGGCCCCCTTGGACAGGATTGCTCCAGTCCAGATACCCCTCACCTGGGCCACCATTTGCCTTCTATCTGTCCATGAATGTATCACACTTGTTCTAGACTCAGAGCTTTGCAGTTTAATATTCTCTCTTGATGATAACTGCTCTCCCAGGTTCTGCATGGCTTCCTCTACCGCATTATTCAGACGTAAGTTGAAAGGACACCAGCACATCTCTGACAGTTCTATCCTGACCATTCAAGCTAAGATAACACTCTAGGCTACATCCCTTTTTAATTAATTTTCATAACATTCTTGGAAGCACAATCGTGCACACACAGTCTTTTTTCTTTAATTTGTGAGCATGTGTCCTGCTCATGGAAGAGTCAGATACTGCACAGCAGAACTCATGCATGCCTTGTGAATCGCTGTATTTCCAGGGCCTTGATCACCATGTAGCCGAATACAGGCACTTAGAATGTATTCATGAATGAAGAAGTAATGAATGCACACAAAATATTCTCCAGCCATTGGCTGAACAGGGGAAGGGTAGATGTAAATATCTCCCTTGGAAACTTTGTTTGTTTCATTTTGCATGTCGGAAGATGTAGGTAAACTTGTCCTGATATCTAACGCAGGCATGACCCAATCAATGAGACCTATAAAGCTTGCTGAATTTCCTTTGATTAAAAGCATGCAGAAAGAGCATACTTATGTGCTTCATCTCACCAGGCCAGGCTTTCTGAAGCAATTTACTTCTCAGTTAACATCAACATTCAATTTTCAGCACTTTGTGTCTAATAACTAATAGTCCTAGGCTGGAAGGCTCTGCTGCCTTCTCCTCTTTCTTGGCCCAGACATCTTGCTTTACTATCTAGGAGACCGAAGGATTGGAGATTCCTTTCTCTTGCTTAGTGTGTTTGATTGCTTGCCTGCAAGAGTTGAGAGCCCGGGTTAGTGCTCCCTTGCACATGACCGCAGCCTGGGTCTGGGATGCACCCAGGCACTGAGAGGAGGCTCAGTCAAGTGCCTGAAAGTACTGGGAATAAGGAGAATGTGGAGAGTGTGTCTGTGCCCCCAGCACTTTGAAAAACCGCCTAGATGGGCTTACCTGGGAACTGATACTGAGGTTCTGACTGGGCCATAGACCCAGGGGAGGTGAGTCCTATAGACCACATGGCTGAGTGGGACCCAGAAAAGCTGGGCCATGCCATTGCTGGGAGCTGAGAGATCTGTGACCTGGTGTCCATGCAGGCAGGGGTCCTGAGGCTCTGCCCCCTCATACCCTGACCTGGTGATTTACCCACAGCACTTCCCTCTCCAGCTTGGGTCAGTCCACTCCTTCCAAGCCTTGGTGTCTCTGCTGTGAGCCCACCTATGCTGGGTTCCTGGTGCTGTAGGACAGACATTCTTTCAAAACAATTTGCTTCATTTTACTTCTATGGACTGAATAGTTTTGAGGTTTCAGATATACCATTCAACTCTTTCCTCAAAAATACATTTGTTTGATTGTTCTAACAAATTCTCTCTGATAGAGCAGCTGTAGGGCACAGCAAAACTGAGCAGAAAGAGGGAGAGTTCCATGTGTCTCTTCCTCCACACTGGCATCGCTTCCTCAGGGTCAGTCAACCTTCTTCACCAGGGTGGCAGAGTTATTTCCATCTCTGAATCTGCAGTGAAATTGTTAGTTTCATGCTTATAGAAGCAGTGCAATTTCTATGCAAAAAGAGTATCCACCTTTAAAAATTTTTTTCGTATTGCCCTATTGCATTTCCAAAGATCTCCTCTGCTGGGAGCCACATGGGCCTCGCTGGATGACACAGACACAGTGAGGAAATGGCAGACATTTGCACAGCCTCTGCTGTGAGAGGCGAAAGTGGAATCTCCTTATACTATTACTGCTCATGTGAAATCAAGCCTCTTGCTATTAATTAGGCCTTACAGCGTTCCAAATCAGACCAATATTCCCCACACAGCTACCCCATAAGAAAAAACATTTTCCTGTCCCTGCATAAGTGATTTTGGATCAAAACATTATAAATATTTGACAAAAGGCTTTTCTAATGAGCCTTGCAGACCCAAAGCATAGACTTGAAGGTGTTAAAAACACAAAAATTGCATTTGAGTTTGGCCCGGAGAAAAAGAGCCTAATTTGGAGATAAGAATTTAAAACGAGGTCAAAAACATAGACCATTTGAGTCTGGTCCAAAGAAAATTGGAGCCTAAATTGGAGATTAGAAGTGGAAGACAAGGTCAGAACATAATTCTCTCCCAAAGTCTACATTCGACAAATATCCTCCCTTGCACTGACTTCTGTTATGAGGATGGATAAGGGTATGGAAAACCCAGGTCCAAGGCCAATACACATAGGGCCCCCATTGTGCTTGCATTGAAAAAAGGGCTTTCTCAAGCAACGTTTTAATAAACATTTTTTTTCTCTTTTCTTTTTTCTCTTGTAGTTTGTAAGCCAATCACAATGACTCTTAGCCTATCTATATACAACTTAACTTATATTTTAATCTTAGTTGGATTGTGTGCTAATCCTGTTTGTAGGTTTTGAGGAAGTGCCACACTGTTGATCATTGTGGTGGTTCCATTTCTTACATTTCCCCAGGAGTGCACAAGGGCTCTGGTTTCTTTGCATCCTTGCTAAGTAGCTGCTGTCTTTTTTTTTTTTTTTCTTCTTCTTTTTTGATAGTAGCCATGGTTATATTCACTTTCACATTTTGGAAAACTGGGGGACAAAAGCCTGGGGCACAACCAGTTTGTTAAATTGCTGTTCCAAAAAAAAATTTTGTACTTTGAACTTAGCAGCTCTTTGGGCCAGACCTGTCCCCAGTACCTCACTGCCTTTCCTGCAAACTGTGGCTCACAGAGTTGAGTCATCTAGTTTTACAAGATTGCACAGGAAATAACAAATAGAAGAAGTATAACGCCTAGAGGCCTGTGATTTTTATATGCTGGCTTTGAATCAATACACTGTATTATGCCAAGCACACGATTGCTAAATTTATACACCCTCCATTCTGTTATGTTTTTCTGATCCATGATTTCAGCATACAAATATTACACTACACTTATTATAAGCCTTCCTTTAAGAAACTGGTCATTAGAAGAAAAGCATTGAGCAATAGAAGAGGAATCATAATCCTTATCTGAAGACCTATATGCTTGCATTTGTATTTCCTTATTTATTGCTAATCCTGAATTAAACATCAATAAAGCCCCACCAGGTGTAGGCTTCCATTCCCTGCACACCATGCCTCTGTGCCAGCTCTTGTCTGCAGAGACTACAGAGGATCTCACTTACCCATATGACACCCCCCGTAACAATGCTTCACCCCACCTGCTTTACGGTAGAGCAAGTGCACTACCAGGAATCAAACCTTGGGGTTGATTGGTCGGACCTCATACCAGAAGCCAGTGTCCTCATAGAACAATTTCATGCCTATCGAAGACTCAGCTGTTGTGCTATCTTGGAACATTACCGTGTGGAGTTGAGACACTATTCTCCAGGATGTGCTTTGTGTATTGAAATAACAACAGATAAATATGCGATGTCATGAATAGTTAGAGGGTGCTGATCTGGAAACCAAGGGGCCGAAGGAGGATTGGCTTCCCTCATACCATTACCCACGAGCTACATGTCCAGAATTTGTGATTTGTGTTTCTACATCGCTACATTCTGCTGTGTTGGAGGGAGTTCTTTGTTTTGGGGATGAAGAGGATGGGGGCCCTTTTACCTGGGGACATAACATAGGTGCCACTAAACTTGACATCATGCTTTGCTTAGTTACTTTGAGTCTCTAGAATGGTGAACTGATAGGCAAAAGAAGAAATTACTATACTGATGATCAACCTGCTTATTGTGGTAAGTTTTCTAAGGAGGTACAGAGGAACATCTCTGGAATTTGGGGAACTCATCCATCTGGTAACAATAATCAGGAAATTGTAGAGGCCTTGAAGTAGAGCTTTTAAAGAGTGATAGACTGAGCATTTTCCACTACCTCAGTAGTATCATAATGCTGGTGTGCTAGAAGTAGAGGAAGATCTAGAATGACTGGGAGAGGAGGGACAATGTGAGTATCAGTGATGGTCTTTGAAGCTGCTGCTTCCATGAATTTAGCGGGCTTGTTCTGTGTTCCACTCACTCTATGATCATAAATCCTTTAATAGAGTTGCTATCGGCCACCACCCTGAACATTAGTCCATGTTCTGCTCACCTCTGGGTATAGAGGAAATTGTTCTGTGTTCACTAACCCTGTGAGCATCAATCTTTTTATAGAGCTGCTATGAGTATCACATTGAAAATTTGGTGGCAGAATGGATTTAAAATGGGAATATGTGTGGTACAAAGAAAGGACTGTAATAGAAGTTTGTGATGTGTGGGACCAACTGATTTTAGAAAAGCTGTGCTGGAGAGTTCTATGCATGTGGACAGTATCCCATTGAATATGTGTCTTGGTGGGTTTTCTTCTGCTGTGTCTGAAACCATGGAAGACCACTTAGCCATGTGCAGTGTTCAGGAGTTAAGATTCCTGGTTGGAAGCCTCCACCATTTTTGGAGTAGGAAAAATTAAGGGACTGGAGGGTGTATAGGTATCGGGCAAGTGTATGCTTGGTATAGTACAAAGTATTGATTCAAAGCAAGCATATAAATATCACAGGCATAAGTGTTCTATTTCTTCTCACCATTGGTTACTTCCTGTGCAAGCTTGTAACTCTCTGAGCCATAGTTTCCAGGAGAAGGCAGTGAGGTACTGGGGACAGCCCTGGCTCAGACAGTTGCTACAGTATTTAACCAGTATCAACCTTTGGCCATCTTGTTTGATCTATGTGTCTGAGATTTCAGGTAGAATGTTTTAAAGAGGATCAGAGGCATCATATTGTTGCAACTCTCCATCCTGTAGCATCTATATGGAACAGATCAGACCTTGTTCAAAGCAACATTGTCACGTTTTATAATTTTAACATGAATTCTTTAACACCAGCCAGTAGTCAGTACTCATGACCTTCTCCCCAGTTGTCTCAAAAATACCTTTTTATACTTGAGTTCTTTACATGAGGATTCAAGAAAGGTCCATACATTCCATATGGTTAATATACCTCTAAAACTCTTGATTTATAATGATTCCAGTTTACCCTATTTTCTTGCCTTTCATTTCCCAAAAAGCAGAGTCATCAATCCTGTAGAATTCTCCACTTTCTGGATTTGGCTGGTTGATTGCTCTGTGTTGCTTGTTCTTTTATTCTTTGTAACTCATTGTGCTGTCAGATTTAGAGGAGTGATTAGATTTAGATTGAATTGGGGCACATGAATACTTCATAGGTGATGCTGTGTTTCTCTTCAATTGGGGGCCACATAGCCTGAGTCATGCTGCTATTAGTGGGTCCCAGTGTGAGTGAGATTCAGAAATTCTTAGGGAAACTTCTGGATGAGAACCTTGCTTCAGTGTAAACGTCAGTATAAGAACTGTCTACAACCAGGACTAAATGATGAGGAGGAGGTTGCTTGCACAATGTGGAAATCCTGATGTGTTTTGCTAGCAACATGCCTCGGAAAAGGAACAGTATACAAAACAAGAAAAACTTCCATTCATTGAAGGACACACACAAAAAAGTGGGAGAGGACAATAAATAGAAGATTGCTACAGCATGGCTGAAGAGTATGTGAAGAGAGGCTCGAAATCATTCTTGAGAAGATAACACACTAATTAACCTAGGAAACTGTCAAAAAGGACACAAATGAGAACTGTGGGTAATTAATTGCTTTGTTGCTCAGGATTTGAAGTGAGTAGACCTCTCAAAAGGCTGGTATTGCTGTGAATTCTGAAAAGCATTATGGAAGTATTGGTGGAAGGCTTTGTCCTTTGTCTAAACAGTACTCCTCAACCATGGCACAGAAAACAGGTCCGTAGGGATACATACCCGATGATACTTATCACAATATTTTTTTGTGACAGAGGGAAGTGGAGGCAATTGTGGTGTTTATGTTAAATGTCCTGTATTCATTCTATAAAATATTCAGCAGCAGTTAGTTGTATATAGAACTCAATTGATTAATCTTAAAATCCTAATGAGGAGTGAACAATTAAATGGAAAGAGATGTATACCAGAATCTCCTATGTATACATGTAGAACATTTACACAATCAGAGCTACAGATTCCATGGGATACATGCACAATACCACGTAAAATCCATGCTGGTGTAAGAATCTTGAAACAGCAAACATTCTAAGATGCAGAGAGTTCTAGAGATAGATGGGGACGATGCTTGCCATCATGAGTGTATTTAACACCACTGGCCTGAGCACCTGAAAATGGTTAAGGTAGTACATTTTATGTGATGTGTATTTTACCACAATTTGAAAAATAAGGGGTAGAGATGCCTGGGTGGCTTAGTTAGTTAAGCGTCGGCTTCAGCTAAGGTCATGACCTCAGGATCTGGGGTTCGAGCCCCGTGTCCGACTCTGTGCTGACAGCTAGCTCAGAGCCTGGAGCCTGCCTCAGATTCTGTATCTCCCTCTCTCTCTGACCCTCCCCTGCTCACACTGTTTCTCTGTGTCTCTCAAAAATAAATAAAAAAACATTTAAAAAATTTTAACAATAAGAGATAAAAAAAATCCTCAGTGACCATGTATTATCTTACACAGTTTGTATTAATCAAGGAGGAGCCTATGGGGTGATCATCTCACCCCATTACTGGGATCAGGGAGGAGCCTAGTGGGGAGGTCTAGCTGATGGTCTCTTGGGAGGGTGCAGTCTTCTGAGGGATTGCCTGGGGCTGGAGGATCACTTTCCAAGCTCACTCAGCTCCTGGCTGACACGAGGTCTTAGTTCTTTTCCACAGGGGCTTTCCTAGGGATGTTCATACTGTACTCTATGGCTTCTCACAGGTGTCATCAGGATCAGAAAGGATGTGGGTCGTCTTGTGGCAGGAAGAGCTAACTGGATACCCTTTCAGATGTCATGGGTATTATTAGAGAGGGAAGGGGCAGCCCAGGACATCTCCTGGGGCAGGGGGTTGTCTTGAAGCTGAGTGTGTCCCTCCGTCTGAGTGAGGAGAGCAGGCATCCGTGTTCCTTGAATGCTTTGAAAGATGAACTAGGAAGGGGGGAGGAAGGGGTTATGTTTAAGGGACAAGAGGAAGATCTCAATCTGTGTGCTCTCTGAACTAACAGCCACAGTGTTCCAGAGCATCAGCCTCGGGTCAGACAATTCCAGGCAGCTACAGAATCCATCACTCCCGACTTCTGTTGACACCTGCCTTGTACCAGGACCCACAGCAACTCTGCTTCAAGATCCAGCAAGAGTATAGGCTCATATGTGAGCCATGTGGCCCAGTGAGGCTGGAGGTGTCATATGCTGCCCCTTCCCTCCCTAAATTGTCCTGAAGCCAGTCCATGATGCAGAAGAGGAAGAAGGGATTAATCCTTGTATACATATTCAATAAGAGAATCATGAAAATTATAAGTAGATCTAAAAGTTCCTTAGCATATTATTAATTACACTAAGAAAATTTTCTCCAACTAAAAAAATCCGTAAGTTCTTCAGGAGAGAAAATTAAGGAATGTTCTTTACGGCAGTGTAGGAACTCCTACTGTTGCCTCTCGGGCTCCTTCCAGCGCGTCAGTTGAAGGGGCGCTGTGCGCCCAGACGATGCTGGAATTCTTTCCCTCTCCGGGCTCCACCTTGACTTGAGCCATGGTTTTCAGCAGCTTCCGGGGACCGCCTGGGCTCCTGGAGGCGATCTGGCCGTGGGTCTGCCCTCCTCCGCCGGCGCTGGCACCTCCTGGCTGGTTCAGGGTCCATCAGGCAGCACTTTCGGTCGCACGTACCTCTCGTTGGGGTGACTGTAGCTCCATCGCCGTCTCCGCCTGGACGTCTGGGTCTCGACAGCGTTTCTGGCCCCTCTCAACCCGGGAGCCATCTCCGTGCCAGGGGCAAGCATGGCGCAGCATCCCGCACGCCCCGGGGTTCCAGTACCCGCACAACTGGGGACCTTGGCAGGAGGAGCGGCTCAGCGCCGGGAAGTTATCCAGCGCCCAGGCCCAGGCCTGCTCTCGGTTCAGGCCCGGGGGCATGCGGGGCTCCGGATGGGCCCACCGGCAAAACAGTCCTTCCAGCGCGGGCAGATGGGGGTCCATGGCTTCAGGTCCAGAGCAGGTGGAGACGCACAGCCAGTCTAGGAGAAGCAGCATTCTGCGCTGGGTGGGCCCTTTTATAGCGCTCTGTAGGTACGGGACTTCAGAAAGGATGGCCTGGATCCTTGGGGCGGATCCTCATTAGCCTTGCAAATTGCCTCACAGCCTGATAGGGTTAAGGAGAAAATAGCATCATTCCAGGAGGCACTATGGAAACTCCAAAGTGTGATGATTGAATCAGACAGAGAACAGTTGGGAGGGCAGGGGAGGTGAGGAGAAGCGCCCAGTTATTGAGAGCTCCCTTGGATATAGAAAGACTCAACATGTTTCAGAGAAGCCTAGACAAATTGCACTTTCTCTATCCAGTTCTCTTCCCAGATCACAGAAGCCCTGTCTGGTAGTGGAGATGAGACTGGTGAGGTTGGATCGTCGCAGATCACAAAGCTCGTTCATGCTGGCGCTGGACTGAGAACCTATCTACTAAGCATGAGTATCTGGTAAGGGAATGAGTAAAGGAGTAATTACGTCGGGTAGGAGAAAGGAGAGTCTCAGGCCTACTTAGAATTGTAATGTTTCTCTTTCTTTCTACACTTAATTAACTGAATGAAAGGAACATTAAAAAGTGCTATGATTTTCATACGTTGTAGGCAGATGGGTTGCCTTAAGGTCACATATTCAAGAGTGTTTTTGCTGAACCTTATGGTTTGTAATGCAGTTATGCGCATCCTTAGTTATTTCCCCAATTTGCTTTCCCTTCTCCCACTGCAATACTATTTTACTTTAAATGTGTATTTTTCTGTTGACCAGTCTTGTAATAAGTGAGTTATTTTGTGTGTGTGCTTTTATTTTCAATTAATGTAGGAACTATTAGATTGCATGTTTTTTAATTATTTTGCATGCATTTGCAAATTTCTAAGATGTTTACATGGACATTTGATCTGTTGCTTCTGATGAGTCTCTGCCAGTCTTATCTGCTGTCCCCAGTGGATGGATCCTCAGGTTGCCACTTCGTCACTATCACCACATAGGACAGTCCCTTAAGGACCTATCAGGGAATTTCTCCAGGCTATGAACCTTGAGCAGAATTGTGCGAGGGAAAATGTATAAACCCAATTTTACTAAGTTCTGCCAGATTGTTTCTTAGCATAAATGCAGCACTTCCCTTCCAGCAGTGCATGAGGATCACTGGCTGCATACTTTCCCCACAAGCCCTTGGGCAGCCCCAGCTGCCCACCAGGATGGTGTTGGTTCTGAAGAGACTCGAGGTGGGCGTGACCACCTGACTCAGTGTGTCTTGCTTCCTGACAGAGTCTCTCTTGGTGTGTCAGTCTGCAGTGTACACTTGAGAGCTATTCTCTGCTGTTCAGTTAAAATGTGCATTCACTTTCCCGTCGGATTTGAAGTTATTCTTTATCTGCTAAAATCTTTTATGCTTAAACTATTGTTTCTGTTGCAAAAAAGAAAAAAAGAAAAATAGAAAAAACAGAAAAAGAAACAACAGTGATCTTACATTCAACTTTATACTTTTTTTTTAGCTTACTACAATCTATTTTCTTTTTAACAACCTTGATAGAATGAATGTAGTTTTTCCTCATAAAATATTTAAGTATTTAAAATATTTTTTCCATTTCAGGATATTTTCAAGAGTTTGTTTTGGTTTTTTGTATTTGTTTTTCAGATTTTACTTTCAAATAATCTCTACACCCAACATGGGGCTTAACCTCACAACCACGAGATCAAGAGTGGCATGTTCTGACTGAGCCAGCCAGGTGCCTCCAGGCAACAATGTTAGTTTGCATTGCACATGATTTTTAGATGAGACACGGGTAAATAAAAAGAAATTTCCCTCATTATCACATTTTGAAACTTTACAGTTTTCCTTCTTATAAGCCCTTCCATCAAGAATCAAGGAAGTTATTTAAAGACATTTTGATTCTTTCTGCATATGTTAATTTCATTAACACAGGGATCTTGGAGCAGAAGCCAGGAGGCCTGCTTTCCAGAACCTACTTTGATCTTGGTAGGGTCGCTGTTGATCTAGATCATACATTGGAGCCTGACTCTATGGCTGGAGGGCAGAGACAGCAGAGAAACTGAAGATGTAGGAACTATTCCTTATCCAAGAAGAAATATATCCCATTTTACCAGATTCCCAGATTCCTGACTCATTGCATATCCACTCCCAGACCTGTCCAGATTTTAAGGCTGGCTTTGAGTGAGGCTGAAATTAGCACTCCTTTGCCACTGGCCTCATTGAACACTTTTTACCCGCCCTCCCAGGACCAAAAGGAGAGGAACACTCTTAAGTTCCCAGCACTATTGGTGTCAAGGATAGCTCTGGATCAGAGCTTTGTCCCCTACCCTTTGCCCTTCTGCAGCTTAATACCTTTATTCCAAGTACTAAAGGGAGAGAATAGGTACTTCCTCCCAGGTGTGTCCTCCCTCTCCTCTTTTCCTTCTTTTCTTTTAATTCTATCTACTATTGATAACAAAACATTTGCAAAGGCCTATAAAAACAACATTCATTGTATTACTAATGAGTACATGAAGAGACTTTTACAAGTGAAACATCTCTCTAAAGAGGATAAACAAATACAAGTTCCTAGGCTAACTCCTCAGTTTTCCTAAGACCATATGGTCATGGCTCGGGGGCTTAAAAGTAGCAAAGTAGCCTGTATCTTGGGAGCATCATTCTAGAAGTCCCCACTGTCATATGTCAGTCTCCAGGGGTGCTTCCAGAACTGTATGGGTCTGGCCCAGAGAGGCTGCCATGGTAGGTACCTGTCCCAGTGTTCTGAGGCACCCTGCTCTCCTGGGGCTGACTTTGACTCCTTCTGGCTCATGGGTGATGGTTCCTAGGCAGAGATGTCTAAGTCTGGTTCCAAAGTATTCTGGGCTCTAAACAAGCGTTGGTGTTGAGTGCAAGCCCAGCTCAGGAGTGCGCACAGACTGGCAAGTCCCCAGTTGGAATGTAGACTGTCCCACCATGTCTCCCCCAGCTTAGGGTAGAAAGGGAGTGGCCATGGCCCCAAATTTGTTGAGCTCAGAGACAAAGGTATCTGGGGTTCTAGTGCCACCTCTGCAGAATCCCAGGCTTGCTTCACACAGGGGCAAAGAAGCTGGTCCATGACTTCAGCCTCTAGATCTGGAGAAATGGACTGTCTGCACTGAGAGAGGAGGCGAAAGATGGAGCCCAGGGTGGGGATTTATACTGTTTCGTTTGTTGTGCGGTCCAGAATGACAGTGCAGGCTGGTGACATTACTTTTTGAGACAAATTGCTTTAGAAGGCGGAGTCTGCTGATGTTAAGTCAAAAAGTATAAATGTATTGATTACAATTTTATAAAGTTGAACTGGTCTCAGTGATTAATTGGATTAAGGTTAAAAACAAGAAAGACCACAAATGGGGTTACTGATTACGAAAAATCAGATACATTCTTGTGTCCCTTATATACTTGATGTCTGATGTTCTCATCACCTGAAACCAAAGCACAGGCTATGCTAGAGCCCAGATGAAAACCTGGGTCTCCAGAGAGAAGATTTCTGTAGAGGGCGTGGTATGGAGAGGAGGTGGGGACCAAAGTAACTGATCAATTCTCTGGTCTTGACTTGGACTCTCAATTTCCTGTTTTGGTCCTCTTTTGCAACTCCCAAATGGTAAGAACTGAAACAAGAGAGAAAAAGGAGCTTTAGATATCAAAAGGTTGAATATTTTGGGTTCCAGATCTTGTTTCAACCTTTACTAAGTGTATGTAATTTTTATTTAAACTCTCTAAGCCACGGTTGTTTTTTTAATCTGTGAAGGAAGGACAAAAATTACTAATTTCAAAAAGGAGCTTTGAGGATCTAATAAAATAATATAGATAAGGTGACAGTTCCTGATACAGAATATCATTAATAACCTTTGTAAAGGTATAATTATTATTATTTGATCAATGCTAGTATGGTAGAAGTCCTTGGTTTTATTATGGTTCTTTATCCCCATGAAGAACAAATGGAAACACAGCTTTTAAGAAACGTCTCTAATGTAAGTAGGTTTTTGCATTCTTGTATTGGATCCATGGTAAAATCATAGCGAGTATACCTATCCGCTCTTCAGCATTTTGCACGACCAAAATTTTCCTCTTCAGGGTCATCAACATTGCATAATAGTTCAGTTCACAGGCGTTGTGAAAGAAGCCACATATGCAAAGGCAGTGAAGGCCCATTTCTCCTCTCCTGCTTGAAGCAGGTGCAGGATTCTGCAGCCCCAGAACTTAAGCCTGAAAGGGACCAGACCGCTGTCTAATTTGCCCCCCTGAGGAACGGCTCTCTGAAAAGCACTGGGCAGGCAGGAACCCCAGGCAGCCTCCCTGCGAGCTGCTTGGCCCCATGAATCAAGACACTGACAAGGTCTGGACATAAGAGTGTGTGAGACCTCTGCCAGGCCACTGGGGGCCTAAGTTACGGTCCTGGGTCCGAAAGCCCAAAACAGCGCTAGAAGTTGGTCCACCTTGGCCAGCCAGCAGGAGAAGCGTCAGAGGAAGGTCGGGCCCTGCAGGGGGGTTGGGGTGCTTTCCAGAGCGATTCCGGGCAGCCTGCTAGAGCCACCGCTACCTCCCACACCCATCCACCCATCGATCTTTCTCATCCACCCTTACCCCCACCCCTACACCGCAGCCTGCGCCCGCCTGAGCCCTGCTGCAGCCATCTCCGCTTCTCCCCCACCCCCACCCCTACACCGCAGCCTGCACCCGCAGAGCCCTGCCGCAGCCCTCTCCGCTTCTCCCCCACCTCCACCCCTACACCGCAGCCTGCGCCCACCCGAGCCCTGCTACAGCCATCTCTGCTTCCCCCACCTCCACCCCTACACCGCAGTCTGCGCCCCCAGAGCCCTGCCGCGCCCTCTCCGCTTCCCCCCCGCTTTCGTCGGGTGGGGAAGGTGGGCGCCCGGTGGCCCCAGGCCGTGAGCCTGGATGCACAGCGTTCCGAGGGCCTCAGGGCCGGGGCCATTTCCTTACCATGCTCTTTGTTTTCTGCACATTTAAAGTCTTCCGAATTAAACCACCCGCTTTTGGTCAATAAAAACGTACCAAGATTTGTTCTTACGGGTTTTAGAGATTGTGAAGGAATGTTTCAAAGTAACAGTCAAGTCACTAATTTATTCATTCAGAAGTGAAACAGGAGAGCAAAAACCTCCCTTAACAGGTAAATGCTAGTCTTTTCGTGCATCCGCCTTTTGTCTTCCAGGTTAAGCACCTGAGACGTTTTTGAAAGCGTTAACTGGTGTTTCAAATCCAAGTTTGTTTAAAATAAGACTAGTGGCCCAAGGGCACAGCATTAGTAGTTAATGAGAAGAAACAAAAGACATTCACATTAAAAAACAGCCTGCAGCTACAAGGCATTAAAGAAACCGTTTAAACCGAACGCCAGAAGGGGGAGCACGGAGAGTGCATCCCTACGTGTTGAACACCCCCACACGTACTGCTGTGAAGTGGTGGATGTGTTAACTACCTGACTGCGTATTCACGTCGCAATGTGTACAGTGTATACATCTTTTAAAAATTAAAGAAAAAAACGGGGGGAGCACGGAAGCTTGAACCAGAGAGAGAAGCTTCTACCAGATGAGAGACGCAAGTTGCCACTCGGTTCTCTTCACTCTTAACACCCAGTACTTTCCAGAAGCACAATTAATTGCATGGGTTATCTCAAATGCACCCACGGCCACGTCAGAATAACAATTCTAACTCCAATAATAGGGTTACAAAAATCATCAAAATTTGGGGGCACTTAAAAAAAGTCTAGGATCTGTCCTACTAGAAGGACATGGTAAATTGCTGTCTTTTAAAGTCACTTGAAACCGTTCCTCCTGGAGTGGTTATGACGCAAACTTGTTACACACTTAGGACCTTTGTTTTTCATTTTGGTTTCAATTTTTAAGAATTATTTAACATAATTATAAAACAGTTTTTTAAAATATTAAAACTTTTCCCAAAGCAAATCTACGAATTACATTTAGAGGTGTTTGGCTTCCGTGCAAGTGTCTTCTACTCTGTTCTTCTATAGTCATATGTACGGAGAGAGAGGAGAGACTGACTATATTCTCAGCTCCTTGCTGGTTTTCACTCCCGAGGTTTCCAGCACCAGCTTCTCCCTCAGCTACGATGCTTCCCCATCTTTCAGGATTCTATAAGGCAGTTCTCACTACTCTGTCTTCTTGTTGGTGAAAGACATAATTTATGATGGAAAATTGAGATTTCCCCCCCACCTCCAACATCCCACCTGTCTTACTGATTTAGAATGAGAAAATTAGAGGGATAAAGGCAGAGGGAAGAACACGAGGAACGGGATTCCCATTCAAGAATGAAGGAACTTAATTTTGATTAATAATTAAAAGCATTCAGATAAATGGATTCCACTTTTCTCATTTCCTATCATTTGGTATGAAAAGATAAAGACCCTCGTGATCTCTCATTGCTTATTATTGTTTTGAGGTGAAAAGATGTTTTAGAAAACAGGGAAAATATTTAAAATTTAAAAATATTTATTTACTTTTGGGGGGGCAGGGAGAAGCAGAGAGAGAGAGGGAGAGGGAGACACAGAACATGAAGCAGGCTCCAGCCTCTGAGTTGTCAGCACAGAGCCTGATGCGGGGCTTGAACTCACAAAGTGTGAGATCAAGACCTGAGCCAAAGTCGGACACTTAATTGACTGAGCCACTTAGGCTCTGCTTGGAAAACATGGCTAGGGTGGAAGGTAGTGACAGTTATTCATAAAGTGTATTTATCATTAATCACTCTACAGATCATTGAACATAACATGTCTTTACTGAGATTTAAAAATAGTTCCCACTGCTTAAAAAAACTCCCTATTTTCCAACATCATTAAAACCTGAGAGTGCATTCAGACTGTAGTCTGCCTGCTGTTTCTGTCCTATTGTCCTGAAGATGAGTGTTTCTGACTGATTCCAGCAGAAATCATGCAGAGCTTTGCTTATACTTAGATATTATTCACCTCCCTGTGCCCAATGGCCACTCAAAACACATTTTCATACCTCCCCTGGCAAAGACCTTTCCTTCTCTCCTTTGCACTGGCAAATCATGCCACTGTAACCCCCACAGGAAGGTTCGATTGGAAATTGTAAAGCAGAAGAGGCTTTCCCCCCTCCCCTTCCCATCCTTACCTCCCAGTGGGGCCAGTGTAAGCTAGGATTTGTAGTCTAACTTGCTACTCAACATGTGGTTAGCACACAGTGTGGGCTCACCTGTGAGCTTGGTAGAAATGCGGTATCCCAGGGGCGATTGGGTGGCTCAGTTGGTTAAGCGTCCGACTTCGGCTCAGGTCATGATCTCACAGTCCGTGGGTTGGAGTCCCGTGTCAAGCTCTGTGCTGACAGCTCAGAGCCTGGAGCTTGCTTCAGATTCTGTGTCTCCCTCTCTCTCTGCCTCTCTCCTGCTCATGCTCTGTCTCTCTCTCTCAAAATAAAATAAAGACATAAAAAAAATTAAAGAAAGAAAGGAAAGAAAGAAAAAGAAAGAAAGACAGACAGACAGACAGACAGAAAGAAAGAAAGAAAGAAAGAAAGAAAAAGAAAGAAAAGAAAGAAAGAAATGCGGTATCCCAGGCTCCACCCCAGACCTACTAAATCTGAATCTCATCAGCGGCAGGTGATCTGTGTTCCTATTAAAGATGAGAAACACTCTGCAGGATTGGGGTCTGGGAGTTGGGGACCCAGCTCCTTGTAAAAGGCATGGGGGACACAGAGGCCCCGATGCGGTCGTCCTAAGATCCCTGGTCGCAGGCTTTGGAACACAGAGGGCACTCTAGCTGCTCAGCGCGAGCTGCGGTTCCCAGGAGACTCCCACTGCCCTCCCGCGGCTGCCCACCAGACTGTGACTTCGAGCTAGGTGAAGCCAGCCACTTCCGGTGACCTTCAGGAGGTAGCCTCCGGGCAAGCGTGGCCTGGTGTGAGGACAGTTACCTTTTTGTTGTTAGAAATTTTTGTGGGACTGCTAGTCCATGATATTTTACACACAAATTAAAATTGTTCGATTCTGGTCGGACAGATTGAACTAGAGGTTGAATCCAGAGGCACATGGCAATATCCTTACCAGTGGATAAAAATTTTTTAAAGTATGAATGAATATTGAATTTTCATCAGTGATTTTTCTGTATCTGTTGAGATGATCGTAAGATTTTTTTCTTTTGTCCTTTTAGTGCATGGAGTTGTATTCATCAATTTATCCCTTAGATACACCCAATTTGGTTCATATGTATATATATTTTCTGGTTTCAATTTCCTAAAAGAAAGGGAAGCTGAAGAGACTCCATAAAAATATGCTTTTTGCTCCTTTTCTTCCTTCTTTCTTGCTAAGACTGGCACCCCCACTTACACATGCCATTTTCAGAAAACATTTTTTATTTTGTATTATTTTTTTATTTCAGAGAGAGAGAGAGTGAGAGGGGCATAGAGAGAGACAGAAAGAGAGAGTTTGTGGGGAAGGACTGGAGAGAGAGGGGGATGTAGGATCTGAAGCCAGCTCTGTGCTGATAGCAGTGGGCCTGATGTGGGGCTTGAACTCATGAACCATGAAATCATGACCTGAGCTAAAGTCAGATGCTCAACCTACTGAGCTACCCAGGCGCCCCAGAGGGAGAATCTTAAGCAGGCTCCATGCTCAGTGTGGAGCCCTGACTTGGGGCTCGATCTCACAATCCTGGGATCATGACCTGAGCTGAAATCAAGAATCACTCAGCCGACTGAGCCACCCAAGCACTCCACACATGTCTTATAGTACAAATAGTGTATGTCCACCTTGTAAGGGACAGGGAGTTAATGATTTCTCCAGAGTCTTCCAGCACAATAGATTACAACTAAGGAAGGGCCGGATGGAGCCATCACGTGCATATTCCAGACCCACATCCTCTAGACGTCTCAACGCCAAGAAATAAGTGATTTACGGAGGACACTCGGACCCTTGTCCTTGTTCTAACATCCAGTCCCTTGATGCCTGAGAGGACATGTCCACCAGACCACAATCTCCTATAACAACCCCAGACCCCAAAGAAGAGACTGTCTCTCCTTTCCTTTGAGTCTCCAGACCCTCTGTCTATACCGGAACTCTCTCTAGACTTTCAGCAAACTCTGCTATCACCTCCTTCCGGCTTGCATTTGATTTCTATCCTGCACAAAGCCAAGGGCCCTCTTGGCTAGTTCTGTGGGACCCCTTTGAGTCCTCAGACCCAGTCAGCCTATATCACTAATATTTTGTTTAGAATATTTGCATTACTGCTCATAAGTGAGATTGGCCAATAGTTTTCTTTTTTCACAATATTGTTTTCAGGTTTTGTATCAAGGTTATGATGGTGTCACAAAACAAGTTGGGAAATGTTTCCTTTCTCCACTCTCTGGAAGTTTGTGCAGGTGTAGAGTTATTTGTCCCTTTAAAAATCTGACTTTCCCAGAGGGAGAATGTTGAAGGCAATCACTCCTAGTAAACAACAAGATTTGGTTGGACCACAGCCCTCAGATTTTGCAAATATCAACCACAAATATCAACATGACTAAATCTGTAAAGTGAAGAAATATCAAGAACCATGGTCTTGTAATATAATTTGACCTAAATAGAATCATTGCACAGCAAATTCAAATTATTTTTTTCAGTGAACGCCCATTTTTTTCTATCAACAAAAATGGGTCACAATAGAATTTTACTGACATAAAGAAACAAACCCAAATCTATCATAAAACTTTGAAACTATTGAACTTAAAAATTTTATACAAGTTAAATATTTACTGTTTTCCTGAATAGCATGGCTTTAAAAAAATCATAACCATATTAAAAAGTAATGATTTTTAAAATTGAGCCCCATAAACCTTTCCCCACTCATCTTCACTTTTTAAAAATATTATTTATTTATTTTGCAGACACAGAGAGACACTGTGAGCAGGGGAGGGGCAGAGAGAGAGGGAGACACAGAATCTGAAGCAGGCTCCAGCTAGCTGTCAGCACAGAGCCCAGGGTGGGGCTTGAACCCACGAACTGTGAAATCATGACCTGGGCTGAAGCTGGATGCCCACCCAACTGAACCACTCAGGTGCCCCTCATCTTCACTTTTTCTTAGGTGCCAAATATTTTCATCATATTCTTTTTTTTTTAAGTTTGTTTGTTTTGAGAAAGAGACCATGTGAGTGGGGGAAGGGGCAGAGAGAGGGAGATAGAATCCCAAGTGCTGACAGTGCGGAGCCCAAAGAGGGGCTTGAACTCATGAAACTGTGAGATCATGACCTGAGCCAAAACCAAGAGACAGATGCTTAACTGACTAAGCCACCTATAGGCCCCAAATATTTTTATCTTCTATGTGTGCCAGGATATGAAAACATGGAGAAATGTTGAGATTATAGCACAACTTAGTTACAAACTATATTTATATTACATATTTTCCAAAACCGGTCATGTATATGTAACTTATCTGACTTAAGGAAGCAAATATTTGATGGTTTAAAGACCTCATCCATTTTCAGTTTTGTGAAAAATGGAATCTTTGCAAGGATGAATGCATGCTTGCAATACAATAATGCTTTCTGTGTTAACTGCACTGAGTGCAAACTACAAGGTCCCTTTAGACTGTAGAAGCATTTAAAAAGTACTGAAGTTAGTAAGTTTAAGAGACTTTACGTTTGGCCAGAAGTCCCAGTTAACATTTAGCTCTCCTCTCATACCTCTTGTGGCTGCAGGTGCTGAGATATTCAGCCCAACAAGAACAGTTGAAACAATCACCACAAATTTGAAACATTTCCCCCTGAGCTCAGATCAATTCAGACGGAACATGTAAGTCCTAACTGGGCCATGGTTTCATCAGAACATCTCCTCCCTCTTTCCCATTCCTCTTCCTTGGTCCCATATTTACCCTCTCTAGTATAGCTGCTGTCTACCCTTTGCCAGATGACCCTTTTCTCAATATAGTTTCTTCTCATCAAACAAAGAATAGTCAATATTTAGTCAGTAACATAACCGAGTGTTAATAGGCTGAATTTCAAGTGGAAGTTCCCAACATAGCACAGATATTTGTTCACAGCTCGAAGTCCCCCCAGGGATGGGGTTAGGAGGCCTCCCAAGAATGGGCTCAGCCAGGGCTCTGAGCCTTACAAACACTAAGGCTAAAGGTCTGGAGGTCTCTGCTTCATGTCTTCTGAGACTGCAAGTGGAAGAGACCAGAATGCACAGTTACTCTAGTGAGTCAGTCAAAGAAAGGTGGTGCTCTCTCTCAAATTAAAAAAATAAAAGAGATCCCTAAGTGATTTGTATGCCCATTAAGTTTGATAAACATGGTGCAAAAGGAAAATGGACTAGGGGTAAATAAGAACTAGCTAGGTACGGGGGTGGGCATGCTTCAGCCTCAAGCTTAGTCTGCTTTCCCTTTTTCTTTTTTAAAAAATTTTTATGTTTTTTAATTTATTTTTGAGAGACAGAGAGAGACAACATGAACAGGGGAGGGTCAGAGAGAGAGAGAGGGAGGTATAGAATCTGAAGCAGGCTCCAGGTTCTGAGCCAGCTGTCAGTGCAGAGCCCAACGTGGGGCTCAAACCCACGAACCGTAAGATCATGACCTGAGCCGAAGCGGGACGCTCAATCAACTGAGCCACTCAGGTGCCCCGTGCCTTCCTTTTTTCATGAATGATGGACCCATTTTAGCTCCTCCATCATTTTCTCTCTTATTGCTCCTCTTCTGTGTTCTTTGAGCCATTTGCTGTCACTTTGCTCTGTCTACAGCCATCCTTTCTGATCCCCAGGCTTTGCCCTGCTCTTGAATTCAGGTGAGTGATACATCAGCCCTGGATATGCTCCGTCCTTTGATGCCCACATCTGCCCAGGCTGTGTCATCGGCGCTACAGCATTCTGTGCATGAGTCTCGCTGACCCATTCCCAGGCCAGAACTGTGCCACCATTCATCTGTCATCCTCAGCCTCCACTCAGTGGCATGACTGGCCTGTCGTTCCCATTTCTCTGTGTCCACCATCTGCTGTCGATTGCTCAAGTTTCTGCTGTCTATTGCTCAAGTTTCTAATTGCTGCCATTTCGTGGGGTCTCAACTGCCTTCTCTGATTCCCTCTGTTTTCTGAATTCTTGGGTTTAAGAAACGTCTTTTAGTATTTCACTTCAGTACACCATCTTAAATATGAGCCACTACAGAAGATGTCATGAGCATTCAGCATGCTCTTTCTGATGTTCAAATCAACTTTCTGGGGTTCTGGTGTTTCTTGTCTGGCCCTCAATCTAGACTAAGAGTATAAGGAGGATGGGAACCAGGTCTCATTCATTCATGTTTTGTGTGCCCAGCATTCCTCTTGGTGCCTAGCACAAAGCAGATGCTCAGTGTCTGTGAATTAGACTGGGTTTAATGGACGGAACTACTCCATTAAACACAGAACAAAGGCATGATCGTCTATATGCTAGATGGAGGAAGACTGTATTTGTTTCCACCAGTGTTTCTGAAAACAGAGGCTCAAGAATTGACTGTGGGCATAAGAAGTATAAAGAGATTTCATTGTGTATATGATTTAAAGATTCAAAATTATCCTCTCACAACAAGAAAAACCTAAAACACTGTCACAGTTCCTTTCTGGGTATTCTTCATTAATGGCTAGTTGTTACCTTAAAGAATAACAATGGAAGCAATAGACATTGACGGGGCACTTCCTTTGTACTCAGCACTCTGAAAAGCACTACCTGTTGTACCATTATTAACTCTGAGGCAGGTACTCTTAACTGGCTTCACTTTGCAGGTGAAAAACCTAAGGTTTTAGAGGCAATACCGACACAAAATTACTAAATGTTGAGGCCCATATTTGTACCCAGAGAGTCTGAATCTCAGAGCCAATGATCTTATACTTTATTTGGTCATTTGCATATAAACATATCTGTGTTCTTAGATTGGAAGGTTTAAAAGTAGAAAATGAAAATAGGGAGATGTACCTCAGTCTCAGAGGGATTAGTGTTTTTCCCACCAGCCTCTCTCTTTCCTCTCCCCGTTGCTCCCTGCCACCTTTCCTGCATTAGGCTCCTTGGAGATCTGAGTCACACTCTTGCCCCAGCACTAACTAGCACTGTAAACTGAACCTCGTCCATAAAACCAGACAAGTCTTACCTGGAAGAGATGTCATAAGCAGGAGACACCATGAACGTTCTAGAGCAGACTTTCCATGATGGTTGGAGACTATACCAGCCCCCACAGGACCTTTCTTTACTAGGCCCTCTACTGAAGTTTGTCCAACTCTGCTTCTCCTCCAACCCATATGGCAATCAACTCAACTTGAAAAATACCATCCAGATGGTCCCAGTTACCTGCTCAATTCTATCAGTTCTGACATTTTGAATCAATGTCACCAAAGATTAAAGCCACTCTTAATTAATTAGTTAATGTCACTCACCATTCTGCCCTTTATTGATTTCTGACACCCTTAGAGATGTGGAACAAACTTCACCTTATTCCTCAGTCCAGAAGCGCTGCTTCTTTAGGTCTGGAGACTGACCCTATGGCAAACCTCCATGTTTCCTGTGGAAAATGGGCTTGGAATTCTGCAGTGGAGGAGACAGTGCGTCAGGTATCATTAGCCTGGTTCTAGGAAGGTTTTGGGCTGTAGGTGCTACCTTACTACCCCAAGTTGGGTGATCCCTTTCAGCAAAGCCCAAATGGTCCTTGGATTTGCTTGGGAACTTTTTGTGTTCTGTCATCCTAGAACTTCTAAGGATGTGAATGTTTGCTCAAAGAAAGCTGTGAACCCTGCCCAGAGTGTCCTGAGCCCCTGCCTGCAGCTTCCACCCCATGGATCCAGCGGTGGGGGTAGAGGGGGTGGGGAGAGGCTTGACCTCCAGAGAAGATATGAATCCCAGGGCAATCAGAACAACTGAACCTTGGGAAGCTCCCAGGAGGCTGAGACCCACCCCTGGGGGGACAAACCTGCAGTCTTCCCCATAGGGTCCTCCCTGGGGCAACCACTAGAAGGAGATAAGCCTGCAAGGCAAGTGTTACTGGCCAAAGTGCTCCAGTCCAGATGCCAGCAGTTCATTCGGGTTGTGCAAGGCCTGCTGCTTTCCAGGGGAGAAAGAAAGTGAGGAAAGAGGGAGACTCTAAGCAAAATGATGGGATGTTATTGTGGTGCCCTGGCCTTTACTGAGAACTGGGGAGCAGGTGAGTCAGCAGAGTGGTGACCTGGCTCAGGATTTGCAAGGTGAAACCAGGCCTTGGATGGTTTGCCGAAGAAAGAAAGGAGAGGTAGCTTATTTGCCTGGTTCCCCAATGTCTCCATTTTTCGTTGGTTCAATTTTATCCTTAGGGAGCTGACTGTTTTGCACTATGGATAGTTTCATCCTGGCTTCCGGGCTTTACAGCATGTTAGATCCTATATCTGGTGGGCCAGTATTTCACCGAAGACCGAAAGTGTCATGGCAAGGAAGTAGGAGAAAAATGGGGTAGTTGAGGGTATCTAAGATGATGTATAAGTTCGTGTCTTAAAACTTTATTTCTTTTCCCACTTAGATCCACTCATACCTTCCCAATATAGCAGCTCTGAAACCACAGTATAGGGCTTCCCTTTTCTTCTTTGGGAACAAAAATATCCTCACTCTTTGTCTGTGAGGAGTTCAGGTCCAACCAGCTATAAATTTTTCTTCAAGGCAGGTAAAAATGATCTCCTCGAAGAGGAAGGCAAGAGTAAAAACACATTCTCTGCTTCGCAGCTGCTCCCAAGGCATCAAACAACTCCCCAGTTCTGCCACCAGGTGGAGCCATTGACCCTCTTATTTATTTCTTTTAAGAAGGCAGCCTATTCGTCAAATTTTCATTTTGTGATGTCTTCCTTAAGTCAATGGGGGCCACTGAAATATTTTAAGCAGAAAATGGCATGCTCAAAATTAAATTAAAAAATACGGTGGAATTTCTGTGGAGGATGGCTTGAAGGAGGCCATGACAGAAATAAGGAAAATTGTTAGGAATTTGTTGAAATAGTCTGGATGATAGGTTACTGCAGATTTGGATTTGGGCCATAATAGTGGGAACTGAGAACAGGCCAGAGAAGTATATAGCACATAAAATAGTTAGGCCTTAGTGATAAACTGACATAACTTGATATAACTAGATTCATAAGTACCATTTTAATATTTGTTTTCTATTTGGCCCATAAATTTAGTTCCATTTCTCCTTCTTTTTTTTTATATTTTGGAGTATTCCAAATATTTTTATCCTTCCAATGTTTTCTTCTATTGACTTATTGGTTATACATTATTTTACTACTCTTTTAGTGATTATACAAGGGCTAAAAATATTCAAAGAAGACTTATTTAATCTAATAGATACTATTGATTTTATGGATTTCCTTTTTTTGTTGTTGTTAATATCAATATCTGGATAGTCTGTTGGTTTAGTTCTATTTTTTTCCCACTTACTTATGGATTTACCTCATTACGTATCATTTTGCTGTATGGCAAAATCATGAAAAAGAGAGTTGGAGCCTCCCTGTGATGGGATCCTCCACCAGAGAGGGCTCCCTCTCTGCTCCTTAGGCGGGTAGAATGATGGCTTAACAGGATTTGAGGAAAGATTAGGCTGGGCTCATGTCTTTGCTGCACTTTTGCAGAAAGTCCTTTTCATTGAGGGCCATGCTAATCTCCAACTTCCCCTAAAAGCCTGGGGGAGGTGCACCCTTTTTCTTCAGAAGTTCTCAGCCCAGCTCTAGAGCCTCCTGCTCTGTGCAGCTCCTGCCAGGTATCTGGAGGGAGAGAGTGGCCATGGGCTTGACACAGGCCTTCTCTGCTCACGGGTTGTGTTTCCTGGAAGGGATAAAACACTCTGCCTTCTAGGAGCTTTCTGGATAGTTCCTCAGCCTCTCACACAGCCTCAGAACTTAGCAAATGTCACCTAGGGAGAAAAGGCTATGTATTTGAGGCACATCAAGTTTTCCATTTGCCATGTGAGTACTTCTATTCTCTGGCAGAATTGGCCTGTGCCATGGTTGAGACTGTTGTTTCCATTCAGAATTGACAAATCCCCTGTGGGGTGTGTGTGTGTGTGTGTGTGTGTGTGTGTGTGTGTGTGTGTGTGTTGAGGGGCGGTGGCTGACACTGTCAGCAAATCTCAGAACAGTTCTGTTTTCCCTGGAATGTCAGCTCATCTACTTTGATTTGACAGATCTCCAAGTCCCTTTTCCTGTGTGCCCTTGTTACCGAGCTATTCTGACACTGGTCTCCTGACTGCTTCTTCCACTTCCTGTTTTTCTCTGAAAAGCATGTGTGAAAACTTGGCTTTTGGCCACCATTCAGAGACTGGTTAAAGCACATTTCACAATTCCCCAAGTGGAATTTTAGTAAAAGGGTAACATTTTTGAAAGTCAGAGGGGGAGGGCAGTCCTGACTTGTGGCCTGGGAGTTTATTTCTCTCTGGGACCTACCTTCTGAATCCCTACATGCAGTTGCCTGCACTAATATTTGTTGAGCACATACCAGGTGCCAGGTCCAGTTCTAGGTGTTCGGGATGTAGAATTTAACAATTCAAATCTCCTTGCCTGTATGGAGCTTATATTCTGGCAGAGGAGAAAGAATAAACAAATGTATGAATCTTATAATGTCAGGATAAGGAAGAAGGAATATAAAAATATATGAGTTGGATGGAAAGGAAGAAGAAAAAGGGGGGTGATTTAAGATAGAGGAGTCAGGAAAGAAGGTGGCATTTGAGCAGAGACTGAACTATGGGAGACTATGAATCCTGTGATATCTAGGGAGAAGAATATTCTAGAGAAACAGGACAACCAACACAAGAGTGAGTCTAGCCCATCCTAGGAAAAGCAAGCAGGTCATTTTGGACAAACTGTAGGGGAAAAGGCAAAGAGTAAAAGTAGGGGTGTCTGGGTGGTTCAGTCAGTTGAGCGTCTGACTCTTGATTTCAGGTCAGATGATGATCTCATGGTTCATGGGATTAAGTCCCACATTAGGCTCTGTGCTGAGCATGGAGCCTCCTTGGGGTTCTCTCTCTCTCTCTCTCTCTCTCTCTCTCTCTCTCTCTCTGCCCCTCCTCTGTTCATGTGTTCTCTCTCTCAAAATAAATAAATAAACATTAAAAAAGGAGTAAAAGGAGATAAAGCTGGAGAAATAAACAAGATCCACATAGGTGATCTTCTAGGACATGGTGAGGAATTTGAATTTATTTGAAGTGTCATGAGAAGCCATTGAAGCAGGAATGAGACAAGATCTAACTTACGCTTTAGAAAGATTATTTTTATTTTTTTTCTTTTCAAATATTTATATAAATTCCAGGTAGTTAACACAAAGTGCAATATTGGTTTCAGAAGTAGAATCTAGTGATTCATCACTTACATGTAACACCCAGTGCTCATCATGACAAATGCCCTCCCTAAAACCCATCTAGCCCATCCCCTACCCATGTACCCCCAGCAACCCTCAGTTTTATCTTTATCTTTACTATACTTAATTTTTAATTTTTTAGTGTTTTATTATTTATTTTAGAGAGAAAGAAAGAGTGTGAGCAGGAGAGAGGGAGACACAGATCCGAAGCAGGCTCCAGACTCTGAGCTGTCAGCATAGAGCCAAATGTGAGGCTCAAGCTCACAGACCATGAGATTGTGACCCGAGCTGAAGTCAGATGCTTAACTGACTGAGCCACCCAGGCTCCCTTGTTCTTTATCTTTAAAAATTGAGAGAGCATTCATTCTATCTGAAGATTTGACCAGTGAGGAGTGAAAAAAGAGCCAGGGAATATAGGTAAAGGAGTATTGCCATAATGTAGGCAGACAAGGATGGTTTCTTCAGTCTAGATGGTAGCAGTGGAAGTGGTAAAATGCCGTGAATTTGAAATTAATTTTGAAGGTAGAATGAACAGAAATTTCTGATGAATTAAATGTGAGGTATGAAGAAAAGAGTAAAAGAAAAGTGTCCTATATTTTGATTCTGAACAACTGGGTGAATATTTGGGCCATTTATTGAAATGAGGAAGGTTGGAGGGAGGACTAGGGTGAGCATTTCACTAAGAACAGACAGCTGGAGACATGAGGTGGGAGTTCAGGGGACAGATTGGGGTAACGATGTGGGCTTGAGATTCCTCAGTATCTAGATGTCTGGAAAGCTCTGGTTCTGAGTGAGACCGTCTACGGGGAAGAAAGTGGATAGGTAAGACGGTTGAAGACTGAGCCCCAAGGTGTTGGGAGAGGGAGAGGTATCTGAACAAGATCAAGTCCAGAGGAATGGTAGGAGTGACTGCTCAGTCATTGTGTGTTGAAACCACAATCAGTAAGAAAGTGGAGGTCTAAGTACAGACAACTCTACTGAGAAGTTTTCTATAAAGGGAAGCTGAGAAATGCAGCAGTGGTTGGAGAGAGATGAGGGGCTTAAGAAGTGATCTTTGCCACTTACGAGGAGAGATATTGCAACATGGTTCCGTTTTCAGAGCTCGGGTTTAAGAGCAAAGGTACAGACAGGGCTTGTTGGACAGAGCTTGCTCCCTGTTCCTGGCAGGGACACAAAGAGCAGATTTTGCCTGAGAACTTAGATTGACCAGAAGGGATGGAGCGTATTGGCCAAGGCAACGTAAAAAATGCCACTGGGCGTAGTGAGCTGAGCAGACCTCCATTTTGTCCTGAAGTTTCATGGTGACCTTTTTTTTTTTTAAAGTTTATTTATTTATTTTTAGTAATCTCTACATTTAATATGGAGCTTGAAGGCATGACCTCGAGATTGAATCACATGCTCCTCCAACTGAACCAGCCAGGGTACCCCTGGCAGTGGACTTCTAATTGGGTGGCCCAATCCTGTAGCCTTCAGCAGTCCCATATGTCTTATCCCCCGGTTATTGGTGACATTGGGTCTAAGCGGCTGATATGTGGTTTTGAGGTCTATGGACCAAGATAGGCAGTGGGGCTGTGTGCTGGGTGGGTGCGAAGACAAAGGGCACATCCATGTGCCTCTTTCTCAAGAGGAGATAACAGGGGATAACAGATAACTGGTACTATTCTCTCCAACTCTTTACCTTCTCTTACACTTCTTTTTGAAGAAGATGGAGAAGCAGCCCTTTGTCCCCAAGTCACACAAGAAAAGTAAAGTAAAATGGACTGACCTCATTTGAGGGTATAAGAATCCCGTTAGAGAGTATGATGAAAGCAGCTGATGAGAGTAGAATATACCAGTTATCTTATGTTGTTGTGGAAATTGCACTAAACTCAAATCGCTGTGTGACCTTGATGGAGTGTTATCTTTGGGCCCAAGTTTCTTCACCTACAAAATGAAAATTTAGGTAGGACAAGACAATGTCTAAAGTCCCATCTGCTGAACAGTTTCTAGCTCTATGATGGATACATTTTGAAGTTGTGGTGTGAATAGAGCCAGGGTTCTCAACCTTGGCTGCACATTAGAATCATCCAGAGGAGCTTTGAAAGTTCCTGAGGCCAAGATGCAGACATCGTGTCCTTTGTTCATAAAGCCAGTCACCTGACTGCAATGTGCAGGAGCTGAGGCTGAGCGGCAGGGCTTGGGAGCCTGGCTATGCCCAGCGTGTGTAATGAGCCCAGAGAGGCGTCCCTTCGCTGCTAATTAGACACAAAGACCTACTGAATTAGAATTTGCATTGTTAAAAAATTTATTGTCAAGTTAGCTAACATACAATGTAGTTTTGCCTTCAGGAGTAGATTCCTGTGATTCAGCACTTACATACAACACCCAGTGCTCATCCCAAGTGCCCTCCTCAATGCCCATCACCCATTTTCTCCACACCCCCCACTCCATTAACCCTCAGTTTGTTCTCTGTATTTAAGAGTCTCTTATGGTTTGCTTCCCTCTCTGTTTATATCTTATTTTTTCTCCCTTTCCCCTTCTCAAGAAGTTAAGTTTCTCAAGAAGGTGAATCAAGGTGATTCACCTGTGGCAGAAAGCTGGGGAGGCTGTTTTAGAGCTTTACTGACATCTGCTGGAGACAGTGAATTTTGAGTTCCCTAAAATGAGTTTTAAAAATCTAATTGCAATACCAAGTGTCACTGTAGTTAGTCACATTTGTGAAGGACTAGCTTCTTTAATCCTGAGAACAATGTCTAAAAGATGACTGTGCACTTCCTAACAGTAAATAGTGAATACAAGAAATATGCTAAACGTACTCCCTTTACTAGAAAGGAAAAAATGAAAATTGCTGGTGAAAGCACCTGGCTTCTGTAAATATATGCCAAGATTAGCTTTTTGCAAGCAGATTTTCTTCAGTTTAATTTCTGGTATTAAAAAAGGCACCAGAATTAGAGATAATCTAAGTGTTTTCCAAAAGGGGAATGGTTAAATAATTACTACATCCACTCAATGGATTTTCAGGCAGATACAGTGAGGTTTTGGAACCATGAAAAAAGGCAGTAAAAAAAAAAAAAAAGCTAGATATACATTTGTACACAATGTGATGACAACTATGCAACAAATAAACAATAAAAAACAAGCCTTGGGGTACCTGACTGGCTCATCGGAAGAGCATGTGACTCCTGATCTTGGGATTGTAAGTTCAAGCCCCACGTTGGGTGTAGAGATGACTTAAAAATAAAATCTTTAAACCTCCCCCACAAAATGCAAAAAACCAAGCCTAAAACTATGAGAGGAGAGAAGATTGGAAAGATTTGCATCTAAGTGTTAATAATGGTTGTCCAAAAGTAGTAGACACCTTTCTATTATTTTCAAAACTTTTCTAAAATAACCGTGTTTTTATAATTTAATCAATCCATCCAAACAACTCAGAATTTGTGTTAAAAAAAAAAACCCTCCTGTCTTCATGAACTGTCCACAGCAAACTTACTAAAACATTTTAATCTCCTGCCACTATCCTCAAGTTTCACAGAAATCTGATAGAGGGAAACACAATCCCACAGCATGATGGCCACCTGATTAGGTTTACAGCTTGTTTATGTGACTCCAGGAGACTGTGTCACACTGTGCATTCTCTAAAGATCAAATGCCACTTTGGTGCTTCATAGCAATGGGTACCTTGTGGTGTGTGATTCTCTCTGAGGTGGGCTCGGTAGTTACTGCTCACCTGCATGGGCATAGTTGCTGTTGAGGAAATAGAATTAAAAACAGAATCTCCCAAGCTAGTGAAGGGGTTGGAGACAGCAGCTCTAGCCCCCATGTGCCACTTTGGCATGTGGATCATTTTGAGCTGAAGGTAATCGAGACCCTGTGGGCTCAAGAGAAATTTTTGCCCCTCCCTTAACTACACAGAAGAATCTAAATTGGGGATGTTTCCCAGAATAAGAGTTATTAGCAGAGACAACTCTTATCTGAGTCACCCACCTGGATGACAGGACAAACGTCTAATTCCCAAACATCTGCTTTCCTTAGGGTTCCATGAGTGTGTTCCTTTCCTCTGGAGTCTCAGACCCCACACCTCTCTCCTTAGTCCAAGATGACATATAGACCTCATTCTCCTGTCTTTGGAGTTTTCGTGCCATTGTGGATTCCTTGAACAAATGCTATTAAATTTCATCTTTTCCTGTTGCTCTGCCTCATGTCTATTTGATTCTTAGTCCAGCTCGAAGAACCTTTGAGGGGACAGGAATTCTTGCTCCCTGACACTACTAACCTCTCCCCAAAAACAGAAGAGAAAGAGAACAAGTTTATTTTTGAATAAACATTAAACCAGTGAGCATCATGAGCAACCCACTGAGAGATAACAAAGAAAGGAAACCTCCCCTTTCATACAGTCCAGCGATACAGCCCATCACATACACGTAGCATAGTTAATAATTGTCCTCAAGTAAGAGGATTTAGCTCCATTTGTCATCATACACAGTCTATCCTAAATTTTCCTGCTAATTGGGATAACCATTTGCATTAGCTCAGTTGCTATATCCAAAGGAGAAACAAATGTCTGTCTTCACAATAGGAGTTTTACAATTTAAAGTAAGTCACAGACACTGAAGTTGTGCTCCCACTTTCCCAGAAACTGTGGCATTTCATTTCAAAGAGATAGCTCATTTCCCAGGTCCCAGAGAAAGACGTTCCTGGGTCCTAAAGCCGACCGAAGGAGCGGGATCCAGCCTAGGCTTGACTTGGAATTCCCTGAGGGAATTCGCTCCTTTTGATTCATGGAATTAGTGTGGCCTTGAGCGTTGGCTCTAGATATAGGGGAGGCAGATTGTAGGATTTCTGGTTCCTCCCTTAGTGCTGGAGCCTGAGAGGAGACACATGCACATTTCAGAGGGGCTGTGGAAGTTGGTCGCCAGCTGCTTGGACGGACTCCATTAAAACCAAGTAGACGCAGGTGGTTTCTGGTATAATCCATACCTTAACATGGCTTTAGGAGTTAATGGCCTTCTCAGTTGAAGAGGCCTCACCCCAATCCAGAAACACCCATTGCTGCTGCAGTGGAGACCATCAAAGGCCTCAGGGTTGATGTTGAGAGGCTCTCTCCCTCTGGTTATATCCCTGAGCCCAGTTCTCCATTATTTCCCATTTGGATAACCAGAAGCTGTTGATTTCTTATTCACTCCGGCCCCAGCTGGATCCCCCCTTCACTAAAGTTGTACTAATTCAGTCTGTGATAATGCAAACTCATTTGGCTCCTACTGTGCATGCATGCTTGCCCGAGGCAATCCAAAATATTCCCAGGAATTTTAGGATTCTTAGGTGCTCTTAGGCTGAGCAGCATTCTGACACAGAGCTGTTCCTGCTCGGACATTGTACCCTGTTTCTCTTACCAGGCTTCTGTTTGGTTCCTGAATCTAAGCCCCTATCTCATACCAGGTCAGCATCTTGCCCAGCCAAGCCCCTCTGCCTGAATGATGACATTTATGATCTACCCAGGATGCTGGTTGCTCTAAAAACTTAAGCTCCCACTTGATAGTTCCTTGCTTGCCCTTGAACCACCATGCAGACCTTGGGCTTCTTTCCCTGGTGCTGCAGAACTCCAATGCTCCTCTCAGGTACTCTGCAGAAGGCCTTTTCCCAGCCATCTTCTCCTCCTAGAGTCTTAAGGAGGACACAGCCAGGCATGAGGCTTGTGTCCCCACTAAGTGTCTTGATGCCTTCTGGACACTACACCCCTGGATTGGATCTGTCGTCCAACCTCTAGGCACTGAGCATCTGCTTCGCCCTGAAGAGCTGCTCTAGCCTGTCAGGAATTCGCTTCTCCTTGGCCGCCCTATGTCTTTTCCATTCCACTGCCCCTTCTATCCCTTCCCAATGTGGACACTGACTGAACCAGGCAATAGGAATACAGGATATGGTTAAAGGCTAATGGTCTCTTTCAAGAAGAAATGTAACCCTGAAACCCTCGATACAACTTGGATAATATCTTCCTTTAGAATCAATATGATAACTATCGTTCTAAGTTACTAATGATCCATATTAAGAAATGTACTCATTACCCACATAATACCCATTCATTATAAAATTAAAAATTCTGCATAGAGGCAAAGAAATAGTCACTTCTGAACTACTCAGCTAGGCTCAGCAATTTCCAGTGCTTTTGTTCATCATCACTCTATGGAGATATTGTTAAGAATATATATTTTGGTCTCTAATCCAGAACTATTGAGTCAAAGTTTCCAAGTATAAGGCCTGAGAACCTGTGTTTTGAAAAATTTCTGCTGTTGAAGTTTCACTAATCTGAAAGTAAAAATCTAGATAGAATCACTGTTAATATTTAGTAGAGTCTACCATGTTTTCTGATGGCAGATAATTTTATTGATTTTTATAAAAATTTGGGATGATATTGTGTATTACTCATGACAGAACCCAAACCCTAATTACCTTAAGCAAAAAGAGTTTATTGACTCATAACTGAGAAATCCAAGGTTGGCTCTGACTTTAAGAATACTCAGTCCAGGGGCACATGGGTGGCTTGGTTAGTTCAGTGGCTCAGGTCATGATTTTATGGTTTGTGAGTCTGAGCCCTGCATTGGGCCCACTGCTGTCAGCCTGTCCAGTGCAGAGCCTGCTCTGAATCCTCTGTCCCCTCTCTCTGCCCCTCCCCTGCTCGTGCTCCTCCCTCTCCCACCCAAAAAGGATACTAAGTCCAGAGTGTCTGACACCTTTACTACCTTTAACGTTATTTGGAAGTTAAGGCCCTTCTCTCCTTTGACAACTCTGGGAAGAAAAGTTCCAGGAATTGTCCTCACGAGTCTCTTTCATGTTGTGCTAAGGGACGTAGATTTGATCAGATTCACTTCTTTGACCTGTATGGGTTGGGTCAGTACCACTTAAAACACACTTCCTCTATGAAAAGGGGAAGTTCTATTCACAGGAGGAGGGCAAGGACATTTGCTGACCAGACAAAGACAACAGATTCACAACAAATTGCACAGATGGATCCACTTCCCATTATTTTCACTAAATATTGTCTGCTCTTCACATTTCATGGCATTAAGTATTCTTTGAAAATCTGATCTTTTATTGCTGCACAATGTTCTCCTTTATGTGGACACTGGATTAGTTATCTATTGCTGCATTATAAATTATTTCAAAATTTAGCAGTTTAAAACAAAAAACTTCTTGTCTCACATAATTACTGAGTGTCAGTAGTCTCAGAGTGCTTAGCTGGGTAGTTCTGGCCTAGGGTCTGCGTGAGGTTGCATTCTAGCTGTCCCCAGGAGCCAGTCCTTGAGGACTTGACAGGCTGGAGGATCTTCTTCCGAGCTCACTCACGTGGCTGTTGGCTTGAGGCTTTGATTTCTCATCATGTGGGCTTCTCCACAGGGCTGCTGATGACATGGCTTCCTTCAAGTGAGAGATCCATGAGAGAAGGTGGGGGAGGTATAGGCAGGGAGAAAAGAAGGCTGCAAGTTTTTATTTTATTTAATTAATTAATTAATTTATTTTATTTTATTTTTGAGAGACAGCACAAGCAGGGGAGGGTCAGAGAGAGAGGGAGACACAGAATCCGATATAGGCTCCCGGCTCTGAGCTAGCTGTCAGCACAGAGCCCGATGCAGGGCTCGAACCCACGAACCATGAGATCATGACCTGAGCTGAAGCCAGACGCTTAATTGACTGAGCCATCCAGGCGCGCCAGCAAGTTTTTATTTTATACTGTAATCTTGGAAAAGAAATATCATCACTTTTGCTTTATTCTGTTGCAATGGGGAGGGGCTACACAAAGGTGTGAATACCAGAAGGCAGACATCATTGGGGGCCATCTTGGAGGCTGCCAACTACAGACACTATTTCTTTCTTGTCAGATAATTAGGTTGTTTTCAGTTTGTCAAGAGCTTAAAGCATCTAGTATAGCAGGCATTATGTTTAAAATTGGGAAAAATATATCATTTAAAAAAAAGAATTAAGAGCAGGGGAACCTGGGTGGCTCAGTCAGTTAAGCATTTGGCTCTTGGTTTTGGCTTGGGTTGAGGTCTCACGGTTGGTGAGGTTGAACCCTGCATTGGGCTCCTTGCTGATAGTGCAGAGCCTGCTTGGGATTCTCTCTCTTCTTCTCTCTCTGACTCTCCTCCTACTCAAAATAAATAAATAAACTTTTTAAAAAATTAAAAAAAATAAATAAAAGAATTAAGAGCAATTGTTGAGAACTCTGATGATCAACACCAACAAAATTTTATCTTGGTCAAAAGAGAAGATTCTCTATTGATCCAAAGAGAACTTGTAACTGTCTTGAGCTTACATAGTGCAAATGACAGGTATGGAAGTGGCTCACTCTGTGGGAAAGCCTCTGGGCCACCGTCACATCCTCTGAGCCCACCTCTGATTTCGAGGGCAGTTGCTGTGGATAGGAGTGACTCACATTTGACTCTTGCCTTGTGTCTTTCCACATTCTGCCCCAGGCCTTCTCCTTGGCCTTGGGAGCTTGTCTAGCTCCTGCTAAGGGCAGTTCAGAAGTGTTAAAGAGTTAAAGCCCTTGGGACAACCCTTGGGAACTGGCATCATACTTCCATCTTTCAGGAGAACCACTGAGGAGAAAATTCTGCAACCCACTCAGAAGTCCCAGCAGAACTGAGCATTAATTGTCTTTGGTGGGGACCTTAATATCACACCCATATGTAAACTCTTCCACCTTTCCTATCTCTCCGAGCTTGCTTGCTCCTGCTTCCTGGGATAACTTCTCCAATAAACTCCTTGCACAATAAACCCAGTGCTTACCTCTGGGTCTGATTTCAAGAGAATACTAAATAAGTCAGCATGGTTTTATAATTAAATAGAAATCAACCTGTTGAATTAAACTGTGAAGTCCCAGAAAAGACCAAGGTTTCTTCGCTTTTTTATGAAATACCACAGGCCGTGGTATATGTACCCTGCCTTTTGTGCTTTTCGGTTAAAGAAATATCATTTCCTTATTTCCTTTACTAAACATACTACAACAAGCTACATTATTAGATGCTAATAGAAAACACTGCTGGGGTGCCTGGGTGGCTCTATGGTTAAGTGCCCTACTCTTGATTTTTGCTCAGGGCATGATAGTACAGTTTGTGAGATCAAGCCTGCTTGGGATTCTGTGTCTCCTTCTCTGCCCCTCCCCACTTGTCCCCCCTTCCTCTCTCTCTCAATAAATAAATAACGTAAATAAAACCCCACACTGCTTCCCAGATAGTTTTCAAAGCTATGTATTTCAAATGATCACAGTAGTTTCTCCTCCAGAGAAAAGAGAGTAATTAAGATCCACAATATGTGGCATCTTCTGTCCTGGGAAATCAAGGTTTCTAGCTCCTTTGGCAGGTCAAGGCCATTAAGGAGTGGGATGTTTCCATTAAAGCAGGAAGGACTTAACTCCAAGTGCACCATCATTGTCCCAGATGTGGAACACACCAAAGCTACTATTCAGGACAATTTCCAACTTCATGATGCGTCAATCCTAATAAACAAAGTATGAAAGAGTCCAAAGTCCTGTGCGTTGGCATATACCAACCCCCATGACTTTATGCAGAAACCATTGGTAGAGACATGGCTTCAAATCAGACCTAAATTACCATGGGTTAATGGGAGGAGGAGAAGAAAGTCATCTCAGAGCTCTATCAATGCCCTTTATCCTTTCTGTACATATTTTTACAAGTTATGGGCATGTTTTACTTTATGCAATAGAAATCTATATGAAAAAGTTCTGAGCAAATTGTATCACTGTTAAAAATCATTATACTTATCTCTAAACTCATCAAGTTTATATATGCCAAGTATACAGCTTTTTGTATGTAAATTAAAAAAAAAATAAAGTCACTGTAGGGGCACCTGGGGCGTGGCTCAGTCGGTTAAGCATCTGACTTCAACTCAGGTCAGGATCTCACTGTGAGTTTGAGCCTCGAGTAGGGCTCTGTGCTGACAGCTCGGAACCTGGAGCCTGCTACGGATTCTGTGTCTCCCCCTCTCTGCCCCTCCCCTGATCATGCCCTGTCTCTCTCTGTCTCAAAAATAAACATTAAAAAAATTTAAAAATCACTATAAAAATGGAAGAGGAAGATGTTTATTTACGACTGAGGAGATGGGATAGTTTAGATTTAGATTTTATTCTCATTAAAATTTTCAACATTCAAAAAGGACGCTGGCCAGGCTTTTGGTCCAGCTGTCTGTTGAAACATTTGTGTCAGAACTTAACTGAAAACATAATGCCCAAAGGACTTGGCAGAACTATATCTATAAACTTGCTGTGATTCAATATATATATTAAAAAGTTAAGATGAAATGTGTAAGAAAACTCCAGTATTTAAACCCTGTGAATATTTTAGTGAAGTAACCATAAAAAGCCAGTTTAATTTATGTTTGGGTTTTTCACATATTAGATTTTCTGCTGAATCACCATTTATCTGTAATAATCACTAAAATGAATTGACATAATTTTAGCTAAAAAAAAAATGAACCCCCAAAAACACCAAACAAAAAAAACTTGAGAGTCTAGTATTTGTACCACTAGGGTAGGCAAATGAAGACAGAGTTTTTTTGAAATGCAATTTTGTAGAGTCCTCATGAACAATTTTTTATATTTTCAATTATAAATATAAATTTATAGGGGTAATCCAATCTCTGGATTTGGCATATTTTCCCTTGCAATAATACAATTAACTTGAACGTATAGGACCCTTGTACCACCACATGGACTAAAAAATTCAAAGCGACATAATTGGAATACCAAGAATGACATGTTTGTATAAGCATAGTAAAATTCATATAAGCTATAATCATTTTAGCTTAGCTTATAGTCTAAATATTTATATATATTTTATTGAGGTATAGTTGACATTGAAATACAATCTTAAAGAAACTTCTCAGACCTCATTACTACTTTCAAAGAACATTGGGTTTGTGAAGTCCCCAAATTAAGAGTCCCTGGTTTAGGTCATTCTATTTCTTGGAAGTCTGTCTGGGTCACCTGGTAATCTAGAATTATCTCACTTCTAATGCCTGACTATCTGGTAACCTAAAGATCATAAAACTGTGTCAGAGAGAGCACCTTGACCAGTGGGAGATGAGTTCATAGCCAACTCCACCCTGGAGGTTACTCTTTTTATTTTAAATTTGTTTTATTAAAAATATTTTTTTAACATTTATTTATTGTTGAGAGACAGAGAGAGAGAGAGCATGAGCAGGGGAGGAGCAGAGAGGGGGAGACAGAGAATCCAAAGCAGACTTCAGGCTCTGAGCTGTCAGCACAGAGGCCTACACAGGGCTCAAACTCACAAGCTGAGATCATGACCTGAGCCAAAGTCAGATGCTTAACTGACTAAGCCACACAGGTGCCCGGAAGGTTACTCTTTTACCAGTAGATTCTGCAGGGAAAATGTTTAATTAATATTTCTAGGTCAAAGTCCTCATTTGTGAGGTCAGAGCTTTTCTGTGGTCTTACTACCCTGTGCTGGAGAGAGACAAGTGAGTGTGTGTATGTGTGTGGTATGTGTGTGTGGTTGGGGGGTGTGTATGTATGGTGTGTGCGTGTGTATGTGTGTGATGTATGTATTATGTGGTATGTGTGTGTGCATGTGGTTGGTTTGTGTGTGTATGTGTGTGGTTGGGGTGTGTGTATGTGTGGTATGTGTGTCCATGTGTGTGGTGTGTATATATGTGTGTATGTGTGGTGTGTATGTGTGTGTGTGTGTGGTTGGGGTGTCCTTGTCAGTGTCTTTTTCTCTACACACACACACACACACACACACACACACACACACACACACACTTTGTGCTGAGGAGCAGGAAAATGGACCCAAGCACCCAGTTCATTGTGCTTTTCCATGTTTGGCATCTACTGACTCCAGATGTGGGTTATCTTAGAGAAGAGCAAAATATCAGGTCAAATATTCTGTAATTATTCTCTTTTCTTTCCTAGTGGTCTTTTATTTCTCATTGAAAGGGCTAAACACCGAATTCACAATTTTATAGTGAAACCATGTTCTTTTTTTCTAGATCTAACACTCCAATTTTTAAGTAGTAGGCTTTGGTCCTTAAAATTTATGAACTTTTCCCCCTTTCCGGTCCTCCCTTTAGAAAAAAATCCAAAAGAAAGCTCGTTTTTGCTTTTTGAGTAGTACAGTTATGATGAGAATCATTCAGAAACCGTGTTTGACTCTGTCTGGGTCAGCAGAGCAGCCTGGAAGTCTGCCATCGAGCCCGTCAGTGGGGCCGACAACATTTGTTTCAGCAGCTCTTGATCTGTTTTGTGAACTCTCTGATTGTTGACAAAGGGTCAGTTGCTATAATCAGATACGGAATACTTTTTCAGGATTAATTTTCTTCCTCTTCTCATTTTTTTTAGAGTTTGCAGTCATTGCATGAGGAGGATTAGCCCTGCCTTCTCTGAGCAAGGATGCTGCTTCCCAAGGGTGCTGCTCCCATCCCAAGGACAGTTCTGTGGCGCTGTGCCTGCCGCTTTCTGTGCTCCTTCTGCTCATCCTGAGTCCCTAGTTAAGAGAGAACTTGATAAAATAGCCAAGAGGGATGTGAAGGTCTGAGCTCTCTGGTCTCCTCTGGCCTTTGAGCTGTCTCCCCATGTGCTCTTGAGTTTAGGAGGCCTCAGAGAGAATTACCAAAGATGGAAAGCTAACCAGCCTTCGCCTTCTCTCAGAAAGGTCCTCTTTCCCAAGATCCCTGGACGTTCAAGCTTTTTCTCCAGCAATCTGAAGTGCAAAGACTGAGCACAGCTTAATTAATGATGACAGCAAGCAGTACTGAGTACCTATGGTGTTGGGGGGCATCCACTAGCTGTGTTATATGCTATCTCATTTCATCCTCAACATAATCTATGCAGACTGCTACTTTAATTTAGGGGTGATGAGGTCATTTACACACTCCCCTGGTAGAACTTTTTGCTAAAGCCCATGTCCCAGGCCTACAGACTGCACTCTGTATGTCCAACTCAAAGCTACAGTGTTTGAAGGTCTGTTAACGTCCCAGGCATTTTAATGGCAGCCTTAGATAAGTCCTCTAAGTCAATTTATTCCTCACTATCCTATTAGTCAGCTAGAATTACACCATTGGCTCATGAGGAAATTGTAGCTCAGAGAGTTTGAGTTGCTTAGTTACCTAGCTAGTAAAAGAGAAACTATTCAAACACAGTTTTCCTGATTGAAAGAAAAACATCGCCTTTCCAAGGCTATTATTTATGACTTTGCTTTCTTAACTGAAAATTAATGCATAAATTCAGATCAGATTCCATGTGCAATGGGGCCCTCTCATAGAATATTTGAAGTTATGATTGTCCTAAATGAACGGGGAGACAAGTTGACTAAACCGTATTTCACAGCCACTTTTTGTCCATTCTCCTATATGCCCCAAACTGGTAGATATCAACTAGCTTTTAGGAAGGATGCAGCATGATGAAATAAGTCATTCTGATCAGGCTGATGTGTTTGTTGTGTTGTGTTTTGTTTTCTTCTGTGATGTGAGCAGTGGATGGCCTCAAATTATGGAGTGCTTTGAGGATTTTCCTATTTTCCCATCACTGATTTTATGTGAAATTTTAACATGTGGTTGCTAACTTGACAAGAACTCTTTCTTTTCTGTTCTTCTCTCTTCTTGAACAATGTACAAAGAGCCCAAGTTTCCTATTGGCCTCACCCAGTAGATTCAAAGCCTGCCTTTGTCTGTACTCTAGACAATGCAGCACTATGTGATTGCTTGTCAATTTCTTTTTTTCCCTTTAATAATCAACTTTGTAAAGGAAGGTAATTAACCCCAAAAGGAACCTCTGGTTGCTCAGTTTCTTCCTGGGATGGTTTTCTGATTCCTCTGAAATCACATACTGGGTGGGCATGCATGTGCCCCACGGGTGAGGTGAGTACTGGGTGAAAAGAAAAGAAGGAGAGTCCATGAGCTCCCCAGGGGGATAAGGAGGTGACAAATCCAGGGTATCAAGACCTCCCTACTCTCCTTCAGTTATATTCTGGATTATACATGAGTCAGGTGGCCCGAGGCCTGAGGGGTCTTAAAAGTGATGGCGCCATGGTCTGCTCACCCAAGATTTCTTTCCCTGGACTGGCTCTTGTCAATCAGACTCAACCTGTGCCCATCCATTTCCTGTTTTCAGCTTGGCCCTGGGCTCTGCTTCCTCTTTTATCTCTGTGTCCCAAGGAAGAGGAAGCACAGGAAGAGGAAAGTGACTCCCCAGAGGAAACAGAAGCTGTGCTGAGTCCAGAGGCTTAAGTGATTGGCTTACTGGAGCAGAGAGTAGACATCCTGAGGGTAGATTCTGGATCTTAAGTGTTTGGAAATCTGGGGACAGAGGAAAGGGCACCAGAGAAAAAAGAAAATCCATCAGACCAATAGGCTCTGGTAAAAGAGCCTGGTAGCATTATGATTAGGGGACCTGTGTCCCAACTCAGTGAAACGAGTGAAGAGGGTGACATTTCTTCCCACACACTGGTCCATGAGGGTACCATGAGAGGTTTTTACTAAACTTTTACAACAAATTACTAGATTTGTTGATCTTCCAGTTCACAAAATACTCAAATATTCTAAGTTGTTTTTGCTGTTTATTCATTTCTGGACACCTTTCACATGCATAGGGAGAAAGGGTATGAACACATCATAGGCCCCCAACCCCAGCAACCCTCAGTTCTCTTTATTTAAGAGTCTCTTGTGGTTTGCCTCCTTCTCTATTTTTATCTTATTTTACCTTCCCTTTCCATATGGTCATCTGTTTTGTTTCTTAAATTCCACATATGAATGAAATCATATGAAATCTGTCTTTCTATTCTATGACTGACTTATTTCACTTCGCATAGTACCCTCCAGTTTCATCACATTATTGCAAATGGCAAGACTTCATTATTTTTCATTGCTGACTAGTCTGTAGTCTGCTTAGTCCATTCATCAGTTGATGGACATTTGTGCTCTTTCCATAATTTGGCTGTTGTTGATAGTGCTGCTATAAACATTGGGGTGCATGTGCCCCTTAAATCAGCATTTTTGTATCCTTTGGATAAATTCTTAGTAGTGCAATTGCTGGGTTGTAGAGTAATTCCACTTTTAATATTTTGAGGAATCTCTGTACTGTTGTCCAGAGCGGCTGCACCACTTTGCATTCCCACCAACAGTACAAGGGGTTTCTCTTTCTCCTCATCTCTGCCAACATGTTGTTTCCTGAGTTGTTAATTTCAGCCATTCTGACAGGTGTGAGGAGGTATCTCATTGTGGTTTTGATTTGTATTTCCCTAATGATGAGTGGTGTTGAGCATCATTTCATGTTTGTTGGCCATTTGTATGTCTTCTTTGGAAAAGTGTCTATTCATGTCTTCTACTCATTTCTTAACTGGATTATTTGTTTTTTGGGTGTTGAGTTTGATAAGTTTTTTATAGGTTTTGGATACTAACCCTTTATCTGATATGTCATTTGCAAATATCTCCTCCCATTCTGTCAGTTGCCTTTCAGTTTTGTTGATTGTTTCCTTCACTATGCAGAAGCTTTTTACCTTGATGAGTTCCCAAAAGTTCATTTTTGCTTTTATTTCCCTTTGGGCAAGTTACTTAGCTTCCTGGCTCCCTCATTTGTAAAATGGAAATAATAAAAGTCCTTAAACATCCTAAGGATTCCTTGAATAATCCACTGACAGCACTTAGAACTGTGTCTAGCAATAGTAGGTTTTTGAAAAGCAGATAACTCCTAACTGCTCCTCCTGCTGATAACTCTTTGGATTTTCCCAATGCCTCTGATCACCAACTTAGGCCTGAAGGAGGCCATGGTACCAGCAGCTAACTGGGAAGTGGAGAAAGAGAATTTGTCAACAGAATCCTCTTCTTTTTGGAAATTCCTGAAGATGGTGGGGTCAGTGGCAACAGTTGATTATGAGACCACCCAATAAGCATTGAGGATCTAATGATAAGGGACCTGTGATTCAATGTGTGCTGTTGACTGCGCTGCACAGGCATGGTTCTTAGGCCTGCAGATCTGCAGTGGGTGATATGTAAGAAGCAAATCTTTCATCCAGAAGCAGAGAGGAGCAGTGTACATAATGAATGAGAGTAAAAGGTGTGGGAATGCTAAGAGGTTACGGCTAGCATCAAAAAAAATCTTAAAAAAAAAAAAATCTTGACTTGCAGAGAAAACTCACACTGGCTTGTCCTGAGGCAGTAGAAGTGACTTTACTTCCTCCAGTAGGATTGAGCACTTGAGTAGAGTAAAATTGGTAAAAGTTAGAAGGACTTGGTAGGGAGAGTTTTGAGATGTGAAGGATTAAGACCAGAGATGAGTCAGAGAAATCATTGTTATCATTTTTACTATTAATAACCAATATTTACTAAACCTCTAGACAACTTTTATCTCATAAGCAATATATCCCTGGATTTTGAAACCAGACTGTTTACATAGAATAAACTTAGTTGTATAGTGTTCTTACTGTAATTATTCAGATTACAGCAAAAGTTTTTATTTCTAAGTGACCAATTGAGTGGATACCCATGATGCATCTGTCTGCATGGAAGAGAAACATGTAGGAGAGATATGGCAAAGATGACAGTGTGACTTCTTTGTCCTGCAACACGAAATTCACTTTTAGCCCCTAAGACAGAACAGTGTCTTCACCAAACTGTATACATTCAATTCCTGAGCACTAAAGGAAACCACATTTCTCAGTGTTTTGGGTTCATATGATTAATTATGGCCAACAGAATATTAGCATAAGTGACATAAGCCAATAATTTTCCAGATCTTCTACTCTCTCCTCGTACTTTTTAGGAAGTAGAGCCATGGTTGGAAAGGAGCCTGTATCCGCAAGACAAAGCTTAGAGGAAATCCACCTGGTAAAGCCACCTAACCAGCCTCAGTGTGCAAAGTGGACTGTAAACAAACAGTTGTATTAAGCCACTGAAGTTTTAGGGTTGTTTGCTGTGGAAGTTAGTAGCATGAATAACCCTGACTAGGACCGCCTAAGACAGCAAAAGTGACCAATGTTGAAATCTTATTACTAAAATAGTCATGGCATTTCACAACAATAATAATTTATTTTGTCTTAAGATTTTCCTGTTAAAGTACAAATATAGAAGTATAATATATCATGTGATCAAAAGGCATGATGGCACCTGCAGAAGTCAGAGACATATGGAAACGCATAATTCATTCATTTGCTCAGCATTGAACAAGTGCTTGGCAATGGGCTTGATTCTAAAGGGACCGGCACTGGTTCTGGTTAGTGGTTTGTGAAGGGCTTGTCTACTAGAGTGGAGATAGTATTTATTTATTTATTTATTTATTTATTGTTATTTTACATATTTAACAACCCAATATCGGGCTCAAACTAATGACCCTGAGGAGCATCTGGGTGGATCAGTTACATGTCCAACTTTGGTTCAAATGATAATCTCACCATCCATGAGGTCAAGCCACAGGTAGGACTCTCCCGCTGACAGCTCAGAGCCTGGATCCTGCTTCTGATTCTGTGTCTTCCTCTCCTTCTGCCCTGCCCTCACTCACACTTAGGCTCTCTTTCTCTCTGTCTCACTCAAAAATAAACATTAAAAAAAAAAAAAGAACAACTCATGACCCTGAGATCTAGAGTTGGATGCTCTGCTGACTGAGCCAGCTGTGTGTGCCCAGGATGGAGATTTTTTAGGTCTACATAAGAAGCTTCCACATTCTGGTATGCCTCCTCTCTTGTTTTTATTCCTCAGTCACACCAAGGAAGGTCAAGGAAAGAGTGCCAAAATGATGAGCATCTTGACTCACCCTTTGCTGTATAAGTGGAGACAACTCCTGGGTTGAGAGACACTGGGCTGAGCATGGGAAGAATAGGGAATCATTATGCACCTGAGAAGGGTGGGTAGGGTGGACTATTTATTCACTTATGGTAAGGTAGGAACCTGGAGGACTTACAGGGAGCTTGGGTTTCCTTGAAATAGGGACCTGTTAGAAGGTCTTGATGTCTAACAATGTTCACTGTATTCAAACAAATAAACAAACAAACAAACAAAAGTAGTGTATTATCTCCCACCTATAGATAAATGTCTTTTGGAATTCTTTCAACTCTCTCAGTATGATGGAGACTCTGAATAGTGGGGTAAATGGCTGAAGTAAAATTTTAAAATTTTATGTAAGCAAATTTCATATTTATAGAAAGTTAGAAGATCACCTTGGTAGAGACATTTGTTTCACTTTTGTGAATGAGATCACTTGAGTGGCCTCCTCATAACTGTCAAAGATGAGAGTAGAAAATCCTGATGCCCTAAAAAAGGGATCTGAACATTTGTATTTGACGAAGAAAGCCCCTTCCTTGGCTGGAACTTGCAGAGTTCTGGAGAAGGAGAGACCAAATGCATAAAGAGATCAGGACTTCCTACAAGAAAGGGACAGTATTGTGGCTCTTGGGTGGCTCGGTTGGTTAAGTGTCCGATGCCTGATTTCGGCTGAGTTCACGATCTCGTGTACTTATACCTGAGAAAACACTCCTATGCTGTTTAAGCACATGTGACATTTATTATGAAATAATGAAGTTCCCCAAGATGGTCTTTCAATTTCCCTAAACCTAGCAGGCTCTTTGTTCCTGACCATCTACGCCAATCTGAGGAGGATGCAAACTGGGTCCAGTTGCTGATATTACTGAAGAGTGAACTTTAAAAAGTCTTGTAAGAAAAGTAGTACATGTATAGATATTATCCAATGGTGTACAAATAAAAGTACATCATTTTCAGTTGCCACAACTGGAATAGAGATATTTCTGGCAACTTGCAGGTAGATGCCAGGAATGCTTCCAAGCATGTGACAATGCACAGGACAGTCCCTCACATCAGAGAATGATCTGTCACAAAATGTCACTAACATACAGAGAGTTTAACATACAGAGATGTTCTAACAGTGGGGCACATGGTTCAAGCCTAACTTAAAAATCACAATCCCACCTCTTTGCAAGACGTCCAGATTCAGGGTTAACACATGACTATTAATGATCAACTAATCTGAAGAAGATATTTTCAGAGAGTTTCTGGGAAAAGAAGCTTCCACACTCTTTTTTAAAAAGATTATTTATTTATTTTGAGAGAGGGTGTGTATGCAGGGGAAGGGTAGAGATAGAGGGAGAGATAGGATCCGAAGCAGGCTCCACCTTGTTAACACAGAACCTGACATGGGGCTACATCTCACCAATCATGAAATCCTGAGCTGAGCTGAAATCAAGAGTCAGGGGCTTAACAGACTGAGCCACATAGGCAGGTGCCTTGACACTTGCTTGAGAAAGATTTTGAAATTGACTTTTGATGGTTCACTTTCCAGTCAAGATGGAGAAGCAGTCACAGTTTTTACCCTCTGTTGAAAATTACTAAAAACAGGAAAAAATATACATGAAACAATGGTTTTAAGACATTGGACATCAGATTGTGCAGGACAGTCACTCCTGAGGAAGGAGAAAAGCTGAAATAAACAGAGTATCAGTGAGCTATGAAACGACTCCAAGCAAACTAATCCTATGTGCTACTGGATTAGATGGGGGAAGGGAATTTAAAAAAAAGAAATAAGAACTTAAATTTTTCCAAATAGGATTTTAAAAAGCCCCAGAAACTCAACATCCAAGACTCTCAATTAACTGTAATCATAAGAAAAAAGGAGAAGGGAGAGAACATACTTTTATAGTGAAAGAAATTTACATCAGTGGTGGCAATCTACAAATTGTTTTTCCTTACAAGAGGTCCCTGTGATATCTTGTAGAGCCTGTGTAAATAAATTACTTTTCTCCTCTAACTCAGCAGTGCAATGGGAATAGTTTGGTTTCTGTTTTAGCAGGACCCAAACCTAGCTTGGATATGTGAGTAAGTCTCTTTGTCCTGCTAGTGTATTTTCTTTCTTGGTCACATGTTCAGGCCAGACCACTCTTGACATTGTTGACAAGCTGGAAGAGGATGTGCCCAGCATATTGGCAAAGATGGTGAGCAGCTCATCTGTGATTGTCCTGATTAGCTGGGCTCAGCTCCAGCCATAATTTATCTTTACAACCAACATAAAGCACGACTGTGATCATGCAGACATGCTGTGTATCAGTTTATAACAATTGCCCAATTAGACCATGAACATGATAAATTTAGAGACTTGGAAAGGACTTTGAAAGGCTAAGATTACTCTTCCAGGAGGAGTGATAATCACACAGTAGGGCATGGAGGTGACTGTGACCTGGTGGGACAGGCTGACTATGACTCTTGCTCCAACTCTGACTCTTGCTTGAAGTTCAGATGTCTTCACTTACAGAAACAGAAAGGAAAATGTCTTCTACTTCTGCTTCTGCAGGCAATGAGATCCCATCTAGGCAAAACTGCATTCTGCTAGCTTAGCTTCCTTATTTGGTGAAGGGTCAGTGATTGTGGAATATGTGAACAAGCAAACCTGTCAATTAAAAATCACCAGAAGCCTACTCTTAAAAAAATTAAGTGTAATTAAAAAAATTTTAAATGTGGAAAATAATAGACTCATATCTATTGAATTAACAAATATTAACATTTTGTCGTATTTCCTTTAGATTCTTTTTTTCTATAGAACTTAATCACACCTACAATTAGTCACATCCATTTCTACATCCATCCTAAAACCACAATTTTGAAGTTCTGTTGTTTTGAAATTAGAGACTGTAATTTATTTCTACAGTGGTTATTTTTTACCTTAACAAAGTCCTCTACAGAGTCAGAAGTTATTAGAGCTATGCTTCTTCTTAACAAAACTTTAGACTTTAGAACAAATGACTGCAGAACTCTTTAATCTCAAGCACCTTCCCACCTTCCATTTTTTGTTGAACATTTTAATTTTATTTCCTTTAAATCCCCCTATTCAGCCATCATTATCATTGTTATTTCAAAGAGCCAAAGAGTATTAACCTTAGTACGTACCCAATTCTTTGATCCCTCCTCTTCTTGGTTCCTTTCCAGTTCCTAAAGTACCTCCTTCAGGGGTTCCTTGAAAATGTATGCCACTCATTGAATATGGCATACACACTCAGACTTTCCTTTTTTGATTTTCTTTCTCCTCTTATATGATAATTTGGCTGACATGTTTCTTAGGCACTCTCTCTTATTTTGTGGTCCTAATTTTATTTCTATTGAGAAGTCTCCTTTAGTCTAATTGCTATGTTGTAAGTAATCTGTCTTTTTGTTCTGATTACTGTTAGGACCAATCTAATTATGAATGGTATTCTGCAGTTTTACTCAGATGAGTCTAGGTGTGGATTCAGTTTTACCTGTTTAATTTGGTACTCATTGTGATTCTTCACTCTGGAAATGTAAGTCTTTCATTAATTCTGGAAAATTCTCACTGAATATTGTATCTTCCCCAGGTATTCCATTCCTTCCTTTGTAGTTTATAGGCCTTGTTTGAACTCCTCTGTCTTTGTAGTTAACTTTGTATACTACATGGAATATGGATTCTATCCAATATAAAATTATATCAATTATATCAATTCCTACCCCAACACCTTCAGAGGTTTCAATACATGCCTCTCTTCTCCTTCCTTTACCTCAGTTTACATAGGTATTTGGATGCAGGTTTTGGTATAAAACTTAGGTTCACATTTGTGTTCTATCCCTAACAGATGTTATTTAACAATTTCTAAACCTCAGTTTTAGACTTGAACAGAGGGTGCTAAATGGAAATAAAGAGTATATACTTCTTAAGGTTGTTGCCAGGATAAAATAACATGAATAACACTTAGGCTGCTGTCTGGCATAGTGAGCATTTAATAAAATGGAAAATTAAAATCATCCTCCTCCTGTCATCTGCTCAAGGCAAATTCCTGCCCCTGTGTTGAGTTCCATCTGTGCAATGTGCAGTATTCTCTTTTTCTCTTGTATTTTCAATTTCTTTGACTTCACTAGACCCTACCTCCCAGGATATACAAATATATTTGGATTTCTTTTCTTTCAAAATAAAAAGTTCTGTCTCTCTTATCTCGAGATCTTCTTCCAGCCACTGCCTTTGTATTTTATATTTCTTTCTCAGTCCAACTTTTCATTTTAAAAAGGGTTTCTACTATATTCTGCAAATTATGGCTCTTAAATCACTTTTCAACCAATTCTTCAAATCGTTTTTCACAAATTCAGCTGTGGGCTGTAAAATTCCCTGTTAAAAAATCTTAACTGTTGCACATGGTTAACTAGTTTAATTATTATGATGGATAAAAAGAAATGTTTTGAGCTCTTACTCTATACTAGGCATTGGGCTAAGTTCTTTGTTACCATTGTTAGTCTCTGGGGGAGCTGGAACAATGGGCCAAGGTCCTTTGAAACCAATGAGCTGGAGTCAGTAGAGTAAGCCAACTATGATGTCTACTCTAGTTTTAGAATTTTAGTTACATCATCCAATAGTTTTTGGTGTTTAAGCCCATCAGGTTTCTGATATGTGTAGTATATAGTGTCCTATAGTTGATCAGGGCTACAATGCCTCAAGTCTCTTAAAGGTGGGGTCTCTCATTGGTTGGTTTTTAATCTGTAGTTCCTAGCACAACAACAGGAACACAGGAAGTAGTTGAGTCTGTCTTGAGTGAAAGAAGAAATGTTTTTAATATTTTACTGTTTCTATTCATTTCTGCTTATTATACCTTCTGTCAAGTATTCCATTCATTTGAACATTGAACTCGATGATTTATTTATTTTTATTTATTTTTTGAATGTTTATTTATTTTTGAGAGAGAGACAGAGTGGGAGCAGGGGAGGGGCAGAGAGAGAGGGAGACACAGAATCTGAAGCAGGCTCCAGGCTCTGAGGTATCAACACAGAGACTGGTCAGAGACCAGCTGACACTGGGCTTGAACTCACAAACCACGAGATCATGACCTGAGCCAAAGTCAAATGCTTAAACGACTGAGCCACCCAGATGCCCCTGAATCCAATGATTCTTAATTATGCAGAGAGTTGGTGGAGCCACTGTGAGGTGTACTGAAGGAAATATGTTATAATCCACCTGTGTGTCAGGAGGGCAAAAATGTTTAGAGCCCCTGAAAATTAGATTTTCTTATTTAAATACCTCATGAACACACATTTTGTTGCTTCCAATAAATTTAAGAAGTTAGCAGGAATTCTTTCTTCCTCTGGGAGATGTTAGATTCAGAGAACATAAAAACTAGAAGGGATCTAGTATTATCTGGTCAATTTTTATATTTCGCTGATGAGAAAACAGGCTTTGAGAGTTTAAACAATGTGCCCATGTTTGGACCCTTTTCAATGGCTAGCAAAGTGTTAGGTACATAGAAATGTGCTCAATAAACACTCATTATATGCATGAAAGACTAGAAATAACTTTCAGATGGACACCAAAGCTGGCTTGCCTTTCTACTATGCCTCAGGAGCTCTATTCTAACAACTTCCAAACAGAAATGTCTAGTCAGAAAATATGAATTGGGATTTTCCCTATATCTACTGATTTCTCTGATTCTTGAGTTCTTGTGACATTGTAAGATTTACTGCATGATCTACATGTTTATTATCTTAAATATCTTTCTGCACATTACTGATGCTTTTCTGCACTTAAAATGTTCGGAGTATTCTAGTTTGTATTGCTTTGCCTCCTCCACCACACTCAATCTCGGAACAGTGCTTAGACTTTCATAATGATTAACTAAGTTTTTCATCACTAATCACTGATAGATGAACTGTAGCCTAACTTCTGAGTAAAATTGTTATGCAGGTAACATTTACCTTCTCTGAGTTGAATATTGTCACTTGACATAGTCTTAAAAATAAATGAGTGAGTAAAGGTTAAATTCTCTTTCAAGTATAACTTTAGCAAACAGCACATTGTGCTGCCTTGTTTTTAGAGACTCAAAAATACAAAATTTGAGGGTAACTTCCTGTTCTTTAGGAACATGTGATCTTAGTCTGCAAACATCAGTGCATTCAAGAACTATGTCTTATTGACTTATTACACAATGACAAATCCACAGCCTTGTGAATGTTAATATTTTCTGGAAGGACAACAGACTTTGGAAAGATAAGAGGTGCAGAAATAGTCAGAAGTTACCCACATCTTGGAGCCTAAATGCTATTATTGCACAGGAAAAGACGAAGATGAAGAGCCTAGAGTGGCAGTAAATTAAATCTCCATTGAGTCAGGAGGTTAGAGTACTAGTTTCTTCTCTGGTTCAAGCCAGCTGTTAGATTTTGGATAAGTCTATAAATCTTGCTGGGTGCTACAGCTTCTCATCTTTAAAACCAGAGGATTAAATTTCAAGTGATTTGTAATGTCTCTTCCAAGTCTAAGATTCTACCATTTGTTTGAATCGGTAACCACTATGATAGGAAGAATATATAATGGTGACAGAAAGTGTTAGCACTGGGAAGATGGGCTGCAGGATGGAGAGGAATAAACCAGTGGTCTTGGGATAGAGGAAAGACTTAATCTTTCACCTAAAAACCTGAATTTCACAGCATCTGAACGGAATATTTATGTGTTTATTTCCCTGTTTAAAAATATTTTGAGAGGTGCTGATTGGCTTAGTTGGTAGAATGTGTGACTCTTGATCTGGGCATCATGAGTTTGATCCCCACCTTGGGCACAGAGCTTCCTTAAAAGAAAAAGAGTTTTGGAGCACCTGGGAGTCTCAGTCTATAGAGGATCTGACTTCAGCTCAGTTCACGATCTTTCAGTTTGTGAGTTTGAGCCCCACATCAGGTTTGCTGCTGTCAACCTGTCAGTGTAAAACCCACTTCAGATCCTCTGTTCACCTCTCTCTGCCCTTCTCCCACTTGCACTCTCCCAAAAATAAATATAAAGAAAATGATTTTGAAGTCCATAGATATGCCCAGCTAAACATTAAGTAAGTAAAACCAAGATATAAGTAGACATAGAAGTTCATAGAAACTAGGAACTCTTCTACAGTTCTTAATCAGTTGTTCTGATTCTGGGACGATGAAGACCAAGTCTTCATGGTCTCTATGACCAAAACTTCTAAATAATTTCTGCAAAGGTATCATCCAGTTCAGCCAAAAGTCCATCTGACGTGGAAGGCAGCATGTTTCCAAGAATGACAGCTGTGGCCTTTTGAAGCCTACACTGGGTGATAAGCTCACAGGCCTTTCCTCTCGCCCTGCCCTTTTTTTGAGGTTGGTTAGTGGTGGTTGCTCTTTCTCTGCCTATGTCTGAGATAGTCCTGGGTCAGCATCATGTGATGAGTGAGCTTTTAGCTCTTTTAGTTAAAAGATATTAAGACTTACCCCCACACTGAGTGATCCCAGTTTATAGGGAGGATGAGCCACGAGTAGAAAGGATAAACTTATAAAGTGACTCTAAGGGATACAGAAAATCTATAAAAAATCAGGAGAGCCTGGCATGATAGTTTCAGGGAGAAAAGAGGAACAGCATTTGAGAAGCAGAACAACAAACAGAGCTTGAATAGCTAAGTTATCTTGTTGAACCCTCAGCACTGGACTTTCTTCTCTTCACCAGAGCATCACCATCGATGTGACTCAACCATGCCCTTATCTTTATTTCTCTTTGTACCTGGTCATTTCTCCCTCAGAATCAATAGTCTGAGGCTATTCTTGTTTCCCAAGTCCTATTCCATAGTCAGAATTTATCAGTCTAGCTAATAAATAAACAGTCACCTCTGTTTTGAGCCGTGTGCAGAGAGAAGTTAACACAGCAGGCTGGAGACTGCTATGTCTAGAAGGACAATTTACAAGGTTGGCCCTAGGCTGGTGTCTGGGTGTTTCCACCATTCTCATAACTGATAAGAATGGTTCACTGTGCCTAGACTGCTTGCATAAACAATATGATTTATGCTGAATACATTCTTTCCTTCTGGGAGTCTGGAATTTGGAAAATGATAAGCAGAATGCAGATGTGACCAGCCCCCAAGAATAATGTTGAATGCTAAATCTCTAAAGAGCTTTTCTGGGCAGGAAACACCATACACATGTTACTGCATTTTTCATTGCTTGAGAAAGTAGCATGCTCCTTCTCACAGAAGGAGAGAGCATAGGAAGCCTGTGCATGGATTTCTCTAGATTCTGCCTGTCTTTCCCCATTATAATCTGATGGGGTATCTTTACTCTGTCATTGTAATAAATCTTAGCCATGGCTATGTGCTGGATGCCATGAGTTATTCTAGAAAATCTCTAAATATAGGAAAAGTCATCCATCAAAGGGTCATCCCTCAGATGACCTAGGCCAACTTAGGTATTGGCTGTCTTTGGGCCAACTGTTCAACATGGGTCCAATCAATCACATACAGGGGAGAAAGTGTGAGATTGCCTGGCCACTTCAGCTGGTGGAATGGTCTAGCACAGTGGTTTTCAGTGCAGGCTGAAAAACCGAATCTTCTATGGTGGCTTTAAAAATTAGACCCCATCCAAGATTAATTAGAATCTTGGAATTAGAATCTGTGGGAGTGGGGCTTAGATAGTGAATGTTTTTAAAGTTCTCCAGTGATTCTGATGTGTAGCCAGAATTGGGACGGATGACCTGGAGCACAAGATCTATGTGGCAGATTCCTTCAGAAGGAGACCATAGTCTTGGGAGGCATTGTGGTCCATTTGGCCAGGGAAAAGTCCATTTTTCATGTGAAGAAAGGAACTCCTATCTTCAGGCATCCTGAAAAAAATGAGTAAGATTGCTTAGTTGTGCTTGTGAGGAATACTCTGGGAATTATGTGATTTTGGGGGTTCTACTGGGGCCATCTTCATAGCATAAAGTTCACGTTGACAACTTTCTGTGCTTCTAAATGGTGGTAGAAAAACAAGCAGGAAAAAATGCATTAAAATGTATGTAACAGTAACTGCAATATTTTGCCATTGACCCGTGTTTTTGAACATTATTCCACAAAATGTCTCTTATGAAATAAAGTCACCTCTATTTCTGAGGGTTGTTATTCAAAGATCCATGTTAAATTGTTTATCCTCAGAGAGATTCTTTCTTTGTCTTTATTTTTTAAATTTTTAATTTTTTAAATTGTTTATTTTGAGAGAGAGAGAGAGAGAGAGAGAGAGAGAGAGAGAAGGCATAAGCAGGGGAGGAGCATATGGAGAGGGAGAGAGATAATCCCAAAGCCTGACACGGGGCTCCATCCCACAAATTTTGAGATCATGACCTGGGCCAAAATCAAGAGTGGGATGCTTAACTGACTGAATCACACAGGCACCCCCTTTCTTTGTGTTGAAAAAAGTTGATTGGCAGAAAATCCCAATTGGGCCAGCCTGTGGTATCATGGTGATCCTTCTTTTTCAGTGCAGGGTGGCACAGCAGTTGACTTTTGGGTATGGGAGTGAGGGTGGGGGTTCCTGGGTCGGGCTTTCTGTTGCTGACCTCTTCATGCCTCCGGTTCCAAAGCTGGCTGGCAGCTGCTGCATGAGGAAGCTCCCAGCTGCAAGACGCTGCCTTCCCTGGGCACATCTCCCATGATGCAGTGTCCTGTTCGCAGTGGATGCCTGGCAAATATTTGTTGAGTTGACCGGCTGTACTGGAGTTACTGGAAGACAAGAACTGTCGCTGACAGGTGAGCGCTCACAGCCCTCCATGTCTTGTGCTTTCTAAAGAGCTCAGCTTCGCTCTATAAAGTGCCACTTGTTTTCTCTATGGAAGCCACTGTGGTCGGCACGTCCTTGAGAGAGATCCTGAAGCCCCTGTGGAATGTGGCCTTTTCCCGTGTCGGGTAGTTGTAACAGACCTCGAGTACCAATCTCGCCACTCCATCGCCCTGTAGAGCTTAGACTGGTCAGTTCACAGTTGGAGGTAAACAGGACTTAACTTCCAGCGTCACCTTAGGAATCAATGTCTTTCTTATTCACACATGCCACACGTTCTCGCAAGCTGTTCCCCTGCCCCCATCGAAACCTGCTTTCAGAAAGAACTTGAAACTCATTTATCCTAAGAACCTGAGGTCTAAATGCTCTCATGAACTTTTGCATTTGAGGAAAGCTCAGTGAACAGAACGTCAGGTGAAGGAGGCTGCTTTTCAGTGGCAGTGCCGGATACCTGCACCGACGGGGTAACTTCCTGGCACCCTGGGCACCCCAGCTGGAGTCTCCTCCTACAGGCCTGCTCCGTCCTGTGGCAGCCTGGATCTGCCAGACATGCGGGCTTGGGGCATAGCTGCCCCTTAGAACCACGGCTGAAAGCACCAGAAGAGCAAACGTCCATTCAGCCACGGCCATTTTGTGGTCTCTAAAGCATTTCACTTCATGATTCCATTTTGTTTCCTTTTCCACGAGTTAACCGAGGCATCTGGCAGCTACAGTGCAGGGTCAGCAGGAACCGCTCTGTTTACTCTTTGCCGTCTGACGAGGTCTCAAATTTGAACGAGTTCTCGACCCCAACTGTGCTTTTGGGAGTTTCCCAAACACAAGGAGCTTGCTAAAAGACCGAGAGTCGCAGAACAGAATACAATTCTATACCAAGAGGACTAAAGAAAGGCTGTTCAAATGAAAACAGCACAAGACCAGAAAAACACATCCTTATGTATGGGGCATTTATATACCCAGAAATGAAACTTAATAAATAGTAACAAAACTATACCAAACAGAAAAGCTAGATTGCAAAAATAGTGTGTACCGAATAACCCCATTTTGGTAAAATGCAGGCTTTTCTGTGAAAAGACACAGAATATTTAGTGTTTGCTTACTATGTACCAGGTGCTTGGGTGCTTTATCTACAGTACTTTATTAGTATATAGTTGACAAAAGCTCAGGGAGGCCATTCTTGTTATCCCCATTTTACAGATGGGCTCATAGAGGTTCTGACTTGGTCAAGGTTGGCTAAAGTCACATTGATAATATGTGGGCAAGTCCATGATCCATTAGAATTCTGTCAACCATCATTGCATATCTCTGCTGAGACAAACCATCATTGCTTCATCATAATATAAGTTGGTAAAGGATAAAGAATGATTTTTATTTTCTTCATTTTGCATATGTATATTTTCTAACTTCTCATATGTTTATTGTCTAATTTTTCTCTAATTTCTCTATTTTCTAATATTCTCTAATCTCTAATTTCTCTCAAGACAGCTCCTGTTAACAGAAAGTTACTCCTTAAGTAAGGAACTTCTACCCCCACAATCCAACAGGCTTCCCCCACTATCCAAGAGTTGACCATTTCTGTAAAGACTCCCATAGCCAAAAGGACATAAAGTGAATTTATATGGAAATATTTTCAAGCATTCCCAGACCCAAAAATAACCTCCTCTAGATTTTTCTAATACCTTAGAACACATCTTACTAAAAGGTCATAAAATAAATTAAGATAAAGCACAGAGGCTCACAAACCTAGTCAAAACGTAATGCTGAGGGGCTGAGTGTGGTTCCCAGGGGAGGCATCGGGCCATTCTCATCGCTCCTGGTGCGTTGACTCTATAAGGCTTCCTGCAAAACCAATTCTGTATGCTATTGTCACTTTTTGCCTTTTTTCCTGAAAGCAAAAATCCTCTGTGGATTTCTTTTGGTTAGTGGAAATAGGTGCTCATGTAAATCTTTTTTGTACAAGTGAAGAGGTGTAAGGCAAACATTTGAAAAGCAAGGTATACCTGCACCAGAGAGTTTATAGATGAGTAAAAATATATTTACTATGAAAGAATGATTTTTAAAGTTTTAACTAAATTCTCTTCATTCTGTTTGTGAAGAGATGAAGACTTCAGTGTTAGTTTGCCAGGGCTTCCATAACAAAGACCACAGGCTGGGTGGGCAACCCTGCTGATACCTTGATCATGGACTTTCAGTTTCCAGAATCGTGGGAAAATAGAGTCCTATTGTTTAAGCAACCTAAATCCCTGATTTTAGTGGGGGAGACAGATAATAAGCAAGTATAGAAATAAATAAGCACCCAGAAAATACATTTATGGAATAAAATATGCATTAAAATAAGATGAGGTGATAGAGTAAGCTGAAGTCTGAATTATAGTGCAGGGTAGGGGGTAAGAGCAGGGACTTAGGGACTTTGGAGCTACCTCTCTCATTTACTAGCTTGTGACCTTTGGCACATTATTGTGGTAAAAAGGATCTCATAATAAAATTTACCATCTTAACCATTTTTAATTTATTTTTTTAATGTTTACTTTTTGAGAGTGTGAGTAGGGGGGGGCAGAGAGAGAGGAGGGTTCAGAGGATCTGAAACAGGCTTTTGCTGATAGCAGCAAACCCAGTGCAAGACTCAAAGTCACAAACTGTGAGGTCATGACCTGAGTCAAAGTCTGATGTTCAACCAACTGAGCCATCCAAGTGCCCCTCATCTTAACCATTTTTAAGTGTACAGTTCAGTAGTGTTAAGTATATAGACATTGTTGTGATCTTCAAGACATTTTTGCAGTTTGCTGGATGGGAAGATTGCCTGGACCCAAGGAAGACGGACCTCTCCAAAGTACAGGGAGAACCTGGTCTGAGGCAAGTCTACCTGATCGCTTAGACTGAGGGAGGTCAGCGCCTCCACTCCTGGGGACCCTGCTCTTAGAGCTCATGAGACAATTATTCTGGTGGTACCCTGGTGAAGTCAAAGATGCTGGACATACCCCTGTGATCTTCAACATGTGGCGAAGTGTGGCTGCTTGATTGATACTCAATTGGTTTGTAAAGAAGCAAAGGAAAGAGAGAAGGAAGGAAAGAAGGAAAGAGGGAAGGAGGGAAGAAGGAATACAGTCAGTATTGTTGCTGAACAACTCCTACTATCTTATGTAAGACCCAGCCTTCATGATGTCACCATTGGACTAAATGATATTTCTTGTGTAACTACAAAACAAACAATGTGCATTCTCTAAGGGCTGAGGAATGCCAGACAAACTGACTGCAAGTCTGCTTCCTTGAGCTTTCTTCAGGAAAAAAGAAAAAGAAAAAGAAAGAAATTGTTTTTCATCCCTATAGGACTTTAGCTGCCTGGCATGAATTTCTTACTCATATTTTCCAGAAAACCTTGCTCTTGGACTAAGATCAAGGAAATGCTAGGCTTTACTCAGAGCAAATGCAAGTAAGATTTTGAGTGAAGCCTTCAGCTCTGAGGAATGCTCTGTTTACATTCATCCAAATACACTCTTACCTGGCCCCAGGCCTGGGGGCTGGGGCTGGGCACTGCCGGTGGGAACCCAGTAAGATGGGGGCCACTAAAAATCTGCCAGAAAACCAGTCATGAGCCTACCTCCCTCCTGGCTGTTTTTCCAACTTACAGGTTCCTTACCTGAAACCTCCTTTCTCAACACAAAACACAGAACATTCTGGAGATTCTTGATTCTACCTTATCAGTCACATCAGTACTTTTTGTGGTGACTCTAAATTGTGTTACTGGAGGGGAGAACATTGACTCCCTTTTCTCAGGACGACAAACTACATATAAAACATATTTGTGGTCACCAAGATGGCAAGGCAGGAGTTCTGGGTCTCACTTGAAAGCTAGGAGGGTAGATAGGAGTCTAACAACACCCTTAGGCCCTTAGACTCTTTAAATTGAGGGCCCTTGGGTGGCTCAGTTGCTCAAGCGTCTGACTCTTGATTTCAGCTCAGGTCATGATCTCAGTGTTCATGTGATGGGCTCTGCGCTGACAGTATGGAGCCTGCTTGGGATTCTCTCTCTCCCTCTCTCTCTGCCCCTCTCCAACTCACTCTTGCTCTCTCAAAATAAATAAATAAAATTATTTTAATAAAAAAAAGCCCCAACTCTTTAAATTGAATTTGGTCCTTCCTCCAGCCCTGAACTATTCTAGCCAGGTGTATAATCGTCCCTTTGAGCTCCTTTTTGAGCCCCTGGGAACCTGTAAGAAGTGGGCTTATGGTTGAAAAGACAGAGTTGGGCTTTTGGAGAAGGCTTTCCAGACTATCTAGGCTCCACCTGCCGCTCTTGCTGCCTTCCACCCCATTCCTCACTGTGCACTAAAGTGATATTTGAGAATCCAAATCTGATGTGTGGCTCACAGGCTCCCACAAGGTCTACATGGTCTGGCCCCTGTGCATGGCTCCTTTTTCATTGCTCACCCTCTGCTCCAGCAACACAGGCTTTATTCAGTTCCTTCCGTCTGCCATGCTTCCTCTCACTGTAGGTCTTTGCTCATGTTCTGCTCTTTTCCTCCAACTTCATCTGATTAACTCCTCCATCTCATGTGGGCTGCTGCTCAATTTGCTATCTCATCAGGGAAGTGTTCACCAACTCTGTGAACCAGCTGCTTTCTCTGTTTTCTACTCTTTGCTACTTAGCACTTGCTGATATTTGTTCTACCGTTAGACTATTGCGCTGCAAGAGTAGGGCTGGGTACTCTGCATTTTCTTTTTTGCTTTCTAATGTATATCCGGTGCTTACAGCAATATCAGTATCTAGATACTCAATACATATTTGTTGAATTAAAGAAAAAAAACACATCTTAGGAACAGTGACCAGGACAACAAACACCACATCATCCCTTCTTGGGATAGCTTGAGATTTTTACCATATTTAAAAAAAATTTATACTACTTTTAAATAATAGGATATAATTCTGACACCCAATTCCAAATTGCGTGTCTTTTCCCCACACCACCAAGTGATTCCTAGAGATCAGGCGGGTGTCCTACAATTTAATTCAATTCTGCTGCTATCTACATGAAGGTGGCATCAGGTCCCACAGCTTAAAGGCTCGGTCCCTCATGACACCCACTTCCCTCCCAGTCAGGTGCCAATCACAAGTCCAGTTTGTCATCTATGTGTCTCACCCACCAGCTGTAGGTCAGAGGTTCTAATGACTCCCTTCTTGGGTTTGATTGATTGACCAGAATGGCTCACAGAACTCAGAAGCATTTTATTACCAGATTACCAGTTTATGATGACAGGATATAACTTGGAAACAGCCAGATAGAAGAGATGCATAGGGCAAAATATGGGGAAGCAGGCACAATTGCCACCCTCAGGGCCATGCAGGCCATCCTAACAAGTGCAGGAGAGGACAGGGTACAAAGAGTCCACTGGACAGTGGCTTTCTGTCCCAGTCCTAGGTGGGTCCCTTCCTGAGGTGAGGGAAGCTTTTTAGAATACTGTATCACTTGACAAGTAAGAAACTATGTAGACATAGTTATTGTTACTGTTAAAATCTACCTTGAATTAGTAGCCTTTCAAAACTGCCATTTATAGAGTATTGGCACTATAGTAGCCAAAAGCTAAAGAAAAAGAAAGGTTATTACCTAGGTAATTTCATAAAAACCTCTCAGCTGTACAATTCAGCAAGAGAATTCCTTAGCTTTAAAGAATCTGGCCATAACATATGACCCCAAAATGTGAGGAAACAACTTTTCCAATGCTTCAGCAGTTCTAAAGTTCCTGAACAAACAACTGAGTATTCACTGAGCAGCACCTGTATATGTAGAACTGGGCTAAGCACCGCGGGCAGAGCTTGGTGCATCAGATGTGCCCCCTGCGACATATTGTCTGCCTGCAGAACTAGGAAATACAAGTTTAACAACCACAATACTAAAATTACAGCAGTAGAAGAGACCTAAGGCTCAGTGAGTGGTGCAAAAGGTAAGCTTGAGAGTCCTTTGAGGAGGGAGGTCTGACCGCAGGCTGCTGGGCTTTGGAGCCCCTGGGACTTAAGCTGGGGTTTGAGGTAGCAAAATCACTTTGTGAGCACTTACTAAGGCTGGCATTGCGCTAGGTGCATACATGCATTTCCTGACTCAGTCCTCACAGCAACTGTACAAGGCTCTTAGGTAACAGAATCCCAACGACAGCAGCATGATGAAGTGGAGGCTTATTTGTCCTCACATAAGAAGGAGGCCAAGAGCGGGCTGGCTGGGGCTGAGACAGGTGCTTGAGAAAACCTCAAGGCTCCAGCTTCTTCTTAGCTTCCTGCTCGACCGGCTTGGGTGTGGTTTTTATCCCCGGGATATAAAGTGGCTGATCCACTTCAGGCATTACATTGGCATCCTGGCAGAAAGATAAAGAAAACCATAAGTGCTGGGGCACATGTGTGGCTCAGTCGATTGAGCATCTGACTCTGTCTCAAGTCATGGTCTCACAGTTCTTGAGTTCAAGCTCCATGTCAGGCATTGTGCTGAGAGAGCTTAGAATTTTCTCTCTCTCTCTCTCTCTCTGCCCCTTCCCTGCTCGCTCTCTCTCTCTGTCTCTCTCTCTCTCTCTCTATTTCTCTCACTCTCAAAAATAAATAAACATAAAAAATAAGAAAGCCACAAGTATAATAATGGAAAGGAAAACTTCCCTAGGGCTCCCCAGCAGATCAGACTTCCTCCCCATCCCATTGGTTAGACTGTGTCATAGAGACATCCCAGCTGCAGAAGGGAGGCTGAAGAAGGGAGGCTTTTTGGTTTCTATTATTTAGTCTGAGTACAGAGCTGCTTAGAAACTTCAGAGCTGTGAAGAAAACCAAAACGGGCATCACAATCCCAGACTTTAGCCTCTACTACAAAGCTGTCATCATCAAGACAGTATGGTATTGGTACAAAAACAGACACATAGGCCAATGAGTTAGAATAGAGAGCCCAGAACTGGAGCCACAAGTGTATGGCCAATTAATCTTTGACAAAGCAGGAAAGAGTATCTGATGGAAAAAAGACTGCCTCTTTCACAGGTGGTGTTGGGAGAACTGGACAGCAACATGCAGAAGAATGAAACTAGACCACTTTCTTACACCATACACAAAAATAAACTCAAAATAGATGAAGGACCTGAATGTGAAGCAGGAAACCATCAAAACCCTAGAGGAGAAAGCAGGAAACAGCCTCCTTGACCTCAATCGCAGCAATTTCTTCCTCAACACATCCCCAAAAGCAAGGGAATCAAGAGTAAAAATGAACTATTGGACCTTATCAGGATAAAAAGCTTCTGCACTGCAGAAGAAGCAATCAAGAAACTAATAGGCAACCTACAGAATGGGAAAAGATAGTTGCACATGACATATCAGATAAAGGGCTGGTATCTAAAATCTACAAGGAACTCACCAAATTTTACACCCAAAAAATAAGTAATCCAGTGAAGAAATGGGCAGAAGACATGAATAGACACTTCTCCAAAGAGGACATCCAGATGGCGAACAGACACTTGAAATGATGCTCAGCGTCACTCATCATCAGGGAAATACAAATCAGAACTACACTGAGATTCCATCTCATGCTGGTCAGAGTGGCTAAAATGAACAAATCAAGAGACTATAGATGCTGGCAAGGATGTGGAGAAACAGGCACCTTCTTACACTGTTGGTGGGAATGTAAACTGGTGCAGCTGCTCTGGAAAAGTGTGGAGATTCCTCAAAAAATTATCAATAGAACTCCCCTAGGACCCAGCAGTAGCATTGCTAGGGATTTACCCAAGGGATACAGAAATGCTGCTGCATAGGGGCACATGTACCCCAATGTTCATAGCAGCACTTTCAGCAATAGCCAATTCATGGAATGATCCTAAATGTCCGTCAACTAATGAATGGATCAAGAAGATGTGGTTTATATATGCAATGGAATACTTCATGGCAATGAGAAAGAATGAAATCTGGCCATTCATAACAACGTGGATGGACCTCAAGGGTGTCATGCTAAGTGAAATAAGTCAGGCAGAGAAGGACAGATACCATATGTTGTCATTCATAGGTCTAACAGGAGAAACTTAACAGAGGACCATGGGGAGAGGAAGGGGGGAAAAAGAGTTAGGGAGAGGGAGGAAGGCAAATCATGAGAGACTCTTGAATACTGAAAACAAACTGAGGGCTGAAGGGGGAGGGGGAAAGGGGAAGAGGGATGACGGTCATGGAGGAGGGCACTTGTGGGGAAGAGCACTGGGTGTTATATGGAAACCAACTTGACAATAAACTATAAAAAATAATTTTTTTTTATTAATCTGAAAACGAAAGACACTTCAGAGCTGTGTACAGAGGAGAAGGGAAGGAATGGGTGTCAGATGGGCCATTAGCAGGGTCTCTGCAGAGTACTGCTCCTCTCCTTTTACACATGAGAAAACTTAAGCATTAAGAGTTAAGTAACTTGCCCGGGGTCATATGGTTAATAAGTAGAAAGCTGGACACAAACAGAAGCAATCTGATTCCAGAGCCTGAACTTTTAACCCCGTGCTAGGGTCTGAACTGGAGAGCGGAGGAAAAGGTGCTCTGGGGCTGGGGGTGGGGGTGGTGTTGACAAAGGTGCAGAGGAGGGGTACCATGTGTGAGCGAGGCCCTCAGGCTGGAACAGGAGAGCTCCCTCAAGGCGTGTGGCAGGTAGGGTGGAAAGAGTGGTTTGGGCTCATTCCATCTGCTTGGTTAAGTCTTCAAGGTCGTGAGAATTGTCAGTCTGGAGATTGAAATAATGATCAAATAAGTAGGCAAGTGCTGGCAAGAAGTGCAAACCTTGTTTAGAAGGGCAAAAGCCAAGTCAGCAAACATGACCAAGGGGCAGTTTATCAAGAGATGCCAGATGTGAGCAGAGCTAGAACTCACAGTTCATGGCAAACCCAACACTGAAGCTGGGGGGCTCTGACACGGCAGCAGAGGCAAGGTCCAGGTCTGTTCTGGAGAACAGATGGTTCCCAAAGTCTCAACGATATGAGCTGGAGGCCAGGGTCTGGGTCTGATGGTTTGGGGTCAAAGAGAAGAAGAACTGGACCCCTGGAACAGGACATGCCTACGGTCTGATTGGTTTTATAGCAATATTTGTACATTCCTGCCTCTCTGGGACATCACTTTCAGCTCCACAAACACTTAACTTTCAGTAGGATGTGATGACTCCATACTCATAACACTGAGGAAACAGAGAGAGATGTTTTCCCTTGGAACTTACTGCTTTCAAATATTAGCTTTACCTTAATTATCTCCCAGGGAAACTGGAGTGAGGACCCAAAGAAAAAGGTAGAGTTCAAAAGGAGGGAGGTCTCTCTGTAAAAGGACCAACTGTATCAGGTTTAGCGCATATGCCTTTCTGAGGATGAAGCTTGTCTCATGAGACTCCAGCGTCATGTCAGGAGACATTATTTGTAACATGGGAGACTCAGCAAGCCCACACATGACATCCCAGAGTGAGGGTTTCCACACTGGCAGTGTTCAAACAGAGCCTCAGAGAGAGGTTTCAGAACTGTTTCCCGCACAGGGTTTGAGGAGTTCGAGGTTACGCCTCTTATAATTGTATAGCGTGCTCATTGGAAATCATCTGGGTTTTGGCTCCAAGTAGTTAATCTGAGAGCATGCTGTTCTGTGTTGGCTGCCAGTCAAACAGTAAGAGAGGTTTTGCAGAACCTTCTTCCTCCTCCCATATGTTTATTCTTTCTTCAGTTGAAAAAGCCTAGCAGTTAAGGTAGTTTGGGAATTAGTTATGATGACATTTCTCTAGCAGTCGAGAGAATGGAATTCAACTTAGGTGTCATGCGTTTATTTAAACATACCAAACCTCAGCACACATGTGCCTAGCCTTAAATAAAACCAAACACATACAAATGATATTTGAGCTATGTGGGGTGTGGGGGCACTAAACCCCCATGTAGTCGAAAGTCTAGGGTTTTACTTACTTATTTTTATTTTTATTAAAAATTTTTTTCCTGTTTTTTATTTATCTTTGAGAGACAGAGACAGCACGAGCAAGGGAGGGTCAGAGAGAGAAGGAAACACAGAATCTGAAACAGGTTCCAGGCTCTGAGCTAGCTGTCAGCACAGAGCCTGACTCGGGGCTTGAACCCACGAACCATGAGATCGTGACCTGAGCCAAAGCTGGACGCTTAACCAACTGAGCCATCCAGGTGACCCTATTTATTTATTTTTATTTTTTAATGTTTAATTTATTTTTGAGACAGAGAAAGACAGAGCACGAGAGGGAGAGGGGCAGAGAGACAGGGAGACAGAGAATCTGAGGCAGGCTCCAGGCTCTGAGCAATCAGCACAGAGCCCGATGCAGGGCTTGAACCCATGAACGTGAGATCATGACTTGAGCTGAAGTCAGAGGCTTAACTGACTGAGCCACCCAGGTGAACCCCTTTGCCCCCGTGTAATTGAAAACCCACGTATAACTTTTGATTCCCCTCAAAAACGTAACTACTCATAGACTACTGTTGACCAGAAGCCTTCTCGGTAACATAGTTGATTGGCACATATTTTGTATGTCATATGTATTATATATTGTATTCCTACAATAAAGTAAGCTAGAGAAAATAAAATGTTTTTGGGATTGTAAGGAAGAGAAAAGGCATTTACAGTACTGTACTGTGTTTATCAAAAATATCTGCAAATAAGTGGACCCATGAAATCCAAACCTATGTTGTTCAAGGGTCGACTGGACACACACACACACACACACACACACACACACGTTATTTACATGCACACATACATTTACAACGAGAAGTAAATTCATGTTTATTTCAGCAGTTGAACTCTTGAATTCTTGAATTGCTGAATTTGATTTCAGCTTCTCTACTTTCTAGATTCAAATCTGGTGGAAGCTACTTAGCATCTCGTTGCTTCAGTTTTCTCATCTATAAAGCAAGAGTAGCAGGCTAGTGTGAGGATTAAATGAGCTGTGACCTATAAATGACTTAGGATCATGACTGGCACATAAAAATGATAACCATTATTGTGAACATTTTAGGGAAAAAAACAGAGCAAAGAAGAACTAAAAATTACCCTTATACTGAGGAAAACCACTGTTCATTCTGAGCATAGCTTCCCAGTCTTTTTCACGTGAATGTCTTCTGTTTACTCTCATTCTGGTCTCTGAACTTCTTGTAAAAGTTAGATTTTTTTTCTTCTTGTAAAGGTTAGAAGGTATACATTAATGGTTAGATAATCCTGCACAAATATGCATTCAGGATTAAGCTATGCACCAAAAGGTCAAAACTTTCTTAAATAGTTATTATGGAGACATTTTTGGAAAAGAACAAATATTTTGCCATTTTCCCATTAATTTTCTAATCAGGGAAAGTATATATTCTGCTATTGGTTGCTTTGTTTGAATATTTATATTTTTTAGTTACATAGCCACAGAATATCTTAAGACTGAAATGGATGTCTATTTACACAACCTGTTTCAAAAGGGAAATTGAGTATATCACTCACTCTAAATTGTAAATTACTGATAAATTGCCCATAGTGTTTCTAATAGGGAGGAGGTCCCTTTATCCATGTGATCTGCTTGTGACCTCCTCCTCTTCCTTCCCAGTGTAGAGAAGTCATTTTATTTAACATGGGTCTCTGCTCACTTATTTATTGGTTAAGCATCTGACTTTGGCTCAGGTCATGATCTCATGGCTCATGAGTTCAAGCCCCGTGTCAGGGTCCGTGCTGACAGCTGGGAGCCTGGAGCCTGCTTCAGATTCTGTGTCTCCCTTCCTCACTCATTCTCTGTCTGTCTCGCAAAAATAAACATTACAAAAATAAAAAAAAAAATACTATTATACAAGTTAGAAAACTGAAACAGAGTGTGTGATAAAGTTCCGGTTTCCTGGGAGAACAGCGGGGTGGTGTATCTTCTTATTTATTTCCTGCTCTCCAGAAGAAGCATTATCTACCCAACTTTTCCCCTTCTTTCAAGAGGATTCCTGCAGGCTCAGGGACCATGTGTCTCATTGGTGAACAACACCACCCAGTAAGTACATGATGAATAACGTGTGGTGATGACACTGTGACTGGGTATGTTCTCTACAGCTCTAAGCTCCAAGTTTCACTATCAGACCACCCTGGCCTCATTTCCTTCAGCCTGTGACCTTGTTGCACACTGAGTTACTGAATGAACAGTAGTCTTCTCTCTCAACTAACCATTTGCTTTGTCCCAGCGCTTTCTGGAGTCAAAGATAATTCTCCTGGGAGGACTTAAGGTACAGAGGAAGTATTTTTGTGCCTCTCAAACTAAACCGTATAGATGATTATCTACCTGCCTAAAAAGAAAGCTGCTTCCACGAGCTGCTGTTTTCTTTATTTCTTCTTAGAAGGACCATTTTAATGACTGCTTGCACAAACTATTGAAAGAGTTAATAATAAGGCAATGAATGAGGAGAACACAGAGCTAAATTTGAGGGCTGGCTTTACATATTTTATTGCTAAGATGTTCCCATGCTACCAGCATTACACTGAAACTGTGTTGTAGCAAACCTCATTTGTAAAAGTCCAAGAAAAACTGGGGTGTCATACTTCTGTTTGGTATTTTAAGGGCTTAAGAATACTAAAATCCCTTCTGCATCAAGGCCTATACTGTTAATAAGCCAGAATTTAAAAGATACACATACATAAGTTGATGCATAAAACAGTAAAGAAAAGCACAAAGTGAAAGCATAATTTCTTTACTATACAAATAATGTTTGTAATACATTTTAAAAGGTGAACCAATTAATGGCAAAATGGTCAGCTACCATGAACTGGCATTTCACAGAAGAGGACCTACAAATGGTTCATACTAAGGGCTGAACTGTGTTCTCCCAAATTCATCTGTTGGAATCGCCACTCCTAGTACCTCAGAATGTGACTATATTTGGGAATAGGGCCTTTAAAGAAGTAGTTAAGGTAAAATGATGTCATTCAGGTGCACCCTAATTCATCATGGCTGGTGTCCTCTCAAAAAGAGATTATGAGTAGATACACATACAGGAAGACTGGTTGAGGGCGGAGAGAGAAGAGTCATAGAAACCAAGGAGGGAGGCTTCCAAATGAAGTCAGCTCTGCTGATGCCCTGATCTTGGACTTCTGGTTTCCCAGAACTGCAAGGAAATCAATTTCTGTTGCTAGAGCCACCCAAGGTTTAGGTTACAGCAGTTCTAGCAAATGTTACCCAATGTACCCAAAGTTACCCAACGGAATTTTGTTACAGCAGCCCTAGCAACCTAACAGTCAGTAAACTTACAAATGATGAAAAAAGCTCAGATTACAGAACAATTTGATGATGGAAACAAGTACTACCATGTGGTTTTACGTGGGAGTATAATTTGAAACACTTTGAGGTGCAATAACTGCATGTATGTTTGATCTGACAAACAGTTCTCAGATCTGTAAACTGGGGAGCTGGAAGAAAAGCTCCCTTCAAAGCAGATCTCAGCTTCCTATGAACCTCAGAGGATCTAATCAAAGCTGCTGTTCCCATGCCTTCCTCTGATTATTGTTCTCACTTATCTTGTTTACTTTGAAAACATCTTGCTTTTTCCTAGGCATGTCTTCCACACTCAGTGGCTTGTCTTTCAACATGGTTGTTCAAACAATATTAGGTTTGAAACAATGTGTAGGGGTAAGTCTAAAGCACCTTCAAGTACATGCAAGGGAAAGGAAGAATCATACAGGTCAATAGGTGCTATTTCCTAAGAAATTGGGAAGGTCTTCACTTCCCTTTGCATGTAAAACACCCACCTACCAGTCAAGCTAAGGGGGTTAATACTCTACATAGGCTCTTCATGTAGCAATAACACTCTCTCACTTTCTCATATTTTGAGACATTAGTATTTTACAAATGCTAATGGATCAATGCTGTGTTATCACCTGTTGTAGCTAATAAACTCATTTACAGAGTCACAGCTCTTCTCTCTTTTAAGTATATATTGGACTCAGATTCATAGGGTCCTATTCACCATGGAAATTACCTACTACGTATAAAAGGGTGAGCATGCTTATTAAAACTTGGACCTAAATAAATGCATAAACATTCTGGGGACAAATAATAAAGATGGGGAAGAATGAGATAGTATGTGGAGAGATTATTAGGATAAAGTTGAACTTGATAGAAAGTAGTCTATGAATTTAATGTTCGATTGTGTGTTTAGTGGCTGGAGCAAATGGTCAGGAGATTTTAATCATTCACACAAATTGTAACGAAAAAACTTTCTAGACAGTGCTCTGCCCAGATCTGCTGGGTGCTCTGAAGTAGAGGGTAAAATAAAAAGGGCCTTTGAACTTGCTTGAAGTATACTAACCTAGCATGCTGGCCCTAGCTGTAGGCTGGGTTATAATGCTCCTTTTTTCATTTCCAAGTTTCCAACAGAACCTTGTGCATCCAGTCATTAGGACATTGTCACACTTTACAGTTTTTTGGGCTTTTTTTCCGCCCCTGCTTCCTTGTATGTCTACCCTATTAGATTTTGAGATTCCTGAATACAAGGGAACTTAGCATTGTAAGGGAACTTAGCATTGTGCCTAGCGAAAGCACCTAATAGATGTTTGCTTGATTGCATTTAATTTCATGTAATTTGATGTAACATCAAATAAAGGTTTGTTTGAAAATTCTGTTTTCTTTTTCTTTTTAAAGTTTATTTATCTATTTTGAGAGAGAGTTTGAGAGAGAATCCCAAGCAGTCTCTGAACCGTCAGTGTGGAGCCCACATGGGGCTTGATGAGCTCACAGCCTGAGTTGATACCAAGAGTTGGACACTTAACTGACTGAGCCATCCATGCGCCTCCAAAGTTCCGGTCTCTTAACGATGCTGCCTGGTCTCAGTTTTAAGGATGGATTGATTCCCTTCAAACATTCCCCCCCCCCCCCGCCCCCCGGCCCAGAAGTCTTCTCCCTTTGCCATCTGCCATCTGGGCTTTTAGACACACACTGACCTGGACTCATACGATCCTGGGTACTTTGCCTTGTAGCTGGAGGCACAGCTGCAGGGCGTCCTTTGGGGTAGGAGGCGGCTGCTAAGCCATTTGTAAAGGAGGGAGGGGATGGTAAAATTTCCTGCTGCAGAGAGACCCAAGATGACTATTCAAATAATCTGTCAAGGAAATGAGGTATACGGGGGACTATCTGCTTTACACAAAGATTTGTGACAAAATTCTTTCAAAAAGTGAGCCTGTATATTTGCATTTTTATTTCCTGGAGAGAAACTAAGCATTTCTCAAAGGGATCTGGGACCCAAAATAGTACTACTGCTTAGTTTGAGTAAACAGAATTTGGCTTTCAAAATCCAGCTTCTAATTTGATAACTTTCTTTGTGAAAAGGCTGATGTCTGAGCCTCTTTGTATTTAGCCCCATGTGGGACAATAGTACCCAGTACACGACAATCAATAGGGGTTTGTTTGGGAAAAATACATTAATAGTATAGGCAAAGCTTCCTTGAAAACCATCACAATCCAGGGATGACATCCTGTGACATTGCTCCTGACCTTAAACCCCATGGTGTGCTTACGTTTAGCAGTTACTGGAAAGAGTTTACCCGTTTCTGAAAGAGTATGAACTTTCCATTTAATTTGTGAGAAATTTGAAATTTCTACACCCTTTTCCATGTTCAGCTTCCACCACTAAAAATTTTTATTTGTATGGTGTATACATTTGTAAATATTTCCCCTTCAATTGTTAAATACTTCTGTGGGCTACATAGGTCTTCCAGAGAGTACGACGTCTGTGATAATAAACTGAGGCTTGGTTTCCCTCGGCTAGGAGGCTTGGTTTGCTTGTTCCTTTCCTTAAATGAAAAAGAAGAGAGCAGAGGTCCTGTGAGACCCCTCCCAGATCCAAGTTTTAAAAACAGTAACATAATCCAAGCGGGTCTGTAACTGCAGGAGACTGGAAAGATTTGAAACAGCAGGTGAGTTTTCTAACAAAGCTCACACAGTCTGGGTTAGGCTGACCTAGCCACAACAGAGCTGAAGGAAAAAAACAGTAGTTTTTTTTTTTTTTTTTTAAGCAGCAGCTTCACTTGCTGGCTCAGCAAATGTTTTTCCCTATTATAGTTTGAAAAAGGAACAGGACTTGGAGGCCCTTTTCCCTTAGTCTTTCCTCCCGCCCCCGACTGTACCATTAAATCCTAGATACTGGGGTGACTAAAAAGGATAGGGAATAAATCAGTAATCGCCAAAAACTCCCCCCCCCCCCATTTTATGCGTGACAGCACTTGCTGCTTTCTTTAAGTTGATTATAAAATCAGTTCAGGGGTTTGCTCCGCTTGCAAGGTCACAGCCAGAGCAGGCAGTGAACTTTGGACTACAGCTGCGGAGAGAGGTAAACAACAGGACTATAAATATCAGGGCTTCTGGCTGGGGAGCTGCCGAGCTGAGTAAAGAGAAAGGAAACAGGCTGATCCGACAGGGTCGTGTAAGTAGGAACTTTGTGTTCTCCAGTATTTCTTTTAGAGTTTGGTAAATAATTTGATTTTGAGTCCGATAAAATGTTTCTGTTCTTAGAATAGATTTTTTAAAAAGACAGATGGGTAAAGAAGATAAAAATGATACAAAAGAAAGAACAAAAGAGTCTGGACTTGGGTGTGGTGGGTGAAGGTCTGTGGTGGGCGCATCCGAAGTCCTTTGCTGATTTCTGCCCCGTTCTGTCCCCGGAGGATGGACGCGGGAGCAGTGGAGGCTGGAGAAATCCAACAGTTACTCTGCAAAGAGATGCTATAGAGGCAATATTGACATGTCTCTCACTGCAATGCAGAGTGAGAACTCTGCTCCTGGGTTTGAAGACCAGGGTCTGAAATACAGCCATTCTACAGTGCTGTAGAAATGTCCAGTGAGACTCTGAGCAGTTTCAGAAAACAAAACAAAAAAATCCCGGTGGCAGGGAGAGCAGGTTTGGTCCACTGGGCAGAAGTAGTTGCCCTTAAGAGATCAAACCCATGTCCAATCAGGTGGCCTGTGATTAATGCAAAGTTTCAAGGTTTCCAAGGTGAGTGGGTACTTTTAGGTGAATGAGGAAGGACCCTCAGATGCCAGTTTGAAGTTCAGAGAAAAAGTTTCTGCATATTCTGCCTTTTAAGGGGGGGAGTTTTAAACACACGTAAGTCTGTATTTGGCCAGAAATCTATCTGTGATCGAAAAGTGATGAGATTAGTAAAATTTACAAATAATTTCAACAGCTTCTACTAAATCCTATGTAGTTATTTATAGATAGCTATAACTATAATCAAATGTTTATTATGCAAAAAATGATCTTAAGAAGAAGACAGAGTTGAACAGCCAGTGATTATAACAGAAGAGGAAAATTTGTGTGAACTCTGTAATCCACTATCCTCTGCCAATGACTTTATGTCTCTTTTCTTCAAAAAACTAAATGAAAAAGGGAAAAAGCCTTTTCATTTATTTAGCCACTAGAAAGGATATGCTATATGGCGAAGTGAGGAAACCAAGTGCTGAATTTATGCTGAAGTTTCTATAGTTACTGAAATTCTATCCTAAAAACTAGGGGGAATCTCTCCATTCTAGTAAGAAACAACACAGCTTGAATGATTTTGAGGTTCCCCTTGCCATCCGAGGGCATAAACAAACAGAACCCTGGCTACTAGTTATTAAAGGTGATCTATCTAATAGCTAAGAGGTCGTGTTTTGGATTTAGCAGAACTGGATTGAATCTAGTTTCTTTTATGACTTACTATCTGTGTGGACTTGGGCAAGATGCCTAAACTCTCTTGGCCATGTTTCCTCAGCTGCAAAAGGGGGCTAATGGTCACATAGTTGGAAGGATGAACTGATATGATAAAAGTAACTGCTTAGCACCACCTGCATGCAGTTCTGTAAATGCTCAATGATCAGTAGCCATAATAAGGATAATTGGGTCACCAATATAAATACTATCTTAAAGAAACTCCCTAGATTTAGTCGATATATTCTCTTTTTTACATATTAGAATTTTTTAAAATATTAGAATAGTTGGGATGGCCTTAATCATTTGATTTATCTGTCTCCACGTTAGGCTCTTGGATTTTGTGGTGTTAAATGATATGAAAGATAATCAGGTTTTTAAAAATTCTATCTGTATTTATCAGTGCATCAGAGCCCAAATCAATAGGATTCTAACCTTTCTACTTCCGTCTTAATTCTGGGCTCACTCTAACTTATCATTAGCTGCCTACCTTCCCACCCCCCACCCCACCTCAACGTACTTTTACTTTCTTATCCCAGATTAGTGCCTGAAAATGTGCCAAATTCCTAGTTTTAGAATGTTGCCCTGATCTCTCTCCACAGATTTTTATATCAGAATAAGCCTGTACCTGGATTTTTATTTTTCTGCTCATCTCTACTGAATATGTTACTTATTTTCACTACCTGTCTGCAGTTCACCTGTTTTATGTGTACCTCTCTGCTGAGAGTTAGCCCCAGTTTGGGGAATATTTCTACTCAGGTATTCAACTTTTCTACTCAGATGGACATCTTTTTACCCAAGAACGTGCTATCTATCACGGGAACCTCTTGAAAGTAATGGTAGCCAAAAATAGACTGAGTGTAAATTGCAGTGGCTCATACATGGCTGAGGGGGCAGTGATCTGTGACATTTCTCCTTGGTCAGGTTTTTTCCTTTGGTTCATCTCTATTTCGGATGTGGTAGTAACATTTTGGCAGGCAGTTTTATACCTGAAAAGATTCACATCCTTTAATATTCACATCAGCTAGACTTTAAAGAATAAGAGGAACGAACGGGAGCCAGACCCAAGAGACTTCTAAATACAGAAGGCTTGAACATGAAGAGCTAAGGGCTCCATACGGGCCGCCTTCATGTTGGTAAGCTGTCCTTACAGCCTCTTCTTTCTTCCTGGATTCTCTTTCCATGCTGGCTCTTGTCATTTCTGTGCAGAATCCTCTACTTACCCTTTCCTTTCTTAGATTGGTAGAGGATGGAAAGCAGCAGTCAGAATTTGGTTCATTTTATTAAATAAAAACAAAATCACATTTGCCAAATATTATTGGGTTATAGAGGACACAGTCTCAAAATTTTTCTAGGGGTGCCTGGGTGGCTCAGTTGGTTGAGCATCCGGCTTTGGCTCGGGTCATGATCTCACGGTTTGTGAGTTTGAGCCCTGCGTGGGGCTCTGTGCTGATAGCTCAGAGCCTGGAGCCTGCTTTGGATTCTGTGTCTCTTCTCTCTCTGACCCTCCCCTACTCACTCTGTCTCTCTCCTTCTCTCAAAAATAAATGAAAAACATTAAAAAAAATGTTCTAAATGTATCTTCTCCTAGAGAAATACTGGGCTGCTAGTTTAGGCAAATTTCCATAGGAGGCCTACCAAAGTATCTTGTCAGGTCAGATAGTTATGAGGTGCTTTGACAACTCCTTTGCCTCTGGCTGACTTTTTATTCTTTCTGGGAAGATTTGGTGCAGGAAGGCCCAACATAATGAGTCCAGCACTACTGGGATAGAATCTATGGGCTAGATGGGGCACTTGGGTGGCTCAGTTGGTTAAGAGACCAAGTTTGACTCAGGTCATGATCTCATGGTTCATGGGTTCAAGCCCCACATCAGGCTCTGTAATGATAGCTCAGAGCCTGGAGCTTGTTTCAGATTCTGTGTCTTCCTCTCTCTCTGACCCTCCCTGCTCACTCTCTGTCTCAAAAATAAACTTCAAAAAAATTAACAAAAGAAGAATCCCTAGGCTAGATACTGATAGAAAGGGGGATCGTACTGACCGTATTTATAGAAATTCCTGGTTATGACTGTGAAGTCACCTGTGGAGATGACAGCCGGGCTTCCTCTTTTACAGGACCGCCCCAGCGATGTGGAGAAGCCTGGGGCTTGCCCTGGCTCTCTGTCTTCTCCCCTGGGGAAGAACAGAGAGCCAGGGACAAAACTCCTTTTGTAAGCAGCCTCCGCCCTGGAGCATAAGGGATCAAAATCCAATGCTAAACTCAAATGGTTCAGTGACCGTGGTTGCTCTTCTTCAAGCCAGCTGATACCTGTGCATCCTCCAGGCATCCAGGTGAGCTGGTCTTTCGGTGGTCTCGGATTTCTCAAGGGGAAAGCTATTAAATACACACATACATAGATAAAATAAAATAGAAATGGAAAAGATGTATTTATTAAATCACATGTTTAGAAAAACTATACATGCTTGCATAAAACACGTTAAAAGAAAATATACTAGGCGGATATACACTGAAATATTTATAGTGGTTTTCTTGGGATCACAGAAAAATTTTCTTCATTTTGTGGACCTATACTTTATAATGTCCTACTAAATATGTATTGTGTAATGAAAATGTTCTAAAATGTAATCTTGCAAATGGGTTAGTTATTTTAATATAGGAAGCAAATATAAAAGGTTTGCCAGAGTAGGATGAACACTAGACTTCCGACCAAATGTCTTGGGTCATTTAACAAATATATATGTGTATGTATATGTAAATTGTATGTATAACGTATACATATTAGTTGGCTTCTTTGATAAGTATTTGCGGGGTAAAATTCTCTAACTGTAAAATGGATTAAAAAATATACACTTTATAGGGTTAGTTTAAGGACTAAATGAAGTATTGTTTGCGTAAACAGTATGTTAGACCTTTCCTTCCTTAAGCGAGTCACCGAGAGTGAAACCCACGGATAAAAATGGAGATGGTGAATGGGTTTTATTTTAGTTCGGCTGAACAGCCCCTCCCGAGTGTTGGCAAGTCCTCAGGAGAGAGTGCCACCGAGCAGGAGCTCAGAGTTTCTAAGGGGCTTTGGCAAGACAAAATAAGTCGTCATTTAGTTAAGCAATCATAGTTTACAGCATTCTATAGTGGTCAATCATATTTTGACACACAAACGTAAGATTTGGCAGAGACCTATCAATTTTAGAGTTCTTTGTCTCAGGAGAGATTTGAGGTGACCAATCATAGGTCTGAAGGGGAGGCGAATCAGGTGCACCGAAGCGAGAACTTGGCGTTAAAGGGAGGGATCTTGCAACAGTATCTTGGAAAACGAGTTAACCTTTAAGTTATAATTTATGGGTTACATGTTGGGACTTCCAGAGCTCAATTTCTCAACCCTTAATTGTTCAAGCAGCAAAGGGTTGGAGAGTGAAACAATGGTTGGTATTTTTCTATTAGGGCCAGCTTGACCCGAGGAGGATCTTACAAATAAGGTTGCATAAGGTTTTAACTGAGCACAAGTGCTCAATAAATAATTGAAAAAATGTGTTTTAGTTTTTTGCAATATAAAGAAGGGATATGAGTAAGTAAAAAATAGCAAGAGAGTTTCATGTAAGAAAAAAGTGAGGAGAGAGAAGTCACTAATAAATCCAATGAAATTTTTCTTTTTTTTGGTATTTTCCTCAAATATTTCAGGTTGGAAGACCTGCGAGTAAAACTGGAGCAACAAGGATATTTGAATGTCTCTTATGTTGTTGTTAATCATCAAGGACTCTCTTCTCGATTAAAATATACGCATCTTAAAAATAAAGTTTCAGAACATATTCCTGTTTATCAACAAGATGAAAACCAAACAGATGTCTGGACTCTCTTAAATGGGAACAAAGATGACTTCTTAATATATGACAGGTGTGTACACACTCACTCACACACACACAGACACACACACACACACACACACACACACATACACACTCTACATTAAAAGATGCTTGCTTTGTATTTAATAGTGATTTAAAATAAGACACCTTCTTTTGTTTTATTACCCATTACTCAAAATGAGCTATTAAAGTGTTTGGTTTTAATGTTTTATTTCAAAAACGGACCTTTTTTGTGCAAAATAATTCACCATTTTAGAGAGAAATACAGAAAATTGACTATACTCCCCCCTCCATAAATTAGTATTCTGACTGAATAAAAAGATCAATTTGTGTATCAAGTACAATTCTAACCTGAGAATTTTGCAGATGAATAATTACACTTAGCAGAGCGCTTATCTTTAATCTGATTAATAATTTAGAGGTTACACACCTGAATTTCTGAACAATAGAGTGTTAATCGTTTAGATTTAATCTGGAATCTGCTTTGATTCCATGAATGAATAAAACATTTGTATTTTAAGGGAACCTCCATGCTCACATTATTTGATATTACTAACATTCTTAGTTGGTGCTGTTTTCTTTTGACTCTTCAGAAAAGGTGAGGCATAGTATGGTTAGACCTAAGCCCTACTTCATCTAACTCTAAATATTTTTAGTATTACATATTCTTTTAGGACTTTGAACTTCTAATTTATACAGGTGCAAAGTGTAGCTTTAAAATTTTTTTTAAATGTTTTAAAATTTATTTTTGAGAGACAGAGAGAGACAGCACAAGCAAGGGAGGGTCAGAGAGAAGGGAGACACAGAATCCAAAGACAGGCTCCAGGCTCTGAGCTGTCAGCACAGAGCCTAACTCGGGGCTTGAACCCACGAACTGTGAGATCATGACCTGAGCTGAAGCCGGATGCTTAACCGACTGAGCCGCCCAGGCACCCCCAAAGTGTAGCTTTTTGGTAGTCACATAGTATTATGTATTCTGGGTAAAATGTGGGAAAGAAGGACATTTCAACTCCACTATTTCTGAGAACGCTGAGTATTATAATTCCATTCTTTCATTATGCTGAAATTTTTGTTGCATCAGATATGTTTTTAAATGAATGGGTTATTGGCCAAGACTTGAGGATCTTTTTCGTTATGCTGTAATTGTTTGTTGTATGGAATTTATGCTGTCATAGCAGCTATGAAAACCTCGTGTGACTTGTGCAGCTTAATTTATGGTTAGGTAGTGGTTTGTGCATTCGTGGAATTTATATCTATTACCAAATTATATTTGACCAAGTCAAAATGACTTGACTCTGTAGTTTGATATTATTTATAGCGGCATAGCTGGGAGATTTCAAAATACTGGTATGAGACTCATGTAATCTTGATGGTATGCGGTGCCACAGTGCTCACTCGAGAATCCATTCAAGGAAGTTGATTGGAGGGTAAATGGGTCTTACTTATAAAACCATTAAGCCCACAGCACCTATCCCAAACTGCTTGAGTATGATCATGATACAGAAAATATTGTAATGATATTGTGTTGCCTTTTTTTTTTAGATGTGGCCGTCTCGTATACCATCTTGGTTTGCCTTACTCCTTCCTAACTTTCCCATATGTAGAAGAAGCCATTAAGATCGCTTACTGTGAAGACAAATGTGGAAACTGCTCTCTCATGGTATTTTCTTTTTCTCAATTATTTCTACTGGGAAAAAAAAGAAAGTCTTTTAAGAGCTATTTAAATAAGTTAGTATTTCATGACCAATTAGCTAAGCAATGTTTCTGTTAGTATACTAAAAATAAACAACAACAGTAATTTTATAATTACTTTCTATTATGTAACATATTCCAAAAGATATTTTTTTCAAGATCCATATCGCTGCTTTTATCTAGAAGGAGTTTAGAAAACAAAAGCAAACAGAGATGGCATATACCATCAGATACCACCAAATGATGTTGGGTGTGTTCAAAGTGACCAAAGAATTCAGCCAACATAGAATATTATTGCAGTACCCTGAATGCGTTCACCCAAGAGCACAGTGACAGCAACGCTTCTTCATGGTATTACATGAAATGGAATCGAGGCCCAGATAGTTACTCACTTTATCAAAAATGTAAGACTGTCAGCTTTTCTCACACTGTCAGCTTACCATGAAGCCCTTACACTGTCTGTCCATTCTGCAGTCAGAATCACTGCATTATAGTAGCCAAGTTACTGAAACAGCCCAAGTGTCCACTGATAGGTGAATGGATAAAGATGTGGTTTATATACAATGGAGCGTTACTCAGCCTTAAAAATGAATGAAATCTTGCCATTTGCCAACAATGTGGTTAGAGCTAAAGGGTATTATGCTAAGTGAAATAAGTCAGAGAAAGACAAATACCCTATGATTTCACACAGATGTGAAATTTAAGAAAAAAATAAATAAACTCAAAGAGAGGCAAACCTAAAAACAGATTCTTAATTATAGACAACAAACTGAGGGTTGGGGTAGGGGAGACAGGCAGGGGGAGTAGGCTAACTAGGCGATGGGGATTAAGAAGGGCACTTGTGATGAGCACCAGGTGATGTGTGGAAGTGTTGAATCACTATATTGTACACCTGAAACTAATATTACACTGTATGTTAACTAAAGGGAATTTGAATAAAAGCCTAAAAAATAGCATGAAATTCTCAAAACTAATTCAGAAATTTCCAAAAAATGTACCACTTAATAGCGTATGCAAAAATCCAGTGGAATTTTTAACCTTTCGAGACACTTAGAAAATCAAGAGACCACCAAGACTCACAAAGTTTAATTTATAAACCACTTTAGGTAAAGGTTTCATATGCAACTGCTATGTCTGTAAGCTTGGAGCTTATATTTGTAGGCACACCAAACAATAAAGACTTGCAGCCAGTTAACTAGATTGCTGTAGAATGGGGCCGTATGCCCAGCGGAAGATGGGCAGGTATTTGCTACTTGCGGCTGCACGCTCAACAGCAGGGACACAGTAACAAGTCGGGTCAAGTTCAGAACGTTTCCTGACATAAGCGGTGGCAAGAAAAACTACTGATTTTCAGCAGAGTTTATTGGCATTTGTGAATTATCAGAAATTAGTTTGCTTCAGACTAGAACATTAAATATGAATATGATATTAGATTGACACCGGCGTGAGAGTTTCCATGTAGTTCGGTTGCTTTCAGGATTTGATATTTGACTTTACTGCAGTTGATGTAAGTTTTTTTAACCAGTTTATTTAGTTTTGCTTCTGCAGATGGAAATATAGTGGTTTGGCTTTCTTTTTAAGCCTTATGTACCTCTTCAATTCTTCTTCAGGGTTCTTAAAAATTTAGGAAATACTCTTGATACAAAAAGGAAAATTTGAATTCTGCTGTTGATTTAACCAGTATAGGAGCTTAGAACTGCTGAATTTTAATTGTGTTATGCTCTGTTTTATCTATTTGCAAGACATTAATGTTAATTTCTTTGGAAGATGCTTGAGGATTCTTTGATTAAATGCAAACTTTGCATGAGAAGAACTTTATAATTAGGTATGATTGGAACCAAATTGTAATAAAAAGTCTGGGTGTTGAAACTGACATCAAATTTTTATTGCATTAACATGATGCTAGAAAAACAAAGCTAGTTCAATCCTAATTAACTACTTTGAATTTTATATATGTTAGCTCTACAAATCTTTTTTTGTGCACTGCTCCGAAATCTATTAATTTGTTGAAAAATGATTTATAAATTTGTTCTAGACACTGGAAAATGAAGACTTCTGTAAAACTGTATCTTCAGCTACAACTAAGGCTCCGCAGCCACATCACCACCACCACCACCACCACCATCATAATCGTGAGCATGGGCATCAGCACCATGGGAACGGTGAGCTTCCAGAGAACCAGCAACCAGAAGCACCACATGCTACTGAGCAGCTCCCTTCCCAAGTCCCTCATCACCAGCACAAGCACGTGGACCACCAAAGACACGGCCATCCAGAGGACTGAGATAGGCCAGCAGGAGGTGAAAGTTTACAACTTCCTGTCCCACAAAAGCTCTGACGAAAGGGATGCATAAATCAGTTACACTGCCAAATGCCGAAAGATTCAGAGTTAACTCCTAGCAGCTGATGCTGACACTGACGGCATCTGATATTTGAACAAACAGGGTCTGCAATCACCTGACAATGTAGAGAAAACCTCCCCTCTTTATGTAGCTGACAGGGACTCTGGGCAGAGGAGAACGTCTTTGAATCTTGACAGTGACGTTTGCCTCCACCCGCCTGACGCGCAAGTCAGCAGCTCAAGCCCACGGAGGCCAGCACCATTTGAAGCTGAAAAAATACAGCCCAAATGTGAAAATGACCTTCATACTAAATATTCTAAATAGGATTATACTCCCCAACTCAGTCTAGACAATTTCATTTCCAGAACTTTTATATGCTACCTAATTAACAGTGATCTAAAAATAAGAATTGGATTTGTACAAAACATGGAGAAATCTATTATATTGGCTTCCAAATTTTAAAATTTAAGTCAAACAAATTTTGACCCAAACCAAATTCTTATTATTTTATTAAAAAGGTGATTGCAGCACTTGGTTAATATGTTTTTCTTTTTCTTTTTCCAGCATTCTACTTGCATTAATGAGAACAGAGGCATAAACTATGACCTAGGGGTTTCTGTTGGATAGTTAGCAATTTAGAATGGAGAAAGAACAACAAAGACATGTTTTCCATTTTTTCTTTACTTATTTCTCAAAAAAACCTTTTTCTTTTTAACCTTACATTTTTAACTGATTAAACTTTATAAAGAACAGTGAATTTTGTCTTTTTAGGTTCCAGAAATACTGACACGTGAATACTTTGCTGTAACTACATTTTAAATATCCATTTATACTTTGTATGTTTAAGAGTCATATCTTGATTTTTACTATCACATATGAATGAAACCCTCATGTCTTATTTTCTTTATCTAGCATTATTACATCACATTCTTTAAAATTTGAGATAGTCTGTCTTGAAAGATATAATGGAGAAGGTAAAAGAAGGTGGTCTGGCTCTTGATTGCTTAGAAAGTATTTCCATAGTCAATGATGGTTCAGTAGGTAAACTACGTCCTATAAACCTGAACTTCTTTATGGTTAATACTCTTAAGCAAGAATGTAGTACACAGTTGGCAAATGTGGATTTGTTTAAATAAATTCAATTTAAAATGGTTAAAGTGATCTTTTTTCATTGTTGTTATTTAGGTAGCATGTTCTATTGAAAACGGAAGTGGGGTTTTCAACTGCTTTTAAAGAGACTAAGTAGCAACTAATGAATTTACTGTCATACTCAAAACCGTCTACGTTTAGGGCATGAACCTTTGTCAAGAGGTTTAAGTTGAGAATCTTGGCCAACAGAGAGACGATGCTCTAAATCGTGAATGGTGCAACGAAGAGCTGCAATCTCCTTGTTTTTTTCTTCTTGAAGGTGTTGAAGCTTCTAAATAAAGCAGCAAAAAATTTGTTACTGCAATTCAGAAATAGTAAAATTAAATACAAGAAACTATAACAAAAACTACATTTCTGGTTTAAGTAGATTAAAAAAGACAGCTTGTTTTGAAAGGTTTATAGTTTTATTTTTATGAGGCTTATGGGGTACAACTGAAATAAGGATACTACAACATGTATTAGCACCATTTTTTTTTAGTTTATTCCCTTTTCGCTATATAGCTTGAAGTTATAAACCATAAAGTAGGAGTTGAACAAAAAGAAATCTATTACCTAAGTGCCTAAATTACTTTAGAATAATAGGTCAGCCTTAGTTCAGAATAGATTATGGAATTCCTTAGATGACCAAAGACTCAGAGGACTTCTCTAATGTTTTAATTTACTGCTGAGCTTTACTATTTAAAAACATTTTTTGATGTTTTATTTATTTTTGAGAGAGAGAGAGAGAGACAGAGTGAGATTGAGTGGGGGAGGGGCAGAGAGAGAGGGAGACACAGAATCTGAAGCAGCTCCAGGCTCTGAGCTGTTAGCACAGAGCCCTACGTGGGGCTCAAATTTGTGAACCATGGGCTCACGACCTGAGCTGAAGTTGGACATTTAACTGACTGAGCCACCCAGGCACCCCTAAGATTTACCATCTTAAATCGAAAGGGACTTTTAAATACTATTCAAAACCTAATTCTCTTTTTGACTGTGTGATATATTTTAAGAAAAACTGTTAAATATATTGTTAGCAAATACAAACACACTAAGAACATTTATTTTCTTACACAATGGCTATGGAAGAAAATGTCACATACCCTTCTGTAGATACTCTGTGGCAAAGCAGTAGAATCTGGATAGGATTTTGATTTAGTTTGAACTCTTGCTAGTTTGGCATCAAACTGAATCAAGTTTAAAAAGAAGGTTATTGAGAAGATTCTAGTTAAACAACTAGAAACAAGCGGTTCTATAAATATAAGTATAATCCATTATGTCTTTTAACATTAATTTCTAATTTAAGTATATTCTCTGTACAGCACAAGATAAAGAAATCTTTCTTTAAGAAACCATTTTTAAGAAAGAACAAAAAACCACCCGGACAAGATTAACCTTGCTGTATGTTAAAATTTCCTGGTAAGCTTTTTAAAAGTGCCAAATATCTGTGCACTACCTTAGAGATTCTGGGATGGAGTCAGCATTGTCTTTCTAAGACATTAGATGATTCTATCATGCAAGGCAAAGAATCTAGATAACTAAGGTTGAGAATCTAGTTAAGGACAGATAAAAATATTTTCGTGTTACTGTGAGTGTCCTGTTGTAAAGAAAATGCAGTATAGTCAACAGTCATGGGTTATATCACATACCCTTCTGTAAAAACTTTGAGACTGAGTAGTAGAATTTGGATATAATATTGTTGCTTCAGTTTGAACTCACTATTTTGACATTAAAGTGAATCAGGTTTAAAAAATTCTCATAAGTCATTCTTATAGGTCATATATATATGCATACATATATATGTATATATATCTTTATATACATATATGTGTATCTATACATATTTACAAAGTCTTCCATTATAATTCTCTTCAGGTTGAGTTCAGTGTAACCTCTCTGTGGTCTAAAAACAAAATCCTCACAAATTCTCACAACACAGATTGTCTTCTGGTTTGAGGAGGGAAACAGCTACAATGAAGATGAAGAACAAAAAGAGTTGTGTTTGTGAGTGTAAACCACAGACTTGGGCTCAACCAGTGACAGGGCACAGATGGCAAACAAAATGCACTTTTCAGTCAGTGGATTAGCTGTTGATGGTAGAGACTGAAACATAGCTTACTGTATCTCAGTTGGCTATTAAGCCCTCTCTGTGGGTTGTGGGCACACTTGACCAGGGACAGTAGCAGCAGCAAAATGTCTCTCAAGTCAACCTCGGTCCCCTTTTGCTCAAAGATTATACAGATTTCAACACTGAACGTCACCAAACACGCCAGGAATACCAAACTTTCCTGAACGTGAACAATAAGTTATCTTTAATTAAACTGGTGAATTCTGACAATATAAGGTAAGGTGGGAGTCAGGCTGGGGAAAAGCAGGGGAAGAATGATGGAACTAGAGATGGGTAGAAGTTAGAAAAAGAATGGTAAAGAACAAATATATTGTCAAAACATAACTGTCCCTGAGATTCTGACATCTGGTTAAACAACCTACTGAAAAGGTTTTAGAGCCTAGAACTAGAACTGCAGCCTCTGAGATGCCTTATATAAAGTCACCTTAACATTTTTTTAAATCTCTGCTTTGTCTTCCCCTCTGATACGTATCCACACATTTATTAGGGAGCAACCTGTCTCTTTTTAATAAGAGCTGAAGGAATTTCTAGTTGGTTTACCAGGGTTCCACAATTTCTGCTGAGGAGAGAAAAATGTTAGTGATTAGATACCCTCTCCCCACTGCTGGGATGGTAGTCCCATGAGGCTTGCATAGACGCAGCTACCACGTGTGGGTGATCCTTGAATTACCGATCTCCAGTCTCAGAGGAAGCAGTTCACTTTGTGGAAGCCAGGACCTTCCGAGCCACTGAAGACTCCCACCTTCCCACCAAATGCTGCAAGGCAGTGTAGCTAGCATGGTCTGGTGTTTGAGAAGCACAGTGATAGAGAATGAGTGTGTCAGCACTGTTTCTAATCCTGAAGTTTACCTCACTGTGATGAAAAATAACCAAAAATCAATCTAGATTAAGGGATGCATCTTCAAATTTAGCAGACCCTTGAACTCTTACCTCTAGCTGTAATTTGATCATTTCACTTTGTTTTTCCTTTTCTTGAGTTCTTAACTTTGCATTTAACTCTGAAATTTCCACCTCTTTCTTCTCTATCAGTTCTTTATGCTTTTCTTCATTTGACTCAACTGAAGAAAACAATAATAAATAATCAATTAATTCATCTAAACATTTCAAAAATTTTATAAGTTTGTATTTCATTAGCATTTAGCAGTCCATAAGAAAGTACATTTTATTAACAAATACATATATTTTAGAAACTGTTTGCATGCAGGGTAGCTTTTGTATATTTTGAATAAGCCCCTACAAAATGCTTGAGACCCAAAGATCACCCATTAACTTCTTTTGAACAAATAAACTGATTTATATCATTAAGCATGAATTATATATTTTATGAGAGAGAATAAATAGGATACTGAGTGGTTAAACAGGGACACAAAGCCTGGGTTCCTAGGTACAGGGGGCTCCAAGTTACTCGATGATTCTAGAGCTACATCAAATCCCTGCTATACTCTATTCCACATGATTGGGCCTCTGTCCCGTTCACACCACATTTCTATGCTTCATCAAATTTCCTCGGCTCTCATCTTTCCTATTTCTACTAATGACACCATGTTATCCAGGATGGGAGTCTCAAAAACATATCTGACTTTAGGGAGAAAAGAAAGAGTCAATTCATCCACAACTCTACAAATAAGTGGTCTCCATTCATGATTAATCCACTACTTCTTTAATTTAAAGCCTCATTTTTTTCCTCAGTTGGACTCTATGTCCAGGCTCTCAATCACTGGTGTCTACGCCCTGCCCTATACACTGTTGCCGGGTTAGTTTTCCTAAACCATACTTCTAAGTATGGCCATCACGTTCTCAAAAGCCTTTAATCACTTGCCATTTTTTTAATCACTTCCCATTTTTTAATCCTACAATTCAAGGGTCAAAGAATCCATCCCTAGCCATGGCTTTTGGCTTTTCTCTTGCTAACCTTTTTGGTTATGGTGTAAAGAAAAGGTAGGAAATGGACTATTATTCCCTAGAATGTCCTATGTCTTCCCCTCTCTCCATCGTGGCTTCTATTGTCTCTCTACCGAGAGACTCTTCTCCATCCTATGCAATGAACTTTAGCCATATTCAGTCTTCAGGATTGGGGCCTCATACTTAATAGTGCTGAAGGACAGAAGTTGGTAACTTTGACAAAGCTCAACTTGGAATTTTTTCCTTGCTTGTGCTTTTTAATTCTTTCCAAGAAGTTGTGGCTAACTCAAGTTCACAAAGATTATCTTCTATATTTTCTTCTTTTTTTTTTAAATGTTCATTTATTTATTTTTGAGAGAGAGAGAGAGAGAGAGAGAGAGAGAGAGCGAGCGAGAGAGCAGGGGAGGGGCAGAGAGAAAGGGAGATAAAGAATTTGAGGCAGGCTCCAGGTTCCGAGCCATTAGCCCAGAGCTCTATGTGGGGCTCAAACTCACAAACTATGAGATCATGACTTGAGCTGAAGTCAGATGCTCAACCGACTGAGCCACCCAAGCACCTCTATACTTTCTTCTAGGAGTTTTGTAGAGGTAGGTTTATATTTTGACATCCATTTCCAGCAAATGTTTATATACATTATACATAAGTATGGGTTTATTAAGAACAGTTTTTATTTTTATGAAACCATATAACTCTCAAAATAAGTTCATGAGATATACTTTAGTAAAGAAAGAAGTTTCATTGCTGAAATTATATTCTATATGCCAAGTATATAAATATTAAAGCTATTATACATTTCACATTAATTTTATAAAAACCTTAACTGCCTCATATTAAGTAATGTTAAGTCAAAAACCATAAATCCAGCTTAGAAATGTAATTTATATCACATAAATATATAGAAAGGTACAAAACCTAAATTAAAATGCATCAAGGCAATGTTCATTCAAGAATACTGGCAATTACTGAAAAAAGTTTATATATGCATTTAAATTATTTTATGATGTCTCAGAATTTAGTAAGTTAAAAATAAAAAACTTACTTTTTTCCTGCATATCCTGATAAAGTTTCCTTATTTCTATTTTATGTCCCTCCTCTTTGATTTTCATTTCACTCATAAGTTTGGTAATATTATTCTGATATTCCTAAGGATTAAAATATTTATTCATGCCTCAATTTAAATATGTGTATACAATGTTCCATTAACTAGAAAGATGAAATTCTCATGCTTTATATTAATTGTTAACATGTAATCATATCTAGAGGGGATGGATATTGTTTCTTGCTTGAATAATCAGCTTTGAAAAGGATCAATTTATGGTCCAAGTAGATAGAGCTCATCTGAAGACAATGTCTTTTTATCTGTTTCCTGAATACTCACCACCAGTATTTAACATATCAGAGATGCTCAAAGGATACGTGACACTTTGCATGATAATATTGAAATATGTCCATTAAAGCCAAAGCTATACTTTAGAGCCAATAGTATGCTCTGTTCAACAGCCAGCAAGCTTAACCTAATGTATGATGAATCCTTTGAATGTGGCCTAAAGTTCTGTTTCTGAAAATTATATAAACATCCCAAATTCCCAGAAGGAATTTAAGCACTACCCATGGCAAAGGTTAGTTTTATGAGGAGAAGGCTAGAGAAGGATGAATTTGGGGGTTGAAAAGTGCTCGACAGGTGCCTGAGATTAGTTTCTTAGGTTGCTGCAGCATAGAAATGGTTATTGTGCTAATGTAGACAGGGGCATTCAGGGAGGTGTTAGAAGCGAAAGCCCTCAAAGATAAAATTTACAGTTTTTCCAGAGGGATGTTCCTACATAAACCACTTACAGACCTAAGATGTTGGTAGAAAAAATGGAAAGCAGCAAGGATAAAAGTAAAATAGGATACTAAGAAAGGCACATTATGAAAGCTAGAGGTTGAAGAAAAGCTTCTAAACATTATAAAAGCAAGACTTTTGTTTTTACTCACCATTGTGTCCTCAATTCCTATTAGTATCTTGGGCTAAGCAATATTCTATGGCTTGAGATTTTAGAAGAGAAAGAAGGTAAAAACTTCTCCCCCTTTTCTCTGCCCCAATTATAATCTAACTGTACCATCTATTGTTGAGCTTTACAGGAAAGGTATGGCAAGAATGAGAAGGAAGAAAGGAGAGGGATAAGGAAAGGAAAAATGAAGGGCGGGATATATTCCAGACATAGTTAAATTATCTCAAGTGAGGAACCAGACTGACTGTGGAAATGGTCCTTCAAGTTGAAGTTCTAAGCTTGATTGATACAGATCCAATTTAAGTTTTGGAATTCTCAGGTCTGCCAATGTTTGACATACTGGCTCTTGGGAGAGGAGAAAAAAATTATCATAACAAGTCTCCCAAAGGGTGATGGGAACTGACATTTACTGAGCACTTTTTATGTTCTAGGCACAGTGTTATTTGTTCTATAATTGCTGCCATATGCTGTTCCTATAGGAGAAAAGAAAAAGTAGCAGAGGGTATGGTAGCCCTCGAGAGAGAAATAATTGGTTATCCACATAAAATCTCCCTTTCATTTGGATGATGCAATAAAATTGCAATAGATTACTCAAATCAGAAAGATTAAAGACTTATTTATTTTATAGTAAAAAGTTTAAAAGTGCTAATAAATAGAATATGCTCTAAATATTTTTTAACATAATTTAAAAATAGGTAGCAAAATAGTTGTATCTCTTTTTGGTGGGAAGAAAAAGTAAAGTAAGTGATATATTAGTGCTTTATAGTCTGCAAAGAGACTAGAGTCCTTAAAACTATTATTTCTTTAAAAATTTTTATTCATTAAAAATTCTGGCACACAAATACACATATATAGATTTCCTCTCCAAATTTTGACTGTCCTTATTAATGAGAACCCCTTTCTTTTTTTTTTCCAATTTGAGAAGACAAATGGTCTACAGGAATTTGATTGAATGTAAAAATAATAAACTTGCCTGTTCATGAGACTTTAGCTTTTCTTTCATAAGATCAGCATTTCTTTTTAGTTGTTCATTTTCACCTGTGTAGAAATAATCAGAGGGCATCCTAATACATGAAAAATTTAATTAATATGGGAATACATTTAACATTTCAAGTTTCCATTCATATACACATTTAACACATATATACAGCATCTACTACCCACAAGGCTGCGTGTGTGGCACTGGAAATGCTGAAACAAACAAACAAAATTATTGCTCTTCAAGGAACTTACAGCCAAACGGTAAAACAGATGTATAAGTAGTTATGATATGCTACAGTAATTGCTCTATAATGGCAGTGTGTCTAGAATGCATGGGGACTTGTGGAAGAAAAGCCTAAATCAGACTGGAGTCAGGAAAGGATTTACAGAAGAGGAACCATTTGTGCGAATTAAGCTAAATGATAAGGCTTAATTAAGTATAAATGCATTTGCAGGAACACATTTCACATACAGAAAACTACACAGAAGACTTTGGGCTTGAGCGACTATAGTATGTTTGGGAAAGTTACAATTCACGTACAGTATTGCTGGAATGTAAACTGTGAGGAGGATGTGCTAAATAGGGTGAAATCATATCCTAATAGGAGGTGGACATATTGTATATGAATGACTTTAAATTTTATCTTATAGGTTACAGTCAAAGAATTTTGAACAGTGAAATGAAATGATTCATTACATGTTAAAATAATGATCTGGCAGTGTAGATGACAAATGAGTGGGTTTTGACCCACATGAATGGGTATTGTAAAAATAGATCAAGAAAGAAGTAACAGAAGCCTAAATTAGGTCAGTGGCAGGAGGATATAAAAGGAAAATGAAGACAATTATTTAAATGGTAAGATTAACAGGAGACTTATGATTGACTGGACAACAGAGGCAAAAAAGAAAGGGAAACTTTTGTTTTCTAAAGGCCTTTGGTTTGGGTAATTGAAAAATGTTTGGGCGCCTGGGTGGGCTCAGTTGTTAAGCATTTGACTTTGGCTCTGATCATGATCTCAAGGTTCATGAGTTTGAGACCCACATCAGGTGAGCTCAAGCTCTGGTAAAACATGAGCCCTGCTTCAGGGGAGTGAGCCCTGCTCTTTTCTCTCTCTCTCTCTCCCTCTCCCTCTCCCTCTCTCTTTCCACACCCCCTGGGATTCTCTCTCTCCCCCTCTCTGCCCCACACTGACTTGTTCCCTGCCCCTCTCTCTCAAAAAACAAAACAATACATAACAAAAAACCCAAAACAAAACAAAAAGGAATAGAAAAATGTTCATCAGTTTGAGAAAGATTAGAAGAGGAAGACTTTTAGGAGTGAAATGAAGACTGCAGATTTTTACCATGCTAAATTTGATTGCCTGAGATACCCAGAGAACATTTCTGGTAGGCTGAGAAACATTTAGAGGTGGCCAAAAGAGAGTAGTCTGTAAAGGAGACTGAGAAGTGTCCAGAGATGTGGGAGAGAGAGGTACTAAGAAAAGAGAGGTTAAAGGGATTATAATAAGTGGCAATAAATGCAGTAAGAAAATCACGTGAAAGAACTTTAATTCTGAGAACTTTGGGAAATGCCCAATTGTTGAAAGTTGAAGACTAGGTGAAGGTGAGGAAATGGATAGAGTAAGTACAACAGACCATTCATCTGAGGTTTGATTACAAAAGGAAAGAGTAAGGGCATTTGCAGGGAATCAACCTAAAGTCAAGGAAACTCTATTTTTCTTGTCTTATTACATTAACTAAAACTTCTAGGTACAATGTAAAAGGAGTGGTGAGAGAGGATATCCTTGTCTTATTCCTGATCTTAGTGGGAAGTCTCTAATTTCTCACCATGAAATGTGGTGTTAGTTGTAGGCTTTTATAGATCTTTTAAAAATCAGGTTGAGTACATTCCCTCTATTCCTAGTTTACTGAGATGTTTTACTTTCACTCATGAATGGGTGTTGGATTTTGTCAAATACTTTTTCTACATCTACTAATATGATCATCTTTTCAATCTGTTGGTGTTCTGGATTAAATTAATGGGGTTTTGAATGCTGAACCAATTTTGTATACTTGAGATAAATTCTACTTTGTTGTAGTATATAGGCTTCCCAAAGCATTCTTCATTTCTGTTACGGTGTTTTTGATCTCTAGCATTCCTTTTTGCTTCTTTAATAGGATTTCCATCTCTCTGCTTACATTGCAAATCTATTCTTACATGCTGTCTACTAGATCCTTTATAGTCCTTAACATATTAACCACAGTAGTTTTGAAATTCCCAGTCTGATAATTTCAACATCTCTTCCATGTTTGATTTTGCTCTGTCTCTTCAAATGTTTTTTTGTTTTGTGTTTTTGCCTTTAAGTTGGGCTAATATAATAGAGAGTCTGGGTTCACCCTAACTTTTAGTAACGTGTTAGCAGCTCTCTTTAGAATGTGGAAATATTTAGCTTAAATTTTTAAAAAAATCTTCTGCCCTTGTTAGTAATTTCAGGTTAATAGTATAAGTCCCACTCAACATCCTATTACACTTTCCTCCTACAATCTTAACAGCAATAATTAATCATTAAAATTTTTAAAAAATGTTTATTTATTTTTTGAGAGAGAGAGAAAGAGAGAGCAAGCACGGGAGGGGCAGAGAGAGAGGGGGACAGAGGATCCAAAGCAGGCTCCATACTGACAGCAGTGAGTCTGATGTGGAGCTCCAACTCACAAACTGTGAAATGATGACCTAAGCTGAAGTCAGATGCTTAACTGACTGAACCACCCAGGAACCCCTAAAGATTCTGGATATTATCTGAACAATGCTTTAGGAAGCCTTATCTTGCAGTTTAGTAATGTTGAGAGGAACTTTGGAAATGGGGTCTACATATGAAACTGTTGCAGAAGAATGGGTAAGAGGTTATGAATATGTAAAACTGATATTGTTGGATAGGAAGAGTAAACAGTGACTACAAAGTTTTGGAGTCCTGGTTATTAGGAAAATAGAAGTATTTGGAAAAGAAGGAGAAAATCCAGAACTACGTTTAGAGGGAAGATGATGAGTAACATAAGTATCCATTAAATCACAGCATTACAGTGAAAGTAGAAATCTAAATCAATTTGCTTTCAAAGGCTGTGATCAGAGAGATAAGAAAGTGTTATATTTCAAAGGGTCACATTTTAAAATGAAGAAATTAATCTGAATGGTGGCTTTAGTTTTATAAAAATTCTGCTGGAAAATTGATATTTCCTTGAATGGAAAGCACCAATAATTTGAAAATACTTACCTATAAAAAATATACTATTGCCTTTAGAACAAATGACTTCAGACATGTTTCTCCCACCCATCCCCATTTTAATGGGATTTTAAAACCATAGGGACACAATCCATTAATAACCATGTAACCTGAAAGTTTTCAAGATGAATTGCATCTTATTAGTAGAATGTATGTATTCTAGAATTAGGAAACTGGAGATTTTAGAGGATTTTGATCTTTATAATAATAAAGGAGCTGTACTTTCCGGTATCATTCAATTTTGTATGATTTTCAAGTTTAATGTTTTTGTTATTATTTTGTTTTATTTTGTTTTTGTCACAATAATTAAGGGATGGGAACTGTCTAAAAAACATTGTGCTAACTAGGCAACTAGTACTTCTTGTTATCTATTGGGAATGCTGAAGCATCCATCACGGAAAGATGAAAGAAAGAAAAGGTATTTGATATTTCCTTTTTTCAAAAAATTTTTAATGTTTATTTTGAGAAAGAGAGCATGAGTAGGGAGGGGCAGAGACACACACACACAGAATTCAAAGCAGGCCTCAGGCTCTGAGCTGTCAGCATAGAACCTGATGCTGGGCTTGAACCCATGAACGTGAGATCATGACCTGAGCCGAAGTCGGAGGCTTAACCAACTGAGCCACCCAGGTGCCCCGGAAGGTGGCAATTTTTTAAATAATGAAGATTCTAAAGTATATGCCTCATTGCAGATGATTTCTCCATATAGAATATGCTTATATAAATGTAGCATTTTCCCAAAGATATACTAGAACATGTCAAATTACTGTATATTGGAAGAACTATTTCCACATTTTCCAAACTACTTTTAATTTGAGCAATACTTTTTTTGTTTAGGAGTAAAGGTCATTGATTAGTTTACTTTCTCAGATAATTATTTTACAAAATAGCACTCAACTATGTGCTACTGTCCTTTCTAAAACATTCTAAGCAGTGATCAAATTTGATTAAAATCACTCTGCTTACTATGATTTTGTTTAGTAAAGTTGTACTATACATAACAATGTCTTCCTGGAAACCTATCCTGATAGAGTATAAGGGCCTAAATAAATTCAAGTTATTCAAGTTCATTCAGTTCAGACAGGAAAAAAAAAGCAATACTAAATTGCAAGAAATAATTTAGAGATAATTGGAAAAAATGAATTTAAGTTCTACTGATTTTGGAGGTGCTCTGTGTTTGCAGCTGATTTCATGTGTCTCTCTCTTTTCTTCAATATGACGCCCTGCCCATGTGTTTGAATTCCTAAATTAAATTCCTTAATTCTCCTCTAATGACGAAAGTCTCTGAATCTTGTTTTCTTTGCCCTGGTAGTAACTAACCATAAGCTAGGTGGCATAATGTCACTATCTTTCATACAATAAATTATAGGGGTTCTCCTCAACCAGTATATAATATAGGAAAAATCGCTGTCATTTGACATATTGTGATGAATTACTCTATTAAGAACCCATGTCTATACTCTAAACTCCAAAACACATTATTTAAAAGAGAATATTATATCTATGGAAAGACTGTATTTTTGACCATTGGTCAATACTTGATATCTTTTGTACAAATAATAATTATAATTCAGTAATGAACATATTAAATATTAACTTTATGAGACTTCAAAATAACTTTAATTTCTGGCAGATGTTTTATTTGAACAAAATCCTAGGAAGAGTTAAATTAGAATACCACTTGCATCCTAGAAACAGAGGCATGTAAGGATTATGAACATACACGATTTTTTAAATGCACCTGGGGTGCTGTATGTAGTCACAGAGAAGGGAAAAGTTGTTCTGACCACTGAGCACTGAGATGGGAAAACGAAAGCCCAGACCAGGTGTGGGATGGGGATCAAACCCTGAAAAAAGTGAGTAGACTGCTAGAGCCAAGAAAAATGAAAATCTGTGGGGCACAGGGAATCAGAAGTCTGCAGGACTAAGTGAAAAGAAAAGGTATTGGAGGGGCACTTGGGTGGCTCCTGCTGTTAGGTGCTCTTGATTCTGGCTCAGGTCATGATCTCATCATTCATGGGATCAAGCCCTGTGTTGGAGCATGCTTGGGATTCTCTTTCTGTCCCTATCCTGCCTGCACTCTCTTTCTCAAAATAAATAAACATTAAAAACAAAGAAAAGGAAAGGATTGGAGATAGAGTGGTTCCCTATTTATTACCCTTTTGCTCTGCAGAATAGCTGAATCCTTTCTGTACTGCAGATTCTGTTTGACAATGTAAGTGTGGTCTTTTAATACAATTTTTATATTTGTTTCATCAACACTTGAGGAGATATTTTAAGGTAAAACAATGGGAAAGTAAGGCTAGTAATTCTTAAAGATAAATCTCAGAACATTATAAAGACCATAAGGAATAACATGCCAAAGCAAATAAATGGTGTGTAAGATCATTATTATACTTTATCTATATATAAAAAGTACTCTCTGATAAAAATAGAAGACTATGATAACAAATTCTTGTTTGATGGGAGTTTTATGTTGGAAGGGACTTTAAGGCAATTTCATCTAGTCTCCTATATAGTAGAGGAAAATCCCATTGGCACTGCAATGTAGCTAACTCAGAGCAGGACAAGCACTTGGTTGCTTCATCTGTTTTGTCAATGAATAGGCCTATTGGGTTAGCATGACTAGCAAAAATAAGATAAGCTGAATGTGCTGGCTTCATTTACACAAACATAGCCTCAGTCTCTGATATTAAACTAAGCAGTGAACTATCACTGTCGAATACCTACCTTTCAAAACTGAACACAGGACCATTAAAAACCAAGAGTACTTCTGAGAATAAATATATTTCTGAACTTTTGAAAATAACAAAGGGAATTATTATAACTGACCCTAAAACATCCTCTAATGTTCCTGTCAGAATACTACTGAATTATCCTGTTCAGCATGATATTTCTTATTTCATAATAATTTAGGAACATATTATCTGGCAGTGAGAAGTCTTGGCATTATCTGATGAGTTTAACGAGATCAGATTAAAAGAAACTTATAGTCAACGATGTAAAATTCTATTTTTAAAGGTACTCAAATATATCATATTTTCAAAGATTTCTTTCTAACTTACCCTTCAAATTATGTTGACATTCAATGGTCTGTTGTAGCCCTTTTACCATATTATGAAGAGTAGAACATTCTAAAATATGAAAGACACATTTATTTGAAAATTATTCACTTTCATTTTGGAACTATTCTCTCAAAGTTGAAAGACTTAAAATAATTGACAATTATGATATTTTAAAAAATATTTATTTTTGAAAGAGAGAGACAGAGAGACAGAGATGGAACACAAGCAGGGAAGAGGTAGAGAGAGAGGGATGGAGAAACAGAATCTGAAGCAGGCTCCAGGCTGTGAGCTGTCAGCAGAGAGCCCAATGCTGGGCTCAAACTCACTAACAGTGAGATCATGACCTGAGTGGAAGTCAGAGTCCCAACCAAATGAGCCACCCAGGTGCCCTGATAATTATGAGATCTTCATGAAGCAACCAGGTATCTCAAAGTAAATAATATAGTAAGTAGTTTTTAATTACCCTTTAAACCAAATGCATTCTGGGATTTAGGGATGAGTTTTTCTACAGCACAATAAATTAAGTATAATAGGGATCCCCAACCCTATGTGCTTTAGCAATATCTGCCCTAAAGGTAAGGCACACTTGGACATGCCTGCAGAACTATGTGTGGTGTATCCACGTGATTTTTCCATGAAAGAACATCTCAAGGAGAGTCAAGTACACTAAATTTTGTTAAGATCAAGAGCCAGAGCTGGTGAGGTGTCATTTGGGAGAAGACAATGTTTTTCTTGCTCCCTGTCCTCCAACCTGTCCTCTTAGTACTCATGCCTAAGTCCCAGGGCAAAGGAATAAAATCTCAATGTGCTGAGTTATAAGGAATTAGCAACTTTGGTGCTAATGACTTTTGCCACAATGGAAAATGGAGCCTTCATTGCAAGTATTCATGCCTTGATATGTGAATATAAACTGGTTATAACTAGCAAAAGCAAATCCTTTGATGGGTGGCAGCAGAGATGGACACTTCAGTAATTTCAAGCAGTCCACTTGGCTGTAAGCTCCAGGAGATCAGGGACTATTTTGTTTTATTCACCATTTCTCCCTAGTGTTTAGAGCAGTTGTGGTCCATAGCAGTTACTCCATAAATATTTGCTGAGTGCCTGATTGATAGACAAGCAATATAATATTAAGCTGAAGCAAGAAAGGTGTAAGTGGAAAAATATAATATAATATATATTATATTGCTATTATTATAATATATATTATATTGCTATTCTAACTGCCTTGCAAATATTGAATAATTTAGCCCTCTTAACCCTCTGAGGTAGGTCCTAGTATTTTACATATGAGGAAGCTGACACCTAGAAGTTTAGTAAATAGCCCAAGGTCACACTTCTAATTAGTAAGTGGTAGGGCTACAACTAGAACCCCAGCAGTCCAACAACAAGTTTGTGATTTAACTACTTTACTACCACAAAGACTGGCTCAGGAGCACTCCTTTAGAGTAATATGAGTAGGCTGGACACCTTGGAAAGAGGACAAGAATAGAATCGGAGACTCTTTCTGATTGCTGTTGCTACCACATTTTTACAATGAGGTTAGGGAGAACAGATGGCACTAGTTTAAGTTTACAATCACACTAGCTAAATATATAATGATGCAACTTCATAAAAGAATAACAGTATTTTTAAAATATTAAAATGTATAAAAGTTTAGGGAAAAGTTCACCTTTTTTTGAAAAATAGGACAATTTCACCTTTATGCACTTGGCTTAACAACTAATAAACATTGAGCCTTATTCTCTTTCATTCAGTTTTAGAGACCCATGAGCAATATTCAGCTAGTATTCACTAGTATGACCTACTGACTAACTTCCATTCTAGCTGGGCATCTGTTTTGATGGTTAAATATTAAATACCATATTTGTATCTAACAAAAAGTTATCTATGTATAATACCATTTATTGATTGTTTACTCTGCCAAGTATTACACTAAGTGCATTATAAACATTAACCAATTAATCTTCAAAATGATACTGAGAAGTTAGTATTATTATCCTGACTTTACAAAGGGAGACGGTCATCCATAGAGGTTTGGTTACTTGCCCAGGATTCCAGAGTTAATAAGCGGAAGGTATGGACTTGAGCATATGTTTTTCTCATTTTAAATCCTGCTCTTAATCTGCTATTCAATACTTCCTGGGGAATTATAAGATATACTGATGAAACCATGGAGTCCAAGGACTTAGAATACAGTTTCCTCTTCTTCACCCTCTAGCTACAACACCCTGGACAAACTACTTAACCTCTTTGAGCTTGATATTCTCCATCTGCAAAATAAAAGTATGGGTGATACCTATCCTCCTTCACGTATAAGACTACTCTGACAACCCAATGAGAAAACAGTACTCTCTAAATTTACGCACAAATATTCGACATTGTCATTGTTATTTCTCTCTTCTCTCAACAACTTGTATGTATCTCTTTTCTCCTTTTATCACATTTCATTTTAGTTATTTGTGGTTCCTCCCACTAGATGGTGAACTCTTTCAGGTAAAGATCATATCTTATGAATTTTGATATTTCTTGCTTCTAATATGGTGACTATTTCATAGGTATTCAATACTATTTTTATTTATTGACTAAAGGAAAGAACCCATATTGTGAAGGGAAAATGCAAAATTTTGCCTTTCAGTTAGAGGTCCTACACAGTCTTCACATACTTTCTTCAACCATGCTAATGGAAATGAAAATATTTTGCTGAAGTTAAAAGCTTTATGCAGATACAAGGTTCTTCTACTGTGGTTTTTCACTTGCCCTTGTATACCTTCTACCATTCTCACCACTCACTCAAAATTTCCTACCATCCTCCATTCTTTTTCTCTTTTACTATTTCCTAATAATAGTTTGATAGTTAAATCACGCTTGACATTGCCTACTTCATATATGGTACTGTGTTGGCTGCTACAATTAAACAATTAAAGGGGTACCCAGCTGGCTCAGTCAGTGCAGTGTGTGACTCTTGATCTCATGGATGTGAATTTGAGCCCCACATTGGGTATAGAGATTACTTAAAAATAAAATCTTTAAAAAAATCAAGGAGGCATAGACTCTGCCATCACTTCTCTTTGTGCCTTTTAGAGGAATAAATAGATAGCAGAAGTTATTTTAGTACAGTTGACTCTTGAACAACATGGGGGTTTAGAGGTGCTGACTCCTGTGCAGTTGAAAATCTGAGTGTGGGGGCACCTGGGTGGCTCAGTCGGTTAAGCATCCAACTTCGGTTCAGGTCATGATCTCACAGTCTGTGGGTTCGAGCCCTGCGTTGGGCTCTGTGCTGACAGCTAGGAGCCTGGAGTCTGCTTCAGATTCTGTGTCTTCCTCCCTCCCTTTCCCTCCCCAGCTCACACTCTGTCTCTGTCTCTCAAAAATGAATAAATGTTAAAAAAATTAAAAAAAATTTCTGAGTGTGCCCTTTGACTTCAAAAATGAACTACTGGGATGCCTGGCTGACTCAGTTGGTAGAGCATGTGACTCTTAATCTCGGGATTGTGAGTTCAAGCCCCACATTGAATGTAGAGTTTACTTAAAAAAAATTCGAAAACTTAACTACTAATGGCCTACTATTGGCCAGAACCTTAGTGATAACATAAAGTCATCAACACATATTTTGTGTTATATGTATTATAGCCTATATTCCTATAATAAAGTAAGCTAGAGAAAAGAAAATGTTATTAGGGAAATCACAAGGAAGAGCAAATACATTTATAGTATTGTACTGTTTTCATCAAGAAACATGCACATATGAGTGAATTCATGCACTTCAAACCTGAGTTTTTCAAGGGTCAACTGTAATCAGCAAATTGAAATCAGAGTCCTGAAACTGAAAGTACACTGAATTTTTTTAAAAACATGTATTTTCAAAAGATGAACACAAGGTGGCTCTCTCAACACTTTTCCCCCCAAAGGAAAATGGCTCAATAAAAAATTGTTCATAAGGTAGAATACTATTCCTTATTTTAAAATAATGGCTTTTAATTCTCTTTGCAAACCTTTATCTGCATTACCATTTCTGTTGGATTTTAGAATACTATCCTATCCAATGCTTTTTATAAAGCTAGAGCTCAGAATATTAAGCTACTTCTTAAAAAATTTTTTTAAAACATGTATTTACTTTTGAGAGAGAATGACAGACAGACAGGGCACGAGCAAGGGAGAGGCAGAGAGAGAGGGAGACACAGAATCTGAAGCAGGCTCCAGGTTCTGAGCTAGCTGTCAGCACAGAGCCTAGCGCGGGGCTTGAACCCACAAACAGCAAGATCATAGCCTGAGCCAAAGTCAGACACTTAACTGACTAAACCACCCAGGCACCCCAGTTTCAGCCTCTAAACGAACTAGTTTCCCTTTCCCCAAAGCAAGCTCTGTTACCAGGATACTGATGCTGTTTATCTTTCCAGAGATATACAAATGTATAAGAAAGAGGGTGTTCTGTGTGTACAAGATATTTGTATAAAAATGATAGAAGATGGTTGTAAACATTGTTTTCATTTATGGTACCTTGGAGATTATTCTATATCATATAAAACTACTTTTTCTTTTATCAGTGCCATAATCTAACCAGAATCCTACTGATGATGTCACACTCGGAAAGGCTTCTGTACTAAGAAACAACACACAAAATCCCCCACAAAAACTCAGGTTCTAGTCTATTTTTCCTGTGGTTTCATTTTTTTCACCTTTAATTAACCTTATTTTTTGTATAGTTTTAGATATACAGAAAAAATCGAGAAGGTATTAGTTGCCAAATATCCTACACCCAGTTTCCCGTTATTAATATCTAACATTAGTACGAGATGTTTGTTACAATTAATGAACCAATGTTGAAACATTATTATTAACTAAAATCTATACTTTATTCAGATAGTCTTAGTTTTTACCTTATGTTCATTTTCTGTTCTAGGATCCCATCTACAATACCATATTACATTTACTTGTCATGTCTTATTATGGTCCTCTTGGCTGTGAAAGTTTCTCAGAGTTTTCTTGTGTTTGATGACCTTGACAGTTTTGCAGAGTGCTGGTCAGGTATTTTGTAGAAAAGCCCTTTATGGGGATTTGGCTGATGTTTATCTCATGGTTAGATTGGGTTATGGGTCTTTGGGAGGAAGGTCGGACAGGTGAAGTGCCGTTTTCATCACACCATCTCAAGGGTACATACATATGGCTTTTTCTTTTTTCCTTCCTGATACAGGGCACTTTATTAGTGAGGAGTATTGGTCTGGAGAAAGGGTTTTGGGATGAACAGGATCAGCGCCCATTCTGGGGAGCATTCCTAAATGTCAGGCATTCCTCCATGCAAATTTAGAGAAAAATCCATCATGGATGTAACCTTCCCAGAGGACAGTACTGTGACGCCCTCCCCCTCAACAGCAGGGGTACAAGGGGCACACCTATGGCACAGCTGGGCTCCAGTACAGCGAGGCTTCAATGTCAGGCACAGACTGTTGGGGCATACCAGGAGCTTCTCAGAGTTCCATGTGAACGTGAGGGAATTCAGGCTCTCTTGGGTTCTCCAGATACGCTGAACTGGCTGCACAGTGAAGCCAAGCACTACTGGGCCTGCGGGCTGCAGGAGCAGCTGAAGCTGGTGATCTGGGTCTAATCCCAGACCACTGTGCCTCAAAGCGAGTTGGCATTCTCAAAGAGCCTGGATTTTCAGGCTCCCTGACGGCTAGTAGGTGTGCAAAGGATGGACCACGACAGGGACACAGCTGGGAGGATAGTTCGTTGCTGGGAGCTGAGAGACACACATGGCCTGGTTGTCCCAGAAGTAAGGGGACAGCTTTGGACTAGAACAGCCCATTTTTGGCACTAAAATTTTTAACCCATCTGAAATTTCTTTTGGTGACAGGAATTCAACTGTTATTTTTTCCCATGGTTTTGAAGGCTTGGATTGAGCCTTGGATTTGCCATTTATTAGTTTACTGGTCTCCAACAAATTATTTAACTTCTTTCATCCTATGTTTCTTCATTACTGAGGTGGCTTAGTAATACCAATCCTATCTATCAGGGCTATAAAGGATAACATGAAATGGTAGCTCAGAAAGTTCCACGTGAATTTAAAATGTTTTACAAATGTGTGGTATAATATTAACCGCTGTGGTATCAAAAAACACTTTCATGAGATTTAGTATTTCTTCAGGCAGCAAATAACTAACCTTTTTTCATTGAGACCTCCTTTGTTTGCATTACTTTTAACAAAGAGTTAGTTTTTTCCAATTGTATATCCAGTATATTATTCTTTCCACTGGTTTCTATCATTTTCTGTAGAAGAAATAATATATATTATTACCAAAGCAATGTTGCTATTTTGGTTTTTATTTATTTTTTATCAAATGATATGATGACTAATGAGAATACAAACCACTTAATACCTAAAAGCTAATAATTAAGTCTGGCGTATGTTTCATGTAAGCCAACTTCCTCATTTATTTGATTTAAAAAGTAACATGGCAAAATATTAAAACAGACTAACAGTTATAAAAAGTTATGAAAAGTGAGAATATGACCTAACTCGAATCCCCTTCTTTCTAACTATTCAACCCTCAGTCCTATGGTTAACAATTCCTTATACAGATTTCCAAAATATTTTAGGATTGACTCTACAACTATAGGAAAGGATCATTTTATACTCTGTTCTTCACCTCGAATATACCACTTGGAAATGTAATCTTGGAGATGATGTCCATATAAGCACATTTATGTCTACTTTATTCTTTTTAAGACCTGCATTGAGTTTCATTCATGAATAAGCTGTAATTTATTTAACTAGTCCCCCTATTGAGGAGAATTTGTGTTGATTCCACTTTTTTTTGCTATTACAAATAATGAATAAAGCCTTCTTCAACATATCTTTTTGGCATCTTTGTGCATAGTGTAATATCTGCCAACAGCCTTCAGACAGCTTCAAAAATCAATTCATTGTATCATCTATATCTCTACCCACTTCCCTATTTTCTCTGCTTCTGAATTTATCTTAAAAGCAACTTCTTGACATTATAGTATTTCATCCATAAATATTATCATCTATATGTATCTCTAAGAGATAAGATTCTTAAAAATATAACCACAATACTTCATCACATCAAAAAATGAATATTTCTGATTTAAAATATTTAAGGATAAGACAGATATTTCTAAATAATCTCTAAAAATTTTGCACCAGTTCCTCTCCCACAAACAGTGCTTCTTATTTCCTTTTCTATTCTCTCTTAAGAACCACTTGGTTAAGAAAACTCAAGTTCATTGTTTTAAGAAGTTCATAATGTGGGGTGCCTTGGTGGCTCAGTCAGTTAAATGTCTGACTCTTGATCCCAGCTCAGGTCTTGATCTCAGGATCTTGAGTTCAAACCCTGCACAGGGTTCTGCACTGGGTGTGAGGCCTACTTTTTAAAAACAGTTCATAATATTATCTCAAAATACCCATTGCTATGAAAATCCTTTTATTATGGGCATACTGCACTGTGCAGAGGAAAAGAAATAGAGAAGAATGATAAAGAGAGAAACTAGAGGTAGGTATTATTCCCCTTCTCACCCTTGCTTCAAAAACCCACTCCTCAAATCTTTCATTTATCCACCTACATCTTCTCAACAACTATTCCTATTCCTCTCCAAGGCAGACAAGGGGCAAAAAATCTAATATATATTTGTGGGTTTGGTCTACCATGTAATTTGTCCAGAGTTGGGAAGAGGAACTTCAAATAGGTCTGTTTTTAGGCAAAAGAGAATGAAAAAGGAACAGTATAGGAAAGAGTAAAAAATTATTAGAGTCACTCATAATGGCAAGAGACTGAGGATTGAGTTTATTTCAATTTTTACTAAACCATTCCTGAGTTTATGGATATTTTGAATATTTAAATATATATTTTCCTTTTAACTTTAGCTAAAGTATATCAACCGTTTCCTTGTCCCAGAAACATTTTGATGTATTAGTACAAATTATCGAAAGTGAAATATATTTGAAATATGGATTTTAAAAATGAGAAAGGACTTAGCAAAAATATATTTCCATTGCATTTACTTTGCTTATTTTTTGGTACATTTTTCTTTCTACCCAACACTTTCCACTAGTAAAATCTGTTTCACTTTTATACTATATACTTCTATACTGTAACTTTTATACTATATATTATATAGTTTTTATACTATAACTTTTATATCTTTACATACCTTTTCTATCTGTGAGAAATCATTTATAAGCTTGTCAAGATTCACATTGCTAATCTTTTTCACACATCCTTCGCTGCTTTGACTCATGTCTAGTTAACAAAGAGATGAAGAAATAAACAAAAGCTATACAATAGTCATAATAAGTCAAATACTAACGTTTCTGTACTCCACGCATAGAGCACCTATTTGAGCTCCATTGCATGTGGAAAATTTCTGCTATACACATTACTAACATAGTCAACTGCATTAACACTTCTCTAGTCTTCTGCAAGTTTTCTCCAAACAAATCTAAAATTAGTGCAGTTACATGCATATGTAGAAATTATTTGTCCCTTTTACACAAAAAACCATTCCACTGTTCAATTCATCTTCTTGCCATCAGTACGAGAGGACTCAAAATCTGGTGTTACTGCTAAGTCTGATGTGACTTTTAAATAAAGGTATTCTCAATTTACGATGTTTAAAATATTTAACTATCATGCCACAAATATTTTTTGCTGTATTTCCTGGTAGTGTGCTTACTGCCATGGACCGAATTGTGTCCCCCTCCCCCCAAATTCCTTTGGGCATAGCCAGCTAACTGCTAAAGAACAAGTTTTAGTTTTAGTCCTATGGTACCAATCAGAAGAAATTCTACATTATTCCAGAAGTAAACTCATTCAGTCAGGATGAAGAAATTGAGTTTCACAAAACTGCTCGCATTTACACTTAGGGGTGGGAGAGTGTTTCAAAGAATTAGGATTAATACAATCTAAAAGTATGAGACACTTGTCTTTAGACGTTTCACAAGCAAACTGCAAGGAGAAAATACAAATTTGAAATGTAGGCATTCTGGATAGAGGCAAGAGCATATGCTAATACCTGGTGTGTGTGAGTGGTTGTGGCAGGGAGTCCAAAGTAAAAAGTAAGTAAAATTCCTAGAGTAATTACCTAAAGAAATTTTAGGAGTCATATTATTTGCTTCAAATGAAGTACAACACAACAGACATTGCTTTGACAATTTGTTACTTCACAAATCTCCTTTCTTCCTCTTTTTGACTGGACATTAAATCAAATGTATGACATATGACAACTATTAGTGGTTTTTAAATGAAAGAATTTTAGCTGTATATTTTCAGTTTATCGAATTCTTATTCAAGTAAAAATATCAAAAAATCCCTTAAAAATGACAACTTCATCATTAAGGCAGGAAAATAATTGTAATAGCATCCCATGATAAATACATCAAAATTCTTTTGGGGGGTTAAACTTAACAGTCATCAGCATTTGATAACTGTTACTCTTTAACAGAACTATAGATAATCTGAGGTAGTTAACGCAAAACTTTCCCTCCCAACTTTTCTCTTTTTAGTTTCTAACATTTTAAATTAAAAGGATTTTACTACAGTTCTCAGATCCCAGCTCTTGAATTAAATTCATTTTAATTTCAGCTTGATTTTGTCCCAACTCCTCTGCTCTAATGAGCCTCTGGGAGTGTTTTTCTTTATAAAACCATCGCTAATACTCCTCTGGCTGTTATTGCAGCCCCCGCGGTGTACGAGTTGGTCATACAGGCTGATAAAGCCATCGGATCCATGTCTAGGTGCCTTCACAGTACTCCCCAATTTCCTCCATCAACATCTCTTCAGTGGATATGGCCTTCTTGCCCGTGAAACTAGGAAACAAGCTGGGGATTCAGTGCTTGTCAAATTCTTTGGTGAGAGCAGAGACTGACTTGTGACCTTCCGGCCCAAGAGCACCCCCTTAGGTGGGTGACGGCGCCATTTGCTTCCTGGCTCTTCGGCCTACCGGCACCTGGGCCTCATTCCTTCTCCCCCTCCACCCGGCCAGGAGGGGCCAGTGCTCGGCCAGAAGGCAGACTGGGGGAGGGGGTGGGGCTCCTCGTCTCCCCTCCCTGCGGCCCTCGGTGAAGGCACGCTCAGCCCGAGGCCCGGGGCTCCCGCTCCCTCGACCCGCGTGCCAGGGACCAGAGGAACCCAACTCTACTGCAGGCCTCGCACCACGGCGGCTGACGGGAGAGGAGGGCTTAGGAGACGTCTGGCGGTATGAAGAAAATTTCCAGGCCAAAGTGGGAATTTCGAAACCGCCGACAAAAGTCTGGAGCGTACCTGCCGCCGCTCACAGGTCGCCACAGCCTCCCACGTGACCACATCCGGGTGCTGATCCGTCCCTCACTGCTGTGCCCTCCCCGGAAGCAAGTTCCCCCAACAATAGGCCCGCCCTTCTCCGGGCCCCACCTGGGCTGCTTGTTTTCCACCTCCGGTGGTCCCTGCCTTCTTGGCCCTTGCTCTCCTAGGCATCTGGTGCTTCTTAGATATTTGTTCTGGTTTCTGGAACATGACTCAACACCCAGTGCCTGCCAGATTCATAATTATTTCCCCAACCAGAGAATAAATCACACTGGTTTTAAGTTTGGAGCAGTGAGTCAGCACCGTTGAATAAATAATAATCCATATTTATTTGAGTAACTTATGAAATAGGCTTATAACGTACAGAGACTGTGCTAAATGGTGGAGATGAAGGCATGAATATAGTCAGGCTGTGCGGTCCAGGGCCAGCTGATAGATATCATGTTTTATATATACAGCTTTCTTGGTAACTTAATGGTTAAAGGCTTAGGCTCCGGGTGGATTAAAGCCCCCAACTCTTTTATATACCAACTGGGTGATCCTGGGCAAGTTTTTAAGTATATCTGCCTCGGCTTCTTTATCTGTAAAACTGACATTATAATGATGCCTACTTCATAGGCCTGTTGTGATGATTATAGGATTAAAATTTTGGTCAATAACAGTTTGAAACTGTTTCCACTGTCAACTTTGCTGTATCTACTTTTATTTTTTGAGTGGGAGAAGAGAGAGATTTTTATGAATTTTGTTTTCTATGAAATCCAAAATTTGGCAAGCAGATACACAGACTGTAATAGGATAATTCATACCTGCTTATTGGAAAGGCAGTATAGCATGGTGGCAAGACAATTTGGTCAAAGTGGGAAATGTGGGGTGGAGGCCTCTCTCTGCAGTTAATCATCTGGGAAGGTTGATTCATCTTCCCAGGACTTTTTTTCCTCCCTAATTTTAAAATAAGAGAAGTGGACTACATAAAAAAGCTAAAATTCTAGAATTTTAAACTGGTCTTATGATAAACATTACTCATCAAATGTTTTAAAAAATATTTCTGGGGCGCCTGGGTGGCTCAGTTGGTTAAGCCTCCGACTTCGGCTCAGGTCAGATCTCACGTTCGTGGGTTCGAGCCCCGCGTCAGGCCAGCTCAGAGCCTGGAGCCTGCATCCAGTTCTGTGTCTCCTCCTTTCTCTGCCCCTCCCCCTCTCATGCTCTATCTCTCTCTGTATAAAAAATAAATTTAAAAAAATTTAAAAAATATTTCTTTTCATGTTCTTTAGTTCATTAATTTCACAAAATTTGTATATTATTTATATTTATATTTTATGCACATACATGCATATATGTTTAATTTTTACTTATTTATTTATTAGAGTTTATTTGTTTTTTGAAAGTGAGAGAGAGAGCACATGAGCTGGCGAGGGACAGAGAGAGGGGATACAGAGGATCTGAAGCAGGCTCCATGCTGACAGCAGAGAGCACAATGTGGGGTTCGAGTCTACAAATCCCCCAGATCATGACCTGAGCCAAAGTTGGATACTTAACTTACTGAGCCACCTGGGCACCCCTTATGTTTAAATTTTAAACTTCTGGCTATACAAAAAGCTTTCCTTGATGTAACAACACATAGGGCTGTTAAAAATGGCCTTTTGAATTGCTGGTTCTATTCAATTGGCACATAGAAAATGTTCCATGTAACTCATACCATAATGGTTATTGAAATAAGCCCATTTTAAGACCCACCTAAAATGCTACCTTCTCCATAAGGCATTCACTGATCAAATCAATCAGCTGTGATGTACCTTTCCTTACACTGTGCTTCTACTATACTTCGGACCATGCTGGCCTTGCGGTGGGCTCTGTTAGAGCTGTTTGAATTCTTTTCTGCTGCTTAATCAGCTCCTTGGGGGAAGAATCTCTTTTATATATGTATGTATGTATATATATATACACATATTTCTCCATAGTGCCTAGCTAGTCAGAATAAATAGAAATGAACCAACATACCAGAAATAAATGAGAAAAAATTTAGATTTTTCTGGTTTGAAATGAGTCATAAGCTTCTCTTCCAGTTTATAGATACTAGTGTTTTTTCCAGAGTCTAGTGCGTTCAAAATATCTCTGTCAGTGAGAAACTATATAAGCTTCCCATGATTTCATTTTTAAAAAGGGAATGTCTTTCACAGTTGTATTCACAGTTTTATTCATCAAGTATCATCTAATTGAGAAACAGAAAGGATTCATTGAGTATTTGCTCAGAAACTGCCTGAAAAACCTAAGAGGAATAAATTACATTATTGTGCCATACTAGCAAAGGGAATATAAAGAAAATAATGTTAAAATTCATTAAGAAATACCATGATATGGAAAATAAACATACGAGCCTGCCCAATTGTAAAAAAAAAAAAAGCAGAGGCTATTGACTTATTCATATAAGGATCTTAAGATGAGTGATATGTTAATTTTTTGGGGGTTACAAGCTTCATTTATTAATTCATTCAAAAATATTCAAGGTACCGGCTACTGAGCATCTAGGTACCATGGAGAGAAAGACAAGTCAGGTGCTTGTCTTAATTTGATCTTACATCTCAGAGGATTGCCTTTTTAAGACCATGAGCAATTACCCATCTGTTTAGTCAAGAAATACTTGCTGGGCACCAAACCTGTTCTGGGATCTATAAGAATAAGAATCAACAAATCAGACATGGTCCTGGACCCCAGAAGGCTTACAGTTTTGAGAGAGAAATAAATAATAAAAAAGTAAATAACTGATAAATAAAAAAACGTAATAAGAGCAAAGAAAGAAACACAAATCCAAGACAGTGACTTAAAAAGTGAAGGGGAACAGCTTTAGATATAGGGGTCAAGGAAAGTCTGAGGAGATGACATAAAAGGAAGACCTGTAGGGTACCTCAAAAAGTTAGCTGTGGGCAACAGGTAAATGCCAGGGTTCCCTTTTTTACCTCCTGTTTGCTCTCTTGACACACTTCTCCCTGCTCTTACTTCTTTATCTGATTCCCATGTTTTAATATCTACTTCTGAACTATACTGGCCTGGCTTCAAGTACAACTTCACGTCCCAGTAGTGTGGCCTCCCAGCTGTCAGCACTGCTTGCAGTAATTAGGTAAAAGCCATCCTATGCACCACTTCTATGATCCTATGGAACTATGTTGCTTGGACTCACCCCCATTCTTCTCTATATGGAGAGAGGAATTTGGACATGATTCCAGAATAAAGCTATACCATCTTGAGTTTTTTTCTCACTAGACATACTCTGCCCTTGATAGAAGAAAGTCATTCTTTCTAATTCTTTCTCCAGGTCTTCAGCCATCTCCTTGTAGGAGTTGTGCTTCTGGTTTATGGAACCGATGTTTTCATACAGTTTGGGAAGGAATTTTTCCCCCCTTTTTTTTCTTTGTAAGTGGTGAATTCCCTCCGCCACTAATTTTCTCCACAATTTTATTACATGTTCTGGATGCAGTTCAGGCAGTATTTGAAGTTTTAGCTGGGGTTTTTGAATTTCACTTTCAAACTGAGAAAGTGAAAAGCCATTTCTTGGCTTTTAAGTTCTCTGCCCCACCTCCATGTCCTGAGCCCTCCAGGGCTGGCCTCAAATTTTCAGCCACTCTCTTAATCTGATTCCCCTCTCCTTAGGGGCCTTGTTTTAGGAGCTCTTAGTTTCCAGCCCAAGTGAATTATTAAAAGACTCCCTCTAGTCCCACATAGTTGTCTGAAAGAGGAGTTCTGGGTTGTTTTTTTCATCTTGTTACATTTTCTGAAAGTTACATTTTCTGAAAGATTGGCACTCAAACACTGCTCCAGATGGCTTCCTCTTAACTTGGCCCTGCTGCCACCACCTTTAGCAATGTGCCTTGAAAATTTCATTCCCTTTGTCCCTCCTCTGCTGAGTTCCTGCTGCTGTTGCTGCTGCTGCTGCTTCTTCTTTCTTTCTTTCTTTCTTTCTTTCTTTCTTTCTTTCTTTCTTTCTTTCTTTCTCTCTCTCTCTCTCTCTCTTTCTTTCTCTCTCTTTCTTTCTTTCTTTCTCTTTCTTTCTTTCTTTCTCTTTTTCTTTCTTTCTCTCTTTCTTTCTTTCTTTTGCTTTCTCTAAAGCAGTGTTGGGGGAGGGGCAGAGAGAGAGGGAGAGAGAATCAAGGAGGCACTGTCAACACAGAGCCTGAGGCAGGGATCAAACTCACGAACCGTGAGATCATGCCCCGAGCCTAAGTCTGATGCTTAAGCAGGTACCCCTCAGTTTCTTCTTAATGCTCACCTTCCCTGATCCATTTTCTTATTCATACTTTTCACCAATCTCTTAGTGGCCTCTAGACTTCCCATGGGAATTCTTCATGGCACTACTTACAAGGGAATTGGTTCTTGTCCTCCTGAATTTTAGGGCACTGTTGATTTGTAACCTTCCAGGAAGCTTCCCCTGTCTAATCTGAAACCAGAACCCGCTACTGTGAGTGCAGGAAAAGACCAAAGAAAGAGACTTGCCACTCCAGGTAGGTAGTGGCAGTTTTAATAAACAAAGGGAACTTACAAGGTTTGTCTTGGGAGGCAGCAAGGTGAATGGATCCCCGAACCCACCTGTCAAACCTTAAGTTTACATAGAGACTGTAATGAGGTTCAGTTATGTATACTATGCAGGTGGTTCTCAACACCACATCACAGCTCAAGGCTGTGTTCTCAAGGCTATGCAGCCTCTCAGAGTGGGAAAGGCAAGTGGAATGCACGTTTCAAGGACAGCAGAAGCGATGAAGAGCCTCTGAGTACCCAGGTCCAGTTCACGGGTCAACTGACAGTCACATCTTTTTGATGACCTTACTCAACAGGTACTTTTCACTCTGAGTCTCATGACCAGGTAAGAGAGAGGCTTTCACCTTGATGGAGAGTGAAGGGAGGCAATTTCTAGTAATATCCACTATACAGTCAAATATAAATCTCCTATTCCACCTTAAATTCATTCATTAATCTATCTTGCCTATGACTTATAGTTGAAGACTGAGAATTGAATTTAACCACCTTCCTATATCTTGAATGTAGGAACAACTTTGATAAAGCTGTTTGTAGCCTTTGTTGAAAAATGGGCTTAGCAGCGATCTCTCCTCTGAGATTGTGTTCAATCATCATTAATGGAATTTATCTTTTAATAAGAGCTTATTCTACTCCATGGGAGAATATCTTCAGGTCATAGATTGCTTCTTAGGCTGCTCATGGAGGCCTAGAGCCTGTGTTCCAGCAGAGACTCAGCCCAAGTTTTTCCCTCCGTCCATCTCACATGGGAGCTTTTTCCACTTCTCCATTCTACCCTTCCTCATCACAAGGAAGTATTTGTTTAGTCTACTTCTTTCCATAGTTAGGAGGTATAGCGGAAGTCCCAGGGCTTTTCTGACTCAACGGTAATGTTTGTAAGGAGAGAGAGTGTGTTGTTCTCTTGGCTGTCATCTTTTTCTTTAATGTATATTCATTTATTTTGAGAGAGAGAGTGAGCAGGGGAGGGGCAGAGAGGGAGGGAGGGAGAGAGTCCCAAGTGGGCTCTGTGCTGTGAGAGCACAGCCCAACATAAGACTTGATCTCACCTTGAGGTTCAATCTCACTGGAAGATCACCACCTGAGCTGTGATCAAGTCAGTTGCTTAACTGAGCCACAGGCACCTAAGGCTGTCAAATTTGTGATATGGAGTTATTGCTTTTCTCTTGTCTGGTTCTTGTTGTTGAACTTTTTTATGGATTCATCTATTTTTTGTTTATCTTGTTAGGTCATAAGGTGATGGGATTCTGTGATTTGTTTATTATCTCCCATCTTTACCAAGACACATCAATAACAATTTAATTGTATACCAATTGTGTATATAGTTTGAAGAGATTTAAGGAGATAAGTAGGACTCGAAATATCATTTACAACTCCTACAAAACAATTTATCCACGAGCTTCATATGCATCGCATGATTCTCAAATTGCTTAGTGTCACGGTCTCCTCAGTTACGGGCACACATTATGAAGACTTCATGTCCGTTTCTTAATTTATGTTGATGCTAAAAGGCAATTTTCAGTTCCATTTAAGTTGATCTAGTAATTCCTGAAGAGTGTATGTTAGGATTTTAAAGAAGAATCTGGGGGCAGCTGGATGGCTCAATAGGTTAAGTGTCTGACTTCAGCTCAGGTCATGATCTCTCGGTCTGTGAGTTTGAGCCCCACGTCAGGCTCAGTGCTGACAGCTCAGAGACTGGAACCTGCTTCAGATTCTGTGTCTCGCTCTTTTTCTGCTCCTCCCCCCCCTCACATTCTGTCTGCCAAAAAATGAATAAATGTTAAAAAAACAATAAAAAAAACTAAAGAGAGAATCTGGGCAATAACCTGTCCCTTCAAGTTTGTCAGCTACTCTGGAGCCCCCTGGGTGATTTCCCCTTGCAATCGGATCTCCACCAGGAGCTGTGTTGTTTATTTGCCAAAGTACTTTGAACCCTCTCAAAGCCTTGTACTGGGACAAAACAGACAACAATGGGAAATAAAATACTGCTGAGAACCAACAAGACTAATTTTGGCTCCAGGAACCTGAATTACAACAGAAACCTAAGTTATAGTGGTCTCACAGACTCAGCTGAAGAATTAGGCACCTCTAAGCTGTTGGGCCGAAAGCACCAACCTCTCCCCTGAATCTTTAGGCCAACTCCCAACAATGAAGCTGATTCCATCACAGCTGTTGTAAATATTGGAAAATAATATTGCCAAAAACAGGAAGAAGAATGTGAAATTAGGCACACAGGGAACAAATGGAGATAATTAGATTCCACCTGGATCCTCTTGCTTACTGAAGGATTCAGAGAAAATCAGCTGCCCAGGCTTAGCAAGTGGTAAAATGAAACGAACGCTGGCAGAATATCTTCTAACCAATTTTAAATTGAAAGATTTTTATGGCAGGATCGGGATTAAAAAAGTAAAAAAAAAAAAAATGAAGAAAATCCAATGTCAAATATTTCCTTAGGAAAGGCCAAATGTGGCTGAAAGTGCCAGGCTTCAAATCTTTTGACCAGAACTGGCTACAGAATTTGTGGGGCCTTGTGCGAAATCAAAGTGTGGGGCTCTTATTAGAATACTATTAAGAATTTTAGGACAGAATAGCAGAGCTTTAAACCAGGAATCGGCCCTTCTATCCGTGGGGCTCAGCCCTGTGCTACCACACAGGTCACATATCCGTGCAGCCGGCTCTGCTTTTGACGCCTGCACTCTCATCCCACAGCTAAAAAGCTCCCCTGTTATTTATTTGTTCTGCTTAGATGTTTAGGACTTGTTTGTGCCCGATGGGCAGGGTATGCTTGAGATGCCGAAGGGGATATAGCTCCCCCTGTTGGCTGCCTCAAAGCATTGCATAATCTCCCCCTCTCACCCCCTCCCATGCAGGCACCGCCCCAGGTTCCCCCTTGGGCTTTATCGCTAACAGTCACTGTTTTATAGCTATGAACTAGTGCAAAGAATTCTTTAAAGTGAGCTCAGAAACTATTGTGTCAGTGAGCTATTCAAAAGGTTACAAGTGTATTTGTTGATTCCCAGTTTCTTTGTTATGACCAGGGGAGGTCATTGCTCTTTCGGTTGGTCAGATTTGGTGGAGTCAGGGAGATATAGGACACAAGACAAAGTTAAGGTCACCGAGTCATTTCATTAAAAATAGAATCCACACAGGCCATTAACATCCTCAGGCCAAAGTTAAAGCTCAGAGTTTTGATTAAGGATTGGCTCTAGGTTGAGATACAGGAGGCTGGTGCCGCCAGCCAAGTTTTTGATGAGCTTAAAGGTGAGGCTCAGGAACATAAACTTAACCTTGATGGTAGTGGTGTTGCAGGACATTTTTAACGTCAATACCCGGGATTCATGGTCTCGCCATTTCGAAGAATGAAGAGGTAGACACAAAATGAGCAGCAGGGAAAATGCCTAATAGAGTATAAGGAAGTAAGAGTAGTGTGAAAGCTCTCTTTACAGAGAGTGGGCATTCGAAGGTGAATACCCGTGACTGTAAGAGAAGGTCCTTATTTTATAAGATTCTGGTCACCCCCCTTTCCCTTCCTCTACGTTCCTTCTGAGGTCCTGCCCTGACTGGCTGGATAACTCTAGGTGCTGGGTTGTCCATTTCTGATGTCTCGACTCCATTGTGTGAGGATTCAGGCTGGTCATACTACTGTCCCTCCCTTGTATAACATAGGTTTGATGGTTTAGTTTTTGTAGTTAGGTATTTTGGTTGTCAAATTTCTGAGGGGAATCTGAGGGGGAGTAGGTGGTGTCTGTTACATTCTTAAGAGGGAGCTTAAACACAAGAGGTTTTGCTGTGGTCAGAGGCTCCCAGCATTGTTCCAAAATACGTGTTTTTCCCAACAGAGGGACCTCAGGCCCTCACCTTTTCTTCTCTGCCCATTTTATCCTAGCTTTCCCTATCATAGTGGGAGCTCATCAAAGTGTTTTAACCAAAGGATTGGTGTGATGCCATCTATATTTTAGAAAGACAATTCTGGTGAGACCAGAGCTTATTATGGAAGAGAGATTTGGGATACCCGACAATAAAAGTCTGAACTTTTAAAAGAGAAAATTCAAGAGATCTGTAGAGGTTAAATCTTGGTGATAGAATGGGTGTTTAGAGGACAGGGAGTAGATAGTTAAGGCTTAGATATTTTGTAACTTTGATCATCACAAATACTGATGCCATTATTTGATATGGGAAGTGCCAGAGGAAGAACAAGGAAGTAAAATTCCTGGCTGGAGGAGAGTGTATGGGGACCTCCATTCTACAGAGTGAGATAATAAACCAGGAGATTTGTCTTTTGACTTCCACCATTTGCAGCCTCATCTTTAGAGATTTAATGCATTATAATTTTTGAAATTGTCAAGTAAAAGTAAACAGATATTGTCCAATAAACTCCTTTTAAATAAGGCCAAGTAATTAGAATATAGCTGAGATGGAGGTTTACCGAACAGTTCTGATACAAGTTTTAATAAAGTAGGGCTTATGCTATGCACAGTACTTTTCGGCACAAGGATCATATTACTTTGGGAAACTGCAGACACAGGAGAAGCTCTAAAAACAGAGTAGAAGTTTCCCTTTTCTAAGGTTAATTTTACATTAGGATGGGAACCTGTACCAGAAAGAGAGCTATTACCAGAGATAATTTCACCTGAGAGACGTATCTACCCAGTACAGCGACCCTTGTTTAACAAACATTTTCCTCTGGTCACCTTCCCATAAATTGCCTTCCCACCACTTTGAAGCCCCAGACCCCAGACCTTTCTTTAGCTCCAGAAGGTATATAAGCCTCAATTGTCTGGCTGTCCTTTGCAGGGCTCCTGTATGTTTGAACATAATTTAAATAATTTTTCCTATCTCGTTAATCTGTCTCATGTCAGTTTAACTCTTAGAGCAGACCACATACCCTTGAAGAGTAGAAGGGACAATTTTTCTTCCTCGACAATATTAACCGACCAAAAATGGATTTTCTGGCTCTAGCTAAGTTACCTTACTTATTATGTAAAATGAGATTTCAAAACGGAGCAAGCAAGCCTCGCCAAAAGAGTCTCTTTTAAAATGAGGTCGGGTCGGAAGCTGTAAGGTTGGGGGGAATTTATGCATGTTCCCATTGGAGGAACCTGGAACTTTTTGCCACTTGCAAATCTTCAGCCTGGGTTTAATTCTCTTCACCATGACACCTGTACATTTATTTGCATTCTTCGGTTTGAAAGGAGTCAAAGTGGTTGATGAGTTTCAATCCCTCATCTGCATATTAACTCAACCAATCCTGGCTCACTTACTTTCCATCCCTGTTTTGTGTAAGGGACCTGATTAAGAACCACACTTGTAACCTTTTGCCTTTATAATCCTGCCCTCTTGTCTAACGTGGATACTGATTCAGGTTTCTACCTGCATCTGTGTCTCCTTAGTTGCCCAAATAAATGCCTGTTTGCTTAATTTTTTTTAGCTAATTCTTGTTCAACAATTAAAACAGAAATTCATTGTAATAGTTGTCTACAAATCAATGAATTATTTCTGAAACCGATCTAAAAGGAAATAGCCCATTATTTTAGGCTCAGTAGAAATGCTAGTCATAGAATGGTAGAGAAATAGAAGACTATTAAATGTCATCTTTCAGTTGAGCCCATTTGAGAAACACTCAGAAATATATCTCATTGGGATATTTCTTTGCCCTGTGTGTGTGACCTTAGGCAATCAATGAACACGAGGTTACTTTGGTGGTGTTAAAAAAAATAAGCTGAGACGTATTAAAAATTTTAAGAGTTTATTTGAGCAAAAATTGATTCCACTGGGCAACACCAAACCAGAAGTGGTCAGGAGGGCTCTAACAACAGGAGCTGGGGAGATATTTTTTTCATAGAGAAAAGGTGGAAGCAAAGCGAAGAAACTATTGATGGAATATAGCTGAAAGCCTTATTGGCTGTTTGTAATTGGTTGTCCTTAGGTTTTTGATTTCATAACCTTGAAGCATTTACAGGCTTAGATTTTGGTTTGCTGATATAAACCTTATGGCATTGGATCCTCCTCTGTCCAGTGGCCTGTTTCGTTAATTTAACAGTAACAGGACTTGTCTTGTCAGTATTATGAAAACTATGAGGCTGAGTCAATACTATACTTCTAGGCCTTTAGAGGCAACTCCCCAAGAGGTAACCTTCCAGGGAATTTCAATCTGGGTCCATTTTACCTACCAGAAATGTTTCTATAACCGTGCCCACCCTTCCCAGTGCTCTGTCCACTATATTACTATAACATGTAACTAGTCCAGAAATTGAGGTAACCCAAAGACTACAGTGGTGGAAGACACTGCTTTTGCCTATGGATACTGGGAAGCTTTTACAGTGAAGACAATTCTTGTAAGTTTTAGCCTATTGAAGAAGGATGGGTGAGAATTGTTCTGGATGAATAAGGAAAAGTGTAGTATCAACAGGTGATTCTGGCTTGCTCTCTTTGCAAGGAGTTCTTCCCTGACTCTCCTCTCCCCTTTGAAAATCAGAAATCTGTAGGAAGACCAGTGCTCTCTGGAGTTGATCTAGTATAATATGCCTAATAGATATGCTCTATATAGATTGAGACTACCCAGCAAAATTAGAATTTCTTTCTTAGACTGTCAGGAAGTAAAAAGGGGGATATATAAAAAGAGCATCAGAGCTACAGGAATAGGGTGGGATGATTAGAGAAGAGAAATCTCCAGATGAATGCCTCTGAGGAAATGTAAGAGTTAATAAGAGTTATCTCTGGGTCACTGTTGGAGTCTGACTGTGTAGCTAAGAATGTGACTTTCTTAATTTAATTTCTTAAGTTAATTTGTGTATTGAGACCCACAAAATGGAGACTGCTCTAGTGGCCCAGCCCATGTCACCAATGTAAACCTAAGTCAGCCTGCTCCTACAAGAGACATCTGTCGAGGAAATGTGATGTACACCAACCACTGTCCTCCAACTCAGCTTCAGCTAGCTTACCTTACTTTAGAAAATGGGACCTGCTGGTCTTATAAAGGAAATCCCTGACCTAGTCAATCTTGCTTTGCTTCCATGTTGCTTTCTCTAAGGCTCTATAAAACTTGAATTTGCCCAAAATCCCTTGGGAAGAGTGCTTCACTGCTTGGGAGGCACTGTATGTCCCCTATCCATGGCTTGTTTTTCTTTGAATAAAGGACATCAAGCTCATTACTAAGTTTCTTTTGTTTTGTCATTTGACACTTCCTTACTTTTTACTATATGTATTAAGGCTCATCACATAGCATGATAGATTAAAGATGGCCAAAGATTCACTATCGCTTCTGCCCTCAAGAGGTGGTTCTGTTTCTTCACTTCTTTTAATTTAAATTGACCTTGTGACATTCCTGAAGAAGGGATGGTGTGAGATTTTGAGCATAGTCCTCAGTTGCACCCGAACAACCCTGTTTTAGAGGTCATATGGAAGAGCCTCTCTAGCATATAGTGCTCCAAATACCTGACAGGTGTGTCCATCTGAGGCCATCCAGCCACAGCCAAGCCATCGGGCAGCAACTGATGAGTGAATGAGCTTGGCTGAGATTGGCAGAAAAACTGCCCAGCTGGGACCGGCCCCAATGGCCAACACACCAACTTGCAAGCTAATAAATTATTGTTGATTTAAGCCACTAAATTTTGGAGTGGTACTTAAGGCAGCAAAGGCTGAGTATATTGCTCTTATTTGAAACGTGAGAGAGGGTAACATATCTACCATGGAAAGAAATCTGGTGATTGTTTTTCATTTATTGTCATTTCCCAGAAATGATCCTATTCAAATTAGATGAAAGGTAGCTTTCCTAATCTGATGCGATCTGGGGGACAGTTTAGGAGATTAAGGCATGAAATAATCAGAGCCTGAACTAATGTAGTGGAAGTAAGGATACTAATAAGAGGATACATTAATGAGTATTTCAGAGACTTTCAAGTCACATTCCTGAGCAGGGCTGTGGATGACATTTTCATTTTTGAAAATATTCCCTCTATCATGAATAATTATAGATTTGTGTGCCAATGATTGCCCTGAGCAATCCCAATAATTGAAATTGCTGGAAAAATCCTAAATTCTGCAATAATTTGGGGTTTCCCCTTCAAAGCATTGGTCATATGAGTGAAGACAATATTTCAAATAAGTCTGCATACAAAATTTCAAAGAAAGTTAAAATAATAGGAACAACAAAATATGAAAAGCTCACTTGAGAAAAAAACCACAAACTAGAACTCTTGAGTTCATTTCTCTGCATTTTGACTTTTGAGAGAAAGAGGTATATGGTAGGAATTTCAATAGAAAATTTAAAACATGTTATACATTATTTTATGGCCCCAAAATAATGAATCTTAATTATAGACAATGCAAGAAATTATGTTGAAGTAAAAATAAGAAAATTGAAACACCCATTTTTCTACTTGCCAGAGATAACCATTATTAACATTTCAAAGTTTATACCATAAATCTTCCATATAACATATACATACACTCAAGTATTTGTGTGAGGTATATGTGCATATTATATCAAAGTTAGACCATACTGACCACATTGCTATATATCCTCCATTTTTCTCATATTATGAACACTTCTTATCCCTTGAGAATATGAATTTTAATAGTTGGGTCTATTAAAATATATCTAACTAATGGGTCATATTCTAACTTTTACAAAATACATGTGATAGATTTTGAGGCACATCATTCTTTGTATATTTTTCTGAATCGTCTTATAATTAAATTTGTAAATGTGCAAATACTGGGTAAACTTTATGAATGTTGTCAAGGTTCAAGATACATATTACCAAATATCTATCTAGAAAAATTGCACCAATTTTGGACTTGCACCATTAGCCACTAAGTATTGTCATAAATGACAATAATTTATAAAACTTCTGGGATATACATAATCAGTAGATCACTTACATCTGTATACATAGGGCAGCATAATTTGAGTTGAAATCCAGGGTAATGACCTTGATACTTTATGAGACATTAGAGAAGTGGACTCAAGATACTTAGTAACATTTGACAGAAAGTATAATCAAGCATTCTTCAACTTGGACATTCTAGTTAACCAAGGGTTTACTCTTCTGCCATCTCTTATTTTTACAGTAAAACTAAAATCATCTAGAGATTTGTGTTCTGGTAACTATAAGCATCTTTAACCACTCTGAATATAGGCAGAAAGAAGACAAGGAAAATAACGTCTTTAATGGCGAAAAAGAAACTTAAAGCAGATATCAGTCATGAAAAACCCAAAAGCCAGAGGTAGCTTTCTTGACAATTACACATCATACTCTGAACGGTTATTTCCTGAACAGAAGGAACCCTACTGGTCTGTCTCTGTCTCTAAAGTTCAGATTTTCTGAATGAGATCCAAGGCTGCTGTAGAATAGTAGAAGAGAGAAAAGATAAGGGATAGATGTAAAGTAGAAGAAAGAAAAGTTTAAAACTGCTTGACTTCAAGGATATAGAGGAGAAAAGATGTAGGAATATGAATAACACATCAACGGTGTGGTAGCAGACAGATCACAGAGGGGGAAGGAGGGAAGAGAGATCATGTTAATAGGCTTGTTCTTTTACAGAGAGAGAGAAAGAAAAGTGAAAGGGATGGGGCGGGGGGCTCAAAAAGATCCTGGACAGAAGTTTAGATTGAATAAAGGGATAGGAATTATTTGTAATTTTGAAGTCAGAATCCCATTTTCAGCACTTTCAGTTTTTATTGATTCATTTCTATCCTTTCTGAAAAATAGTTGATAATGCATTCCTGGGGAACATATTATCTGATCAGGATTCCTGGAAATAACTGATTTTTTAAATAATTTTATTGAAATATAATTGACATGTAAAATTGTATATATTTAAGACATACAATGTGATATTTTGATATAGTATGCCTTGTGGAATGACCACCACAATCAAGCTAATTAACATATCTATTATCTTTGCATAGTTACCATTTTGTATGTGGGGAACAAGAGGGTCAAGATTTAATTCAGGATATATCCTCTTAGCCAATGACAGGTACACAATACATACATTAACTATCATCACTATGTGATACATCAGACCTCCAGAAATTATTCCTCTTACAGAGCTGAACCTTTGTACCCTTTGACCTATATTACCCTGTTTCTCCTCCCTAACCTCTTAGCCTCTGTGTTTTAGTGAGTTTGACTCTTTTAGATTGCATATGTGAGATCATGTAGTATTTCTCTTTCTGTGTCTTATTTTGCTTAGTGTAATTTCTTCTAGATCTATCCATGTTGATACAAATGGCAGATTTTCATTGCTTTTAAGGCTGAACAATATTCTTCTCTCTCTCTCTCTTTCTGTGTCTAGGTCCTGGAAATTTCCCCTGGCAATTCTATTTTAAATATTTTGAGGACCCCCATATTGTTTTCTATAGTGGCTGCATCAGTTTTCATTCCCACCAAAAAGAAAAAGGTTTCTTTTCTCCACAACACTTGTTGTCCTTTGTCTTTTGAATAACCGCCATCCTAGCAGGTGTGAGGTGGTATCTCACTGTGGTTTTGATTTGCATTTCCCTGGTGGTGAAAGATGATAAGGATTTTTGTAAATACCTGTTAGCAATTTGAATTTCTTCTTTTGAGAAGTATCTATTCAGGATTTTTGCTCATGTTTTCCCCCGCCAAATTTAATAAGTGTCAATATGGGGAATTCACATAGAAATGAAATTCCCCCTTTGCCAATGTTTTGATTGGGTTATTAGCATTTTTGTTATTGAGTTGTATGAGTTCCTTATATATTTAGAGTATTAACTCCTTATTGGCTATATGGTTTGCAAATATCTATTCCCATTCTACAGGTTGCCCTTTCATTTTGTTGATCTTTTTCTTGACTGTGCAAAAGCTTTTAATTTTGATACAACCCCATTTGTCTAATTTTGCTTTTGTTGCATGTCCTATTAAAAACTTATTGCCAGGGTGCCTGGGTGGCTCAGTCGGTTAAGAGTCTGGCTTTGGCTCAGGTCATGATCTTGCAGTTCATGGGTGCAAGCCTTGCGTCGGGCCCTGTGCTGACAGCTCAGAGCCTGGAGCCTGTTTCAGATTCTGTGTCTCCCTCTCTCTCTGTCCCTCCACTGTTCACGCTGTCTCTCTCTGTCTCTCAAAGATAAATAAAAAACATAAAAAAAATTATTGCCAAGACCAATGTCAGGAAGGTTTTCCTTATGTTTTCTTCTAGAAGTCTTAACAATTAGAGTTTAACAATGAAAATTGTTAATAAAACTTAGAATGAACATTTGAAATGGGCAGTAAAATAAATAAACAACTGATGAGTTCAATGATGAAAAAGGAGAATGAAAACACAATATCAATCAAATAAATAAGAAAGTATATATAACTGCAGCTAAATAAATTTGATAAAATTCATGACCAATTTTGAGATTTAGATAAAGTGCTGGAAAAGCATAGACAATAGATATTGACTAAGAGTTCAACAAGGTACAAGAAATTGAAAAAAAATTGTTAGCAATCTTTTTCCATAAGTGCAATAGGTCAAGATCAATAAAAAATTTAAAGAAGTCCTTTGTTATTTAAATTACTCCAGAGAATAAAATCAAATTTCCCAATTTATTTTATCTATTAGCATTATTTTAGTAACAGCATTACTAAGATATGGAATATTCTGCTTAGAAAAAAAATGAACGAAGACCTATAAATTTTATTCCTCCAGTTGAAACCAGAATGGAGATAAAATATTCCATATAATGTTATCATGTTTAGACTGATGCTTTTTAATATACATAACTGTAATTCAATTAATAGAGGTTCGTATCTCTCTTTGAAATTAATAATTAATTTAGAAATTACATATCTTTTTATATACATTCACATTTGATTATTGTTATTAATAAGATGGTTTTAATTTTCCAGTCTCAGTCTGAACAAATCCATATAGTTTATTTTTATTTATTTTTTTATTAAAAATTTTAAAGTGTTTGTTTTTGAGAGAGAGGCAAAGCATGAGTCGGGGAGGGGCAGAGAGAGGAGACCCAGAATTCAAAGCAAGCTCCAGGCTCTGAGCTGTTAGCACAGAGCCTGACAGGGGGCTCGAACCCATGAACTGTGAGATCAGGACCTGAGCTGAAGTCAGATACTCAACTGACCAAGCCACCCAGGTGCCCCTATTTTCTTTTTAATTTTTAAAGTTTTATTTATTTATTCTGAGAGAGAGGGAGAGAGAGAGAGAGAGAGAGAGAGAGAGAGAGAGAGGATCCCAAATCCCAAGCAGGCTCCTTGCTATCAGTATGGAGGCTGATGTGGGGCTTGAACTCACAAACCATGAGATCATGGCCTAAAATGAAATCAAGAATCAGAGGCTTAACCGACTGAGCCACCCAGGTGTCCCAAATCCATACAGTTTAAATGAGGAAAGAACACAGAACTTTTAGTGTGAAGATGTGAAGGCAGTACCAGATATTCTAACTGGCTGTGTGGCTCTAGGCAAAGTTCATTATGTTCTCTGTCTCAACTCTGATAGGAATGTAATTCCTCTTTTATCTACCTCAGAAGACAGTAGAGAATTAACTTTATGTGAAAACACTTGGCTAAAGTTGGTAAACAAATGCAATTAATGTCCAGGTATAAGATGTTCTCAGCTTTGCCTTAATATTTGGTGGTTGTTTTAAAATTTTAAACTTTTAGGGGCATCTGGGTGGCTCAGTAGATTAAGCATCCAGACTCTGGCTCAGGTCATGATCTCATGGTTTGTGAGTTCGAGACTCATGTCAGGCTCTGTGCTTATAGCTCAGAGCCTGGAGCATGCTTAGGATTCTGTGTCTCCCTCTCTCTCTGCCCTTCCCCTGCTTGTGCTTTGTCTCTCTCTCTCTCTTTTTCTCAAAAATAAATAAACATAAAAAAATAATTTAAAAAATTTAAACTTTTAGACTATAAAACCCTGCATACTTTTAGGACTACAAAATTTAGTCATCTTGAAATCACTTGAAGTCTTCAAGCTAGTAATTAAAAGACATGTATTGATCTATGCTGTCATTTAATTTTGATAAGAATTTGCAGTTATAAAAATACAGGCAAAATATCATAAAAACATTCTCATTTACTGTAGTTCAGGGGCTCTTGCCCATAGCACTGAATTAGCTGGCATCAGTCACTGCTTTGGGTACTCACAGACACAGACTCTCTAGATTTAGCAGTGCGTCCAAGACATGTTGGTCATTCCATGGGCTGGATTAAGCTTCTTCATCCTCCTCATCTGTGATTACATCTTACCTCTCACATAGATGTTCTTCAAAGATGAGATGATAGCTAGAACACTCCAAATTCCCTCAGATAGAGCCAGTATCAAAATATTTATTTTCTTCACACCATTTAGCGGGTCACCAAATTTTGGTTTTATTTGTTGCATGCTGATTTTGTAAAAGTTATGATTCCTTCTGAAGCTCTTGCCACAGTAAGTAGTGATGTGGGACACTGGTAGGTGAAGAATTTACTGTGGTGAATTCAACCACATAAATTAAGATTATTCTTAAGTGAAGAATTTAACTTCTGGAAAGTTAATCAGAAAAAAACATTTTATCATATGCTTCAGTCAACTGAATTTGAACAGATGTAAACAACAAAAATATGCTTTGATCAATGCCCTTTGGCTGCACCACCAGAGAAAACTGGCTGGATTCTGTCTTCTTCTAGACTGGTGGTCCGGGATCAGTCACCCAAAGTTGGCAAAGGGCTAATTCCTCATTCCATATGTTGACCCTAGTAATTATCTGCTCTTCCAAAAATGAATTCCTTCTGTAAATCTCAAAAGGTTAATTCAGAATGTAGTAAACTGAAGAGAAGTTGGGCATAGATGCTTGTTTAATACCAAAAAGCAATGAGGAAAATAAAGAAAAAACTGAAAATCTAGAATGAAAGATTCTCTTCTTCACTGAGGGAAAATAATTCTAGAAGATAGTTTTGTTTGATGTCAACCCAGCCTACTTTCTCTGAAAATGTCAGCATTCCTGATTATGGTCTGTGACCTTTTCCTCCTGAAAAACAAACAAACAAACAAACAAACAAGCAAACAAAAACCAATCAACCCTACTGCCCTACTGCCAAAGTCGAGCTCCAGCAAGTCCAGGGTTCCCTGAAGAATGGATGGTGTCAGTGAGAGAGGGATGAGACAGCCTCAAGTTTTTTTCTGATCACCAGGCAGGCATCTCTGCACTGACTGAGATTCAGCTTTATTTATGGTTAAGTGTATGGGGAACAGCACAGAAGTGGCATTTGCCTTACACAATGATTTCTGATGATAAATTTTTTTGATATGTAAAAATTTCCCAGAACATAGATTTGTAGAAGACTCATGCATAACATTTATCAATAGTGATTGATGTAGGTGATTTAGATGCTTATTATATGGAAGAAGGAAGGTATTTTTAGCATTCAAATACAAGGCAATGTTTTTAGCATAGCAAAGGCAAAAGTGAGTTCTTTGCGAGCAGGGGTCTATAGCCTGTTTGCTTAAGGGGAAGTATAAGAAAAACAGAATTCTCAGGAAATGCAATGTTTGCTCCCATAATCATAAAAGAGGTTCCTACAATAAGTTCCTTCACAAGGTGCAATTAGCATATTAGGGCCAGAGTAAGGGGACAAGTCACTCCCAAACATGAGTAGTTGGTGAAAAGATAACAGAAGAGGGACCCCCAAAAGACAGGGTCAGGACTGGAAGGACAGCTTCCCTCATTCCTTGCCCCCAACCTGGGCCTGGACCGAGAGGGGAAAGCAGATATGTTCCCCCCTACCCCACCCCACCCCACGATACCAATCAACAAGGTGCCTGGGGGGTTGGTGCTCAAGTGAAAACAATTGAGTGGGGGTAGATATCAGTCATGATCTGACAGCAGGAGGCCCTGAAAACCTGCCTTAACCTCACAAGGAGTGTTCTCAACTAGTGAGTTCAGAATGGCTCCCAACACCCTACACATGAACACAGGGGTGAGTATGGAAATCTAACCCAGACTGGGCAAAGTCCATTCTCCTCCTGATACTTAAAGTGGAAATTCAAACATCATCAGTCATTTTTTGAGTGGCTGGAAAGGAAGTGCTATAAACTGAGGAGCTGTGTGGAGGCTGCCTTCCTACTTCTAATTGCACTGGGGAACAGAAAATCAAGTTTTCAGGGGAGTGGGGACAGAAAGAGAAAGAGAGCGAGAGAGCAAGAGCTGAGACTGAAACCAAAAAATGAAGTGTCTTTCAGGATGTTGACACCTTTCCAACTTCTCATTCCACTTCATCATGAGGCTCTTCTTGCCTGTTCCTGGATTTTAGAAGACTCCGCTATGACTTCAGAGATAAATTTAGCCAGCCTTTGGTTTCTGTTACCTTTTTAAATTTAAGTTTATTCATTTGTTTTTGAGAGAGAGAGTGTGCACATGTTTGCATGCACAGGATGGGAGGCGGGGCAGAGAAAGAGGGAGAGATAGAGAGAAAAGCCCAGGCAAGCTCCATGCTGTCAGCCAAGAGCCCAAAGCCGGGCTCAGACACGTGAAATGTGAGATCATGACCTAAGCCAGAACCAAGAGTTGGAAGCTTAACCAACTGAGCCACCCTGGCACCCCTAACTTCTGTTACTTATAGACAAGAGTTTTAACTAAAACAAAGGGCCAATGAGGTAAGATAAGAGTGAAGGAAGTAAAAGTTCTATGAAGACATCAAATATTAATCCCTGGTGTCAAAAAGCTAAAGAACAGTCTCAGGACTAAAATGTGTGTTAGAAAAAGGCCCTTTGCGCCTTCCCTGCTCCACATCACTTTGTATTGTTCTTTAGCCTGGATGGTCTAAGAATATAGGAGATGGTTGATTTTGGGGGTTCAGTGGTCTGGGATAGGTCCAACTATTTCTTTAAAATTTTTAAATTAGTTATTGCACCTTGAACTGTGATCACTAAAAATACTTGATGGGATTCTTTGGATTTTGGAGACAACACACATTACATTTGAGTGTGGTGCTCTCAAACATTTATTTAGTAGCCCACAAGGCTGCTGGATTTCAGTGGACCCAGAGTAAGAAGAGGCACTTGAGCAATTCTAGGACATAGTACAAACAGCCTTCCCAGACAGCAAATTCAACACCACTCAAAGTTTCTGTGGCAAATGGAGATGCTGTATGGAGTTTCCGAATAGTGCCAATAGGAGGATCACAGTCCAGATCTCTAGGGTTAGGGGGCAAACCATGTCCTCTGTTGTCCTCTATTTTTCGAGAAATAGTTCCTGGTTTGATACTGGATCTTGGCAGAGTCTGAATCCTGACCACGGGACAACAAATGGCCGTGGACTACGCTGCCAGTTATGAATCAGGTGTTAACTCGCTCATTATGTTTTAAGGTTGGGCGGGGGGGGCGGGGCGCCTGGCTGGCTCAGTTTGTTAAACGTCCGACTCTTGATTTCAGTTCAGGTCATGATCGAACAGTGGTGAGATGGAGCCCTGAATCCAGCTCTGTGCTGAGTGTGGAGCCTGCTTAACAGAGTAACAGGTTTTCCCCTGTTTAACCCTGTGAAAACATGGGTTCACCTGCTCCATAAAATAAAATTTTCTTGGTAATGTTGTAATGCTCTCTAGTTGATCACGACTGTTGAAAAAATTTTAATACTATATTTTATTTACCCCAATATATCTAATATTACCATCTCAACATGTAATCAAAATACAAATTTATTAATGAAATATTTTATGTTCATCCATATGTTGCTGTTTGTACTAAATCTTAGAAATCCAGTGTGTATTTTATACTTACAAGACACATGTTGGGGCGCCAGGCTGGCTCAGTCAGTTAAGCATCTGACTTTGGCTCAGGTCACGATCTCACAGTTTGTGGGTTCAAGCCCCAGGTTGGGCTCTGTGCTGACAGCTCAGAGCTTGGAGCCTGTCTTTGGATTCTATGTCTCCCTCTCTCTCTGACCCTCCCCTGCTTATGCTGTCTCTCTCTCTCTCAAAAATAAGTAAAAACATTAAAAAAATAAAAAAAAATTTAAAGACACATGTGGCTACTACACTAAACAGCACACCTCTGGATTATCTTCTCAGAACACTCATGTAACAAAGAGGAAAAGCAAGGTCCAGAGAGGGACAAAGACTGGCTCCAGGGAATGCGGGTTGTCTTTATCCCACATGGCCCTTCCGTGTAAAGGGTCCCAGGTCCTGCACCACCTGCGGTGGCTCCCACAATGGCGCCAATCCCCGGCCTCCCAGGAGAGGCGTTGCCCACACATGGATCAGGCTCGAGGTGCACAGCCTCTTATTTTACCTACCAGTCCGTGATCATCTTCTGAGGGATTTTCAGCTGGAAGCACTGAGTTCACGGGCAGGGAGGGAAGGCTCGGGGTCCGCTTCTTCTCTCACTCTCCCACACTCAGTGACTGAAAGGGAAGCCTGAATCACACCATTCTGCACAGCCTAGTTTGGCGGTGCTTTGGTAAATAAAGGGAGCAGAGAGTTTCAAGAAATTTGACCTTCCCCAATTCATTGCATCACGAGTATAAGGAAGGTCTATGGGCGGTTCTGTTCAGTGGCCAGCAGCAAACTTGGAGCAAAGGGGAGAGGCACAAGATGAAATCACCATGGTCATAAGGAAGACTCAGAAGCAGCATTTGCCAATCTCTGTTTTTCCCAGGTATGAATCTACATGATTATCCCTGAGGGTCCTGGAGGTTGATGTTGGGTTATGTGAAGGTTAGCGATACTGAATGTGAACTATGCTTGGATTTGTAAGTGCTCGGTAGTTGGCTGGCTTTTGTTTCGTTATGTACATCCAACCTGGACACAATTATCATCCGGAAGTTGGTGAGCACTGAGTTTAGAGCATAGGCTCTGGAGCTAGAGCATATGTGTTTGCATCCTGGCTCTAATATTTCTTAATTTGGCGACTTTGGTCAAATTCATTAAACTATGCCTGCCTCAGTTTCTACATCAGTAAACTGGGAATAACAGAATTTACCTCATTGGATTGTTGTAAGGATTAAACTAAATTCATGCAGGTAAAGTGCTTAGTACAATGCCTGGCACATGATAAGTGCTTAATGAATGTTAGTTAGAAATGTGGTCTACTTATTATTAAAAACGTCATCCTTTAGATGGAATTAATTATTAGGTTGTGTAGACTCAGTGGCGTGCTGGAGCCAGTTCACACAGTCTCACCAGAGCCTGTTGTACCATCTCTTCCCAATTTTGTGATCAGTGATGAAGCTGATGGCTTAAAGCCAGCCACACTGGGAGTATTTACACAACGGAAATTGGCAAATGTTACACATCTGACCTCCCCTCTCATCCCCAGAGGGATTGTTAAACATTTATCAGCACACCACTGGTTATGGTTACCAGAGGAAGAACATTTTATCTTTAGCAGGTGGTTCTTTGGATGCGTGGAGATTATAAAACTATTTTCCATTTTCTCCAACTATGAGTAGCATCAGAAGCTCCTTCCTCCCTCATTAAGAAATGTTATCAGCTCCCCTGTTTTTAGAATGCTGGACTAGTCAGGGGTTCTGTGTTTTTGTCCTGGCTCTATCTCTTACTAGTTAGTTAACTCTGGGAAAATCTCTTGGGTTTTCTGAGCCTTGGTCTTCTCTCCTGTAAAATGTTAAAAGTAAAACAACATATATTTGTTATGTTTAAATGAAATAATATATATGAAAGTGTTTTATGAAATCAAAATCCTATGCAAATCATTCTTATCATTTGGTACCATTTAAAAAAAAGCTAACAATACAAATCTTTCTACTTCGGCTTTCCCAATGGTACTATAATAAAAAATCCAAAGTGCATGAGACTTCCTGCAAATTATTTCATGTTTATAGAAAATATTGGTAAAATCTCTTAATGGCCACAGAACAATCATGTACAGATTCTTTTAAAAAAATCAATAGAAAATTGCTTTTCTATATGTTCTACAAAGACTGTTTCCTGGGCCTACTGTGCAGAAGTTTATTATGTTTGAAGTTCCGTCTGGGTGTGTTTGTATTTATTTATTTATTTATTTATTTATTTATTTTTGAGATGACTTTGGTGCAAAAAGGTGATTTTACTGAAGCACGGGGACAGGACCAGAGCTGCCTGGATCTTTTTTTTTTTTTTTACAGCAGTAAGGAATGAATTTTTTTTTTCAGGTAATAACAGATACATATTGTTTTGGAGCTTTACAGGCACAAAATATGCTCCTTTTCATGAAGAGTGATATAAGCATTTCTATTGTAAACCTTAGTTTAGAGAAAACGAGGTGCACTGAGTAAGACTGAGAATTTTGTTGATCTTGGTAAGTGTCATGTATTAATCATGCCCCTCCAGTCTTCCAGCGGAAGACAAGGGAAATTCAATGTCTGTTTCAGCAAGGAGATAGAAAGTCTTTGTCACAGAGAGGACAACAAACGCTCTAAGATCTCCAAGCTCTTAGAAAATACCATCACATACATGAAAACAAGTAACGTATCTGAACTGTGAAAAATCTGTGGTGATTTTAGAGATGTAGCTGCTTTGCCTTTTATATAAGATTACTGGGAAAGCAAGTTTAATGGCATCTGAAATTTATTATAAGTTCATTTTGTGTTAGGCCTGTGAATTCTCAGAGCAGCTCTTCCCAAGTGTTAATAGATTTAATAATGGGCATTCTTTCACCATTTATTTTTTGCTGTTAAATAAAGTAGGAAATGATGTGTTAAATTTAAACAGGTGTGTGCATGCGTGCATGCATGTGTGCATGTGTGTGCATGCATGCATGCGTTTTATAGACGTTTTAAAATGTCAGTAGCACACTGGCTCTCCCAGAGGGAAGTGTAGTATAAAGTGTTTTCCAAACTTATGTGACCACAGGATTACTCATTTAAGAACATTTTAGAGAAGAGTTATGCCCCAGAATACATGTTGGTAAACCACCCATCTGACATGGTTGGTAGGTGAGCTAACAACCAGAGTGTCATAAACACTGTTAAAAATGGTTTCCAGAGGGGAATGATCAGTTAATGGGATGGGGCCTGGGGACTGCAAGCAGGAGGCATTTGAGGTGAGCTGTGAAGGATGAGGGACATGCCACCCGGCAGCTTTAGTAATTGGGAGATTTTCATGTGTAGGAAGAGGAATAGGCAAAGACAGAGATGCTAATTGCCTAAGTTAGTATAGTTGGCATAATACACTTCTTAGGTTTCCAGAAGAACAGAGCTTGAATGTTAACTGAAGGTCAAATTCTTAATCAGGAGCCTGTGCTCTTTATGCACAGCCTTTACATATTAAGCTAGCAAAGGAGACTGGGCAAATTATGTAGATCTTGGATTCCAAACTAAAGCATTTGGATTTAAGTAATGTGCAATTCCCCGCCACCCCCATTTCTTACCCTAAGCAGAGAACACAAACATTTAGTATTTTGGTGTAAAGCTCTGTAAATATGTAATAGGAACAGACTTCAGTGTTGGTATGTCTGAGTAGAACCAATGAGAAGATTAAATACAGAAAAAACACACGTGTGGCCATCTTTAACAGGACATTAGTGTTCTGTCATAGAAAGGGTTGTGCTCTTTCAACCCAAGGAAGTAAACCAACAGGCCTTCTTCCCCCTTCACTCCTGATACCTTGAAGCACCCTATGAGATTAGTAAGCCTATGATACCGCAGGGCTGAGTTTCCTATAGCATATGTAAGAAATAAGTATTTCATGCTTAAAGTGGTGAGGTTTTATTTCTTCTCTAATGTTAAAGCAGCGTATGTTCCAATATCTTAGTGACAGATGAGACATAATTTTCTAAGCCATATTTGCAAAGGAAGGAGTAGGAAACCTTCACCCATAGTTCTTTCAGGTAATAACTGTTCAAGGGCAGAGGCACCAAATAGAGAATTTTTATTTCTGTATTGAATGCAAACCCTCTGGTGGAAGGTAAAGTTGTGGCAGTTTGCACTCAACCTGCTGCAGCAATAAATCACTGTTCAGTGGGCTGCTCCATGCCCATCTCACTCCATTCTCACTTCTCAGGACTCCGCGCCTGCACCAGACTGTGATTTATTAGTTACCCCACCTGGAGCCTGTCTCCTGAGGAGGAATTTGCACTTCATGGATTTACTGTTCCCTCAGGTTCCAATACAACCTACCTACCCGGCTTCCCCACGCAGGCCTGACTCACGTCCTTCCCATGATGACAAGTAGTTAGTGTGACAGACTGACTTGTACCAGGGAGTGCATGCACCAGACGAGCTGCCTTCCCTCCTCCCAGCAACTTGCTCCAGCTAGAAATGTAGCTTCAAGACAATGCTCTCGAGTATGAAAGGGAAAAGATAGGACAAAACAGGCAGACAGGGAGAGGTTGAGACCTGAGGTCCCTGAGTGGGGAAAAGCACATATTTTGGAACAATGCTGAGAGCGTCTGACCACAGCAGAGCTCCTTGGGCTTAAACAGACACTACCTACTCCCCCGTGGGTTCCCCTTAGGAATTTGACAAAAGACTTGACTAAAAATAAGTAGACCATAAAACGCATGACCCACAAGCAATGGTACGGCCATAGACCACCCCTCATACAATGATGCAGCCAATCAGGAATGGACAACCCAGCACCTAGAATTATCCAGTCAGTAAAGGTGGGACCTGAGAAGGAACGAGGGGGAAGGGGAGGGGGTGCTGACCAGAACCTCATAAAACAAAGACCCTGCCTGTAGTCTGCAGACATTCAATTTTGAAGGTCCCCTCTCTGTAGAGAGAGCTTTCCTACTATTTTTACTTTCTGATCTTATACACTAATACACTTTTGCCTGCTGCTCATTTTATTTTGTGTCATTCTTCAAATGTTAATAGATTCATTAATTGAAGATGTAAGACAACGAACCCCGAACCCCAGGTATTGAGGTAAAATAACAAATCCTGCAACACAAGCACCACTTTCTCCTCACTCTCCAGACTCCTCATGTCCTATACGCTAAGTTGCATCCAAAACATGGCTCTAAGAGCCTCCGCCCATGAGGTGTTACAGCCAAGGAGAAGGCACAGTCCAGGCAAGCCAGAATAATAATTTTGAGCTGGGCTCCTTCTTCCTCAAAAAAGAGAGAGAGAGAGAGAGGGAGGGAGGGAGGGAGCTGCCAGCACAGAACAAAAATCTCCACATCCATTGCCAATGTGTTTAAACTAATTGTGCTAAGCTCCCCTTCCAGTGAGAAGAACTGAAGAGCATGTGGTCTGGGGTACGGTGCCTTTCATGTGGGTGTTTGACAACAGAAGCATGCCACTACGGATCCAAGAAAATAAATTTATTAAACTTTGAAGGAAAAAAATCCACAGACATGAGGAAAGTTAAATATAAACTGCAGGACACAACTAGTCATACTAGTGAATAATGGCTTGTGTGGCCAGCAAAGTACCAGAATGACATTCTGAGACCGATTGAGGTATTTAGCTATTTTTGGCTATAGAAATTGTTGTCAGCCTATTGTGAAATGGTAAGATAGTTTTCCCAAGCACACAGTTTTAAGTTGAATTAGGTTCTACATTGATGAAATTGTATATGAAACTAAATTATGTAGCTCTTAGAGAAAACCATAGCAGCAAGGTAGCAGAAAAGATCTATTAAACACCTATTACAAAGTAACATGTTGAACTTGGAACACCCAGTTCTAGCTTTTCACTGTCCTTCCTGCAAGAAAGAGGGAATTTAAAATTACCAACCATTAAGCCTGTGTCCTAAAAAGGTCTGAGCTAAATGGCAAATACTATTTAAGTTAAAGCTAACTTTAAAGTTTCATTAAATGTAAAAAAAAAAAAATACTTAAAGTGAGAAGCATTTTTCAGTGAGATGAGATTCTCATTTTCTGACAAACCTTTTGGGGAACAATTCCAAGGTTCCTAAGAATGATGTTGAGCAATAACTTCAACATTACTTCAGGGCCCTTCTTTCTCTTCTGACTATCCGCCTGGACGCCAATCCACTCAGGGGAAATAAAAAAAATGAGGAAACTTCTTTGTTTGCTCCTTTAAATAAACCCTAGAAAGGGTGTGGTGAGGAAGAAAGTTTCCTCAGTTGGTTTAAGAACCTTTTGACTTATCTGAAAATCTTGTTTCTTCTTTTCTTGTTACAATGAATAGTGGGTATATTTCTCGATCTTTTTATTCCATTATCTGGTTAACTTCATTTTCAATTTGCTTCAACTTACAAATGCTTCTTCACTTTATTCCCTTCTTAGGTAACTATGTAATAGAATCACATTGTATTAGAAGAGATACTACTGCCAACATTCCGAGGCCATCTCTCACCATCTGCCTGCCTCCACGCTCACTCCGGGGGCAAGAAAAACCCCTAAGCAGCCTGTCAGTACAGACCATACTGACTATGGACTATACACTCTCTTTCTCTTAGTGAGGGAGCTCTCTGACCTGAACCAAAATTTAGGTAAGAGTTTTTTGTTGGATTGGTTTGGTTCACATTAAGTACACCTGTGCATACATCTTAAAGTTTTCTCAATTAATAAATACATCTTTAAAAATTTAAATAAGACGAGCATGTTCCAATAATGCAGGTAACAATCATTTCAGAATTGCTTCAGGAGTTGTGGGAGGTACAAAAAAGGGTCTAGTAAAAAACTAACTCGCTTATTTGTTTTACTTTAGGTGTACCAACCAAAGCATTAAACCAGCTTTAGAGTGCAGTTGCTACATTCTCCAGATGGGTCTGCATGAACTACAGTACACAGTGTGTAGTGTGATATAAAATAGCCATGCTTGTAGTGTAAATTCCTAAAAATATCTTTATAAATTTTATTTCAAAATAAACGTTTTACATATTCAAACTATTTTTTGCCTTCTTACCTATAATTTTAATTCCCAATTATCTAAAAAAAAATTAGCCTGTGCTCTGATTTGCATTCGATTTTCCTGAACTGCAAAAGCCACCTGATTTTTCGCTTTTTCAAAAAGCATGATTTACTATACATTAGAAACAGCCATTCAATGCTTAGTATCACAAAATTAACACCCACATTAACAAGACAATCACTGCCACTAAACAGTCTTTGAGACAATTCTTTAAAATATTTACAATTCACAATAGGAATATTGATCTGATTAGGCATTCTTGTTTCTTTTTTTAATATTAGGTTTCAACATTTCAGAAAAAACGCATTTAGAATCCGCTCCCCCGTCCCCCCCAGAAGGTTTAAACGTGGTTTTGGTTTAAGCACTCATGCCCTAGCCCGCTCTTCCGCATTCAGTATGTAGCTTGTGGGAAATCAAAGAAAGGCTACGGCATGATTTTGTTCAGTTGGTCTGTGCTCACGTAGCCACACGATGAGAGAAACTCTTTGTCAGGCAAGGGCAAGGCCGTCGCATTGAGCACGAGGCCCTGCGGAGACTGTACTATGTGAATGGAGGTGTAGTCTGGGACTGGCATCTCAGAACTCGGAGCCTGCTCTGCTGTCCCAGACTGGCCGGCGGTAGTGGTAAGGCTTTCTGTGGTGATATAAATGTCTTCCTGGTTAAAGCTTGGCTCTCCACGTGATTCAGCCTCCACGTGAGGGGCCACAGCAATGCACTTTTTGGCATCTGCCTCGCAGAAGTAGGCGTTGTCCGTGATGAAGTTGGCTTGGCAGAGTGAGACCACTTCTGGAGGCATGTCACACGGGGAGATCCCTGCCTTATTCTTTTGGCCTGGGGAAAGGACCACACTCCCTGCAGGAGTGATGTCGCTTACCTGGGCATAAAAGTCGATGTTTGCCAGTGAACTCGGATTGCTTAGCTGAGGGTGGGCAGCTTGATGAGTTGACTCAGTTCCACTGATAAGAAGCGGTCTTGGTTTGTTTTCCTTTGCTAGGATGCCACTGGGCTGCTGAATGGTAGGGGGAGCATCAGTAGAAGGTGAGTTATTTTGATTCTTCTGGTCAAGGCACAAGAGATCTACTTCCCCTTTTAACCTCTGTGGCTGGGCAACCTCTGAAGTACCATCACACAGGTCACTGGCATTGAAGTCAGTCTCCAGAATGTCAGGTTCATAACAGCTGGTACGTCCAGAGTCATCATCCTTTGCCCCAAGGATGTTAAGTGATTTCTCATGGTCATTACTTAGAAGTCTGTCTGTGTCTGAGCCTTCAGTCTTTTCATCAGGGTCATCAATATCCAGCTCGATGAATTCAACCCAAGAGTCGTCGTTGTAGAATTCAGGTTTATAGTTGTCATGAATGGCTAAGATTGTATTCACCTCTTCTAACTTTCCTTCCTAGGAAACAGAAAGAAAATGAAACCTATGAAAAGGAACTCATAATGATTCAAGGTTTTCACAAATAACAGAGACCAAAATGCTGTCACAATAAAAGCAATAGCAACAAAGTCATATTATAAACACATTAGTGTATAACTTTTAAATACATGACATTCTGATAATTGTAAGAGATAAATTATTTTGAAACATTTTCCTCCAGAAGGGTTAAAAAAAACCAGGAATGTGAGGGGTGCCTGGGTGGCTTAGTCGGTTGAGCGTCCAGCTTCGGCTCAGGTCATGATCTCACGGTTTGTGGGTTTGAGCCCCGTGTCAGGCTTTGTGCTGACAGTTAGCTCAGAGCCTGGAGCCTGTTTCCGGATTCTGTGTCTCCCTCTCTCTCTGACCCTCCCCTGTTCACGCTCTCTCTTTCTCTCTCAAAAATAAATAAAAAACATAAAAAAAAAAAAAAGGAATGTGATACACATAGCTTGCAAATGCTCTCAACATAGGACAATATACTTCAGGCAGCACTTAATTAATGTTATCTAGGCCTCAGATAATTTATTGAGTACCTTGAGGAGATCTGGATCAATTCCTTTAATCTTTGGAACAGGAACTGGGGGAAGAATCAGCATCTTAATCCTTGAAAACAAATAAAATTTTGGTTTCACATATCTGCAAAGTGATACACTCTTGTATTTCAAAACATAGGAATAAGGTAATGGTAGAACTATTACTTATTCCAGATATTCTGGTATTCCATATAAGTGGAACATGAGAAAGAAAATAGTAAGCTTTAGTAAATGATGAGGAAAAACTATAGAAGAAAAAAAAAGAAAAATCAACAAAAAGCCCTCATGTGAAGTCAACTTAAATAAAAAAATCTTTTTTTTCCTTCTGTCCTTACTGACAGCCAGCAGCAGTACTTGCGAATGAGAAATCTGACTCTATCTGAAGCCAATTTCCAGTTCATCTATAAAGATGGTACTTTAAATGTACATTTCATCAGTAATTTGCAGAGAAGAGGAAGGGAGAAAGAAAAAAAAGAAAAGATGAAGGGCTGATTCACATGAAGCCAAAATTATTTGCACCTTCAAAAACGGGGTGGATTGAGATAAGTTTGTACCACACAGCTCATATTAATCATAAAATTATCTAAGATGATCTCATAAACAAAAGTGTCATTGTAGGCTTCATTTTAGTTGGGAAAGACTAAATTTGAACTATCTCTAACTGATCGATATGGATTTATGTACCCAATTCTATGATGTGCTTCAATTTTCTGCTCCCAATATTTAAATTATTTCTTGATCATAATTCATTTCAATGTCATTCTGCCTGTCTTCCACTTTATTGTACCCCTAGCATTTAGAAGGTACTCAATAAACTCTTCTTAAGTAAACTTGAATACCTCATTTATCTATTTTGTTAATAGTGTAACTAGAATTTGTGTCTTAAAATTAACATTGTAGCTCTGGAATAAAGCTCAGAGATGAGCTATTCCAGTCAGTTCATTTATTGTTTTAAAAATCCCTAAGAGTCAGAGGCATCATAGTTAGGCAGGGATAATAAACTGCTTTTCGGATATTAGCTGATATTCCACTTAATGTGAATGGGTAATGTAGTCTATTCAATAGGGAACCCATTCTCTGAATATTTCCATTTGCCTTTTTACCAAACCAAGAAATAAGCCAAATTTCATTTTTCAAATTGCTGTAAGTAGCCTCCACTAGATTTACATAGTGGAGCAAGTTTTAAGACAGATTTTTACTGATGAATAGAAGATATAGAAAAAATACAAAATATTAATAATAACTGCTACCATTTTTTTGAATGCCTCTGATAAAACAGACATCATAAGATGCATTTTGCATTAACTTATGGGCTGGTAAATAATGGCCTGGGGGCCAAATCTGGTCTGCTCTCTGCTTTTATAAATAAAGTTTTATTGAAACACAGTCATGTTCATTAGTTTACACATTGTTATGACTGTTTTCATGCCATGGGGGCAGAGTTGAGTAGTTGTGACAGAGAGTGCATGGCTCCAGAAGCCTAAAAATTTTCTCTCTGGCCTTTTAGAAAACAAGTTTGTCAACCACACACTACACATTTTATTTGCTTCTTATAACTACCAGTGAGGCAGACAATATTATCTGTGGAAAGATTCAGAGATTTAAGGAAGGTATTCAAATCATACACTAATACTTGGTACAGATGGGGCTCAAATCCAAAGTTCCGAACCCCAAAACCCAGGCCCTTTGCCGTCTGTCACGCTGCTGTGTTATTTAGTCCTGCATCTCTAAATGAATGTTTCAAATGTCAAAAACATAGAAAAATTTAACACAATTGTAATTGCAGGAAACAAAGATTCCTAAATGTCTAATGCTTGACTTTGTTATGTGTGCCTCTTGATTTGCAGAGTATAACGCATTTAGGCACATGTTAGCTTTAAGGGGGTTGTGGCTGACTTCCGGCCAGCGTGACAGACCCTGCAGCATATAGGGCTTAAGCAGGTCATGCAAATGCATGAAGCAGGCCTGTTGCAATGTCACAGGGAGGGATGGGAATGGTCACAGAGAACACATATCCTTCCCAAATGGAACAGCTGGTTCTCCGCGTCAGCGCATGTTGCCATGTGCGAATATCAACTGAATGTCACTAGATCTTTCAGATTTTAAACATAATCTGGAAATCTGGATTTTTATGTGGTAGTTTCCTAGCTTGTAAACATTTTGTAGCAAAATTTTTACTCCAAAATAAATGTAATACAAAATAACAAAACATGAAGATCTGCAGGCTGAACTTTGGCTTTCAGATTGCCAGTTTGCTACTTCTGTCTGATGTGATTCAGTTCTTTCCTTCCTGGCTGGTAATAGCTCAAAGGCTGGATGAGTCGTATGGGGAGAATGACCGAATAGGGAGAGTGCAGATAATCTGGCCTGAAGCTATGTTTGTGGCTTTGCCATCATTTTATTCAAATCCAAATTACATTATAAATCCAGATAATTCTCAATTACCTGGAAAGGGAAAAGTGGCACAGACTCAAAATTTCATTCAAAATGTAGACATTGAGCCGCTTAGAGCCCTAATGTTCTGGGGAAAGCTGACATAAGAACTCATTCTTTGCAGGATTATTTTAATTATTAGAACCTCATGTTCTTTCCACACCTGCTACATCTGTTTTCTCCTATTTCCTACTTTCATTGGAACATGGAAATTTAGACCATGACAAGGGTTTTTATGGGCAAATAAAAGAAGAAAACTAATTCTTTTCCATAAAGAACTTATTTAGTACAGGAAATTTGAGAGTACAATAAAGATTTCAGAACAATTTTTATAATTTTGTAATTCTGACTAAGCACCAAAATTAAGAGCTTCATTATTCAAAGAAAGCTCTTTTATACAAAGGTTAATGTATTTTCTTTAGCATCCTATTTGTTGAGTGAATTATTCTTTTCTTTGAAGTACTGGTAGCTAATTAACTAACATAACAAATTTACACAGCCTTCACAAAGACTCAAAATTGACAGCTTATGTTAAGAGTGAATTACTTTATATACATAATGGGTGTATCTACTGCACTTACATATAAATTAGCCAATCAACCACATAGATCAATGAATTCAAATTAATCAACAGAATAATTTGATTCCTCTGTTGTTGGTATATAAATTGCTTAAAATTCTATAAATTTACTTACTTATTTACTACTTTCCCCCCAACAACTGAAAACTGTATTGTCCTGCTTTATAACACTTGTGCTTGTAAAAGAAATGCTGTTAAAAAGTTAAATGCAAAATGAAATTCTGCAAAATGAATTCTGCTTTTGCATTGGTTTATATTATAAAACTGCAGATGCCACTCTAATTAAAAAGCTTTTGCAATGTGTTCACATAGACCCTATTTTGATTTGTAGATGCCTCTTGGCTTCAGCTGGAGAGCATGTCTTCAGTTCTCGGCAATATGACCAACCATTTTGATTGGTCTGGAATTGACGGGTTTTCCAGGACACAGGACTTTCAGTGCTCAAACTAGGAAAGTTCCAGGCAAACTGGGAGTGTTAGTCACTCTAGTTCTAGGAGAAGGGGCAGGATTGACCCAGAGGACTTAAAAAAATACTCTAAAAGTAAGAAACTTTGCAATTGGTACCAATAACTTTTCCTATATTTTGTATTAAAATTTCCTGTAGTCTGTATGGAATTTCTTTCAGGGAGAAAAATAGAGTGTTAGCTCATACAGCTCAAGAGAAACTTAAGGTTCATGTAATCCAACATCCTCATATTATCGATGAGAACATGCAGTCTGGAGAGATTATGGGGCTAATCAAATAGCAGCAGCAGAATAATAACTGGAACCTGTCTTCGACACCAAGGGAATACAGAATAGAATCTCCTCAAACTTAGAAAGAATGGTAGCTGTATTTACAAATTCAGGGCTTTTGTAACAATTTAAATAAAATTTAATAATTTAAAGAAAACCCAGATTTACTTGAAATCGCCATCATAGGGAGTCTAAAATGGCTATATTAGATTGAATTATCTAGGTGGCTTTCTTTCACCTCTTAAATTTGCTTCTATATTAGGACTGTGTCAAACTCAGCCAAAGGTTCAGTGCCACCCTGTCATCCTAGAGTGGATGAGCCAGCTCATTCAAGGCTCTGAAGAGGTCAAGGGGCAGCTCAAAGGTTTGCAAAGGAGGTTTGGTCACTAGCCTCAGCCTCTTCGTGACCTATGCAACTTCCCAGACAGAACAGACACCTGTGAATTCTCTATGTTGAACACAACGACATGGTAAATGTATAACTAGACATAATATTTTCCTGCATTAATTAAATTTTTCACTTGTGATTTGCAAAAGAAAATATCAAGTAACAAATGGAAACATATGGAAAGCTAAACAGTAAAAAAAACATCTAAATATTAGGCTATTTCACACCTACCTTTGCTGTTTAGAAAATATGAATAAAAATAATATCATCGTTAGCCCAAATATTCCAAAGATAATAATTAAGAACCATGGAAACTGGAACTCTGAAACACACAAGAATAAAATCTCACTCATAGAGTTAGGAATAGTTGAAGTTTACATTTCACTTTCTTTTTTCATGTAAAGATATTTCTTAACTTATATTTATCTAGTAAAGTCACAGGTTTCTTCTGCTTATCACTTAAACAGAATGCAATGATGTAGGAGTATTTTCTGTTCCAAGAACATCTCTGTCCACTGCTTCAAATCCTTTCACATATGAAAAACAAATCAAAATGAAGAAACAGTGAACAATTTAAGTACAATCCATGTTTGTATTAAAAAAAAAAAAACAACCCTGCAGCAACCACTTTGATTGCAAGCACTTTATGTGTTCAGGGTATGTCATTAGTGGCTTCAGCTCTAGAAAAAAGTGCTGTTTGTTAACATACTACTTAACGTAAGTAATGTCCACTTGGTTCTTTCTTTTTTTTAAGTGTGGTAATTTTTTTTTTATCCTCCAGACTGAGGATATATCAAAAGGATGGAGGCAGAGTTTTGATTTTTGAATTCTGACGGAAACTTCTTAGACATGCAAAGCATATATATTTTACAGCTTGAAAAAAATATCCTGTGATATGGGGTGCCCGGGTGGCTCAGTTAGTTGGTTGGCCGACTTCAGCTCAGGTCATGATCTCACAGTTTGTGAGAGAGCCCCGTGTTAGGCTCTGTGCTGACAGCTTGGAGCCTGGAGCCTGCTTTGGCTTCTGTGTCTCCCTCTCTCTCTGACCCTCTGCAGTCACTTTCTCTCTCTCAAAAATAAATTAACATTAAAAAAATCTTTAAAAAATCCTGTGATCGAGGATCACTACTGGGGCTCCCATTTTCAGATTTTAGTATACTTGTTAGCAGACTTGAGGGTATCTGTCTGTAAAACTTCTATTTCATTTCTTTTTTAAAATTTAAAAATTTTTATTTTTTAAATCTTTTTTTCTCCAGAGTGTATTTATTTTGAGAAAGAGAGTGAACACAAGGGCATGCCAGTGGTGGAGGGGCAGAGGGAGGGAGAGAGAATCTCCAGCAGGCTTCACGCTGTCAATTCAGAGCCCAAAGCAGCACTTGAACTCATGAACAATGAGATTGTGACCTGAGTTGGGATCAAAAGTTGGATACTAAACTACTGAGCCACCCAGGCGCCCCACTTCTATTTCATTTCTTAAGACCAAGTGCTGACCAGTTGCTTCTAGTAGGTTCCTGGTGTTTTTACTACTTACCAAGAGGTTACCCACTTTTTTATTGAGATATAGCTGACATACAATCTTATATTACTTTCAAGTGTACAGCATAGTGATTCAACAGTTCCATACATTACTCAGTTCTCACCAATGATAACTGTTGTTCCCACCTGTCACCATACAACGCTATTACAATATTATTCCCTATGCTGTGCTTTTCATCCCTGTGACTTATTTATTTTATGACTACAAGTCTGTACCCCTTAATCCCCTTTACCTATTTCAGCCATCCTCCATGTGCCCTCCCATCTAGCAACCACCAGTTTGTTTTCCGTATTTATGAGTTTGTTTCCATTTTGCTTTGTTATTGTTCATTTGTGTTCTTTTTAGATTACACATGTAAGTGAAATCATAGGGTATTTGTCTTCTGTCGGACTTATTTCACATAGCATAATTCCCTTTAGCTTCATCTATGTTATGAATAGCAAGAGTCCATTCCTGTTATGGCCAAATAATATTCCAGTGTGTGTGTGTGTGTGTGTGTGTGTGTGTGTGTGTGTGTGTGTGTCTAAATCACATCTTTTTTATCCATTCACCTATTGATAGACATTTAGGTTATAAATGGGGTATATGTATATATTCAAATTAGTATTTTTATTTTTGTTGTATAAATACCCAATAGTAGAGTTACTAGATTGTATGGTATTTCTATTTTTAATACTCCATACTTTACTATCCTATTTTTTTAAAAATATTATCATTTATTAACTCTGTAATCATTTATTAATTCTATTTATGTTTTTTTAAATTTATTTTTGAGAGACAGAGAGACAGTTTGAGCAGGGGAGGGTCAGAGAGAGAGGGAGAACCAGAATCCAAAGCAGGCTCCAGGCTCTGAGCTAGCTGTCAGCACAGAGCCCGACGTGGGGCTTGAACCCATGAACAGTGAGATCATGACCTGAGCTGAAGCCGGAAGCCGGACGCTTAACCAACTGAGCCACCCAGGCGCCCCTTTACTATCCTATTTTTAATATTCCATACTGTTTTCCATACTGGCTGCTCCAATTTACTTTCTCACCAAATTTCAGGAAGTTTCCTTCTTCTCCACATCCTCATCAAGGTTATCCTCTTTACACGAAAAAGACAGATGGAATTTAGCTTAATGTTGCTTTATTGAAAGTAAGGTTTTATGCTGTAATGTTCCTTTCTTATTTTTATTTTCTTATTCAGTTATTAAAATTTCAAAAGGAGATATTACGTATATTATAAAGAATGAACGGAGGAGAGAATACGATTTTATATCTTGTGGTCTCTGTAACTTGGTATCAATGCCAGAATATCAATGACAGTTCCGGTATGTATTCAGGCACATAACAAAGCTAGAAGTTCATTTGTTTTTTTTAAAGGAAAACAGTTTTGGAAGAAAAACCAGTTTAAAAATCTCTGCTAATTGAATTAAATGGCATCACAATAAGCTTAAAGGGTGTGTGGCAAATTTATTTTCTAAACCAAAATTTCATTATATCAAATATTATATAAAATAATACACCTGTTAACTAGAACTTAGAAAAAAATAGGGCTACAGTCATTTTTACTTAAGTGCTATTTAGTATCATGAATTTTACTTGTACCATTAAGGCAGAAATATACATTTAATTTCTATATTTTTTGTGATTGTGTCATTAACAAACTTCATCTTCTCACACATAGCCCTGTAAACCTTCTGTGTTTAACTGTAGATGCACTAGAGCTCATTCCCTCGTGGGAGTAATAACGTTGTATACTTAGTGTTCATTGTTAAGCAGACTTCTTTATTTCTGTATCAAAAGGTTTAATTCTTTTATTTTGAATTCATAGATCTCATTTCTTTGAACTTGCATTATCTTTGTTTTTCTCTTATATAGGATCTCATGTTCCTCTTGCACATAACTAGCATGCTACTTGTTAAGCCTTTCTCTAGGTGAAAGCCACGGAGACAACATGGTTTCTACAACCACTGAGCATTGATGACCTGTGCTGACACAATATGGTTTCCTTCTAGATCCCACATATCCATCCATCCATATAGAACCAGAATTTCTTCATTATATATTTGAAAAACATTTCTTATGATTATAAATTCAAGATAAACTCATTATAGAAAATTTTAGAAATATATAAATATATAAAGAAAAGAATCATGTGAAATTCTGATATCCAGAGACATCCCCGTTTAATATCTTGGTACATCTTCCCCTCTCTAACTTACACCTATCCCAGGACATTTGATTTAAATAATTCAAAAAATAAGTTCTCCTTTCCCTTCTGTAATGAATAATATCTGTTATAGACCGTGAACTTGAGGTCTCTCACCCTGACATTTGAAGCTAATGGATCGTGATCTGAACAACATTACGACATTGACAAGAGCCATGTTGGCTGCCATTTAAAATCTTTTACCTTCTTCACATGCAAATGAACTCATTTGAGGAAGTGTTACATAGAGCACCTCACTGAACTCGCCATATTTTTCAGAGTTTCGTTGTCTGGATCTCACACGCACTTCATATTCTTTATCCAGTCTCAATGAGTAAACTGGGACGGATGTTGACAATACAGGGTCCATCTTTCAAGACAAAATATAAAACTTATTGGTTAGTGAGACAACAGCTCAAAGCAATAAACTCTATAAAGTGTTTCTGCATTTGTACTCAAAAATAAATTTCTGTAAAGTAGCCCTGGGGGAGTTTGCTACTTAAAGGAAGATCAAAGCAAATACCTTTGTAAAGAGACATCTTGTTACATGGATCACAGTTCTCAAAGCTATTTAGGTATAAACCCAAAGATATAATAGGCTTGTTTATAGAAATGCAGCTCCATCTTTGTACTAGGCTGTCAGATATTCTATACAATCACAGCTTGATAGAATTATTATGGAGAATGGTGGAACCATAAAGAAAACTACAGATATGTTGTCTACCCTTTGGGATATTACAGTTTTGCATGAAGACATAAGAACAGAAAAAAATTATTTCTACACCAAAACAAATTATAATCAAATACACACACACACACACACACACACACACACACACACACTCACAGAGTCTGTTCTTTGGAAATTCTGGGTAGTCACTCATAAGCTAACAGAATTGGAAATGGTCCTAGAAAAATCACAGTAGTCTCAATTATTCTATTAGAAGCAACTACATACCGATTCTGCTTATTCTTGAAGGCTTAAAAGTACCTCAAATGGTTTGTTATTCAAAATTTGCAAAGACATGCCTCTAGAGCCCTTGGTAATAAAAATCAAGGTCCCACAATCCTTCTTTTACCTTCCTGGGAAAGGGTAGTAAGGCTCTTAGACTTTTAAGACATAAGGCTATTAAAGAAATAGACCCAACTAATGAAGGCGTTTTCCTTCAAGTTAAATACTCAAAGCAGGTATTTAATATATGCTTTTCATGTGTTTTCAGATAGGATACCTTGTTACCATTTATAGAAAATTAGGAACACTTACATTATCAACAGTATGGATTTTTCACACTAAAAACCTTCTCATAATTTGTCTTATTAAGTCAGAGCCTGGGCCTGTAGCTTCTACAATAAATTTCCTTTCACCTCAGCAAGTTTCTACTCACAAAGTCCCTATTTTTTTTCCCCATCTGTACATGGGACGGTTAGTTTGTATCTTTCTTGAAGCTTTTTAATATGTGATATATTTGCATGCCTAAAGTGCATTTTGAAAGGCAAGTTTATGAATTTTAAACTTACCTAATTGGTTTCCCTAAATATTTTTTAAAATGTGTGTGTCCAGTTTTGAAGCCCTAATTTCTCTGTTATCATAACCAATACTACTAGATGACAGATTTCACTAATAACAAAACTAAAAAGAGGCCCTCAGTGATTTGACCTATGGTCCTCTCCTTATCTTCTCTCAATTATCTAAAGAAGCCACACCCAACCGGATTTGGTCCCGGACCTGCACTGAACCCTGCCACCTGCCTTTGAGGGAAGGTCTATTCTCAGCCTATCCTCAGTGCAGATATTGCTGATATCCTAGGACGTCTTTCTTGGCACTTTTTCCTAGTCCATCCTGACAGATGATCAGTAATAAGAAGATATTACTTCTTATATTTCACTGCTCATATTTCTATATTACACTGCAAATTCCCAGGAGCAAACAATGCCTTCATTACCTTTGCATTTCCAAAGCCCAGCACAATACCAGGTACACAGCTGGTGCTCAAGAGATGGCCCATACAATTGTGGATAATTCTATGCCACCCGTAAGTCTTTAAAAAAAACCACAAATTCTTTTTTTTTCATTTTATTTATTTGAGAGAGGGAGAGTAAGCAGGGGAGAGAGGTAGAGGGAGAGACAGAAGAATTTTAAGCAGGCTCCATACTCAGTGTAGAGGCTCACACAGGGCTCCATCTCACCATACTAGGATCATGACCTGAGTGGAAACCAAGAGTCTGACGTTCAGCTGACTGTGCCATCCAGGCACCCCCTAAAAACCTTAAATTCTTAACTTGATTTAGCAGGTAAACAGTTGCAAGCAACTACATGGTTATGACAATTACTTTTATATTCAAAATGTATTTAGCTTAAAAAAAGGCAAAATTCAATATTGTCATTGGTAACCTGAATTTCTGATATAAGCAACAAACACTTTCCCCCCTCTACTTACAAACCTCACTTTTTTTAAATGTTTATTTTTGAGAGAGAGAGAGACAAAGCGCTAGCAGGGGAGGGGCAGAGAGAAAGGGAGGCACAGAATCTGAAGCAGGCTCTAGGCTCTCAGCTGTCAGCACAGAGCCTGATGTGGGACGTGAACCCACAGACCACAAGCCAGATCTGGCCCTTTAACCAACTGAGCCACCCAGGCGCCTCCAAGCCTCACTTGTTTTTATGGTTATGGCATTTGTGCTCATAACCAATTAGACTGTGAGTTTCTTTAGCAGAGGTCTATTCTTTCTTTTTTTAAATGTTTATTTATTTATCTTGAGACAGAGAGAAGGAGAGAGTGGGGGAGGGGCAGAGAGGCAGGGGGAGAGAGAATCCCAAGCAGGCTCCATGCTCTCAGTGCAGAGCCTGATGTGGAGCTCGATCCCATAAACTGTTATAAAAGATAAGTGAAGTAAAAGTTAACTGACCCCTTTGGACTATCTTATGAGACTGAGCAGAGATGCAATTAAAAGGGAAACCAAGCCAAAAAAAAAAAAAAAAAAAAGGGAAACCAAGCCAGTCTGGGATACAGCCCCAATGGTCACCTGACTGAGCCCTATGGCCCGTGCACCTGGCTCAGGGAGTGAGGTTCATATCTGTGCATCAGCTGATGGACAACTATATGCACTGGACTTTCAGGGTTGAAACTATGATTAGTAAGTCTAAGAATGCTAATGTTTGGATTCATATCTTTGCTTTTTCTACATTATCAAACATTTTGTTTCAGGACTCCTTATACTCTTAAAAATTACTGAGAATCCTAAAGGTTTTGGTTTCTTTGGGTTATGCTTATCACTATTGATCATATTAGAAATTGAAACAGAAATTTAAAAAATAATATTCAATTGATTTTTATAAAACTTATACTTGGCAAAACAACAGAATTATAGTGAGAAGAATGACTTTGTTTTACAGTTTTGCAAATCTCTTTAATGGATTCCTTGATATAAGATGGCGGTATTTTTACATCTAGTTATATATACTTTTTTCCAAACAAAAGGTCTCATATATTTATTACCAACCAATCTACTGGTGCAGAAGCATAGTAAGAGAGAAAAAACATTTCCCCGATAAAAAATGTCTATTGTTCAGGTAGTTGTGATGTTTACAGAGTAAGAGGATAGGAACACATGACCTTCATGCAGCATAAATATGTGTATCAGCTCATGTGTGATCCCTTATAGGCCAGCGTGGTTCTTCTCCACTGCTTCCTCTTGGAGTTGTACCTGATTTTATTACCAGTTTTCATCTAAATCCACTGGGGAATAAGATGATTCTGCTTTTGTTTCTTGGCCAGGAATCACTTGATCCTGAAAGTTTTGTGAGAAGACATGGCGAGGAACAGTCAACTGCACACACCATGATGCCAGAGAAAAGGAGCTGAAACTGCTTCTGTATTAAATTTGCATTAAATCTGATGCATTGCTTTGGTTGAAGTGCATGAATAAAGTCTGGTCTCACACAGACATATAGTGAGGAAAAGGAGGGCTACTTTAACAGCCTTTCAGATATTTGTGGATATTCTTTTTAAAATATTTTATTTTAAAGTAATCTGCATACCCAATGTGGGGCTTGAACTTAAAACCCTGATATCAAGAGTCACTGACTGAGCCAGCCAGTCCATATGGATTTTCTTCTTGAACACTAATACCAAAACTCAACAAGAGGTAGTTTTTTTTAAGTTTCTAAGAAATGTTAATTTTGAAAAAGTGCCCATTGGCAAATCTTACACTACAATATTAAATATGATTGCCTGCAGAAAAATTCAATGCTGGGGATAGTTCAGAGTAGTTGTGACCTTCTGTTGGATAAATAAAGTAGCAAAATATTCACTTATAGACATGTTTATAGACAGACATCTGAGAAATTTGCTATTTAATAAAGAAATCTATGGATTTTGCAAAGATCACTCTGCACCATGGAAGGTGGTTTAGTGTGCGGGAAAGAGTGGGCACACAGTGATCTCCAGGAGCCGATAATAACACCAGCTCATGACATAATTTGAGCACAAATCAATATGAATTGGTAATTATTCAGATATAAGGAATAAGAGTAAGATACAGATAGATGTCAGGATAATATTCTGGTTTAAATTTAATATGGACATGTTGTCATTTACTGAGAGGGGGAGACTGGGAAGGTAGGAGAAAGTTTGACATGTTTTTTTTGAAATGCCAATGAGGTGTCCCAGTGGATATGTCCAGGAGGCATTTGGATGTACACGTGTGGAACACAGGGATGAGGTCAGGGCAGAACCACTGTGCTAAGTGCCCTCATGTGTTGACATTAATCTAGTACTTTCTATTTTTCAACTAGCTTCCACCAAATGGATTTTTTTAAAATACTCACAACCATCATGTGAAATAAAGTGAGCAGTTTTACAGTACACTGAAATATTCTCAGCAATAAAAAGGAATGTTACACTCAGCAAAATGAATGAATCTCATATGTATTATGAGGAGTGAAATAAGCCATAATCAAAAGGTTACCTATTATATACAAATTCCATTTTTATGACTTCCTGGAAAAGGCAAAACTACAGAGATGAGCAGATCAGCAGTTGCCAAAGATTAGGGTTTTGGGAGGATTTGACTTCAAAGGGCCAGCATGAGGAAATTTTTTGAAGGTTATGATAAGTTGTTCTGTATCCTGATTGTGGTGGTAATGACAAAGCCCTATGGATTTTTCAAAATTCACAGAATCATATGAGTAAAAAGTGGATTTTAAGTGCATTTTTTGAGTGTCTATTAAAAGAATGTTAAGCGAGGGATAGTTTTAGAATGATCCCTCTGGCTCCAATGTGAAGAATGGATGAGACGCATCAAACATCAGAGCATAAGATCTGCTTGGATGTTGCATCAATCCAGTCAGAGAGGACTACAACTAGGATAGTAACATATGGTAGTCCCTTCAAGGTTGGTTGCAGTGTGGAATCTGAAACTGTATCAGTGAATCTTTCCTCCCTTGCTACCATGAAAATCTACCTTTCCATCTAGCACTTAAAATGGATCATCTCCCCATGCATGATTTTGGTTACATCATGTATTAGTCATTTGGAAAATGCTGGTTCATTAAGTTATGCAAATGTTCTAAATGCTCACACATTTTATTATATAGTATAAAAAATCACTTTTGCTAATATCACCATTGATGGCATGAGGAAAGTCTTCAAAGATTGGGAAAGCTATCAGGCTGACTGGTGCAGATGCAATTTTCCTGAAATTCTAATTTTCCTGAAATTCTAATTTTCCTTTGAAAGCTCAAATATCATTGGTAAAAATTACTGTCCACTGTTTTTCTTGAACTGATAAACACACTTCGTTCTTTTCCACGAAACGTTTGCCAAATACTTGCCAATGCCCCTGTGAAAAACCGTCTGTTGGTTTATCAGTTGTTCTTTCAGCAAAAATGGATTTCCATGCAAAAAGTAGCTGACTCGGCTAGCAACTTTGCTTTAGTAAGACAACCATGGGGAGCTCAGCGCACAGTGTGTTATGTGTACTTCAATGTGTCACACAGAATATTAAAAGCTATGTTATCAGGGGCGCCTGTATGGCTCGGTCAGTTGAGCTTCGACTTTGGAGTACAGAGTGCAGTGACTTGTGCAGCGTAGTTATTTCATTATCTGGCTGCGGAGTAAATGTTTGACCGAAACTTGGATTTAGAAAGTCTTATTTGACTCCGCATCCAATCGGCTTTTTTGCACCGAGTTAATGGAATGGATATTTAAATTAAAATGATTCTGAAAACTGTACCTCAAAGCCCAGTATTTAACTGTTCACAGCTGCTCCAAACTTAACTTTAATGACAAAATTGGCTTCTTTTTCAGCAGAACACGGAATGGACAAGGCCTGGTGTCTCAAAATTTTGGGAATGAATCTGTCAGGCCACTGGGCATGACCCGATGACGGGCGAGAAACCACTGGGCTTGGCCAGGGCTGTGGCTGTGGTTAGACTGATTTAGAATTAGTTATACTGGGAGCAGCAAGATAATCCTGCTTTTCTTCTTGTTGTGTGCCATGTGGAATTTATCTAAGTGCCCAGTTCCCATGGATTTGTCAAGGAGATAAGAAGGAGTTCAGAGGTCAACCACCACATGCTACTCGCCTAGTCTCAGCTTGTTTTCCCCTGAGGTATGTAGGGAAACATCCTTCTGAAATCTCTAGGGCACAAATTCCCTTCGTCTATTTCCCTCCTGGAGTAACTTAAGAACTAAATTAAAGGGAGAGGGGGCTTGTGAGAAGTAGCAACTAAAATCATGGGAGAATATGTAGCCAGAGCTCACTCTTGGGCTTGATCATAACTTTTCTCATGTTTAGCCACATCCACAAAGACAGCTTAAGAAGCTTGAGTATATGTTTTGTTCTAAAGTTAAACTGAACATTGAAGATGACTGGGAAAATAGTTTTCCTTTCTTTCCATAGGCTTCTGTATAAGCTCCATGTCAGTATCTGCTGTGGGACAGAATTCCAAGATGATATTTTATAGATGATATCTGTTTTCCTCAACTAAGAAAATACGGAGTATACAGCATGGGCATGTGATATTAAATCAAAAGGGAGTCCAATCATAAATGAAAGAGGTGTTGTTGGTATAAACAGAAGAGAAGCCAAAGTGTTTTTCAGTGTGATACATCATGATGTCTTACCATTTTCCACTGGGACTCATTTACTTCTTTGTATTGCAGTTCATACTCCAGGACTATCCATCCCTTCTGAACATCTGCATTGGGTGGTGGTTCCCATCTCACCTGGATATCTGCATGAATCCCTGTTAAGCTGATGTTCAGTAAAGTCCAGTTGAGGCCAATGGGTGGATCTGGTTGCACTGTGAGTGTCAACAGAGAGTTAGTGCACAGAGAAACACACACAGGTACAGCTTGCTATTAATGGAGTCCTTTCTTCTGATGAGACCCATTACTTTATGAATTTTTATTGTACCCACTCCTAATTCTTCCAATATTCTTATTATACTCATTGTATAAGGGGGTACCATTATTTTGACTTGAGTATTATCTATTTTTAATGTTGAAGAAAACCCCTATACAAAATTCCTTTTCAAGTCTAAAAGCTGATCTAAAACTTTTCTTGAGGATCAGTCCATGTCTTACATTTCTTTTAGCCCTGATAGGATTAATGCTTTGGGATTTTGGCAAAGGAATTTATTATAAAGCAAAACTGAAGGTACAGACTTAGAAAGACCTACAGCATTTAAATATGTAACTGTTTTGGAACTAGGGATCAAAAAATCTTTTTTATTCCAAATTGCTTATTACCTGCAGCAAGGCTACCTGAACAATCCTTCCAAACACTCAGCACATGCTCCTTAGTTTGTTGTCTTCCTGGCCACATGTCATGATTTTTTTCAGACATAGGAAGGAAGGCATTGCACTCTACTCTCAAATGGTGATGAGTCAGCGTTTTCCGTCTTTTACACAACTGCATGTGAACAATCTCAAATAGTGTTTTGCTTGGTTTCTACGGACATATTGTACATTCTCTGGTAAATCAGCTGTATTCTGCTTATTAGGACCGCAAAAAGTACAATTTCCCAAAGACTGATGAAGCGAAATATGGATTCCAAAGCTATGAACATATCTAAATATATCTACGAACATATCTAGATCATTTCCAATAAATTATTGCACTTCATGTCTCAGTAGTGAGGTTTTCAAAAATCACTTGCAGATACAGAGAAAAATTTACTTTCTTTTCTACTGTTTGTAGGAGGGTACCTGGAGTGTTGCAAAGTCTGGGTCCTGGGAGTTGACCACAGATAGGTCTACAAATATATGCTCTACTTATATGTAATACATGTAATAACTGGGTAGTAAAATCTGGTGGTCAAGAGGGGAAGCTCTTGGCACAATGCTATGAAACTCGAAATCAACCACAAGAAAAAATGTGGAAAGATAACAAACACTTGGAGATTAAAGACCATCCTACTCAAGAATGAATGGGCTAACCAAGAAATTAAGGAGGAAATTAAAAAGTGCATGGAAGCCAATGAAAATGATAACACCACAACCCAAAACTCCTGGGATGCAGCAAAGGCGGTCATAAGAAGGAAGTACACAGCAATCCAGGCCTTATAAAGAAGGAAGAAAAGTCTCAGATACACAACCTAACCTTATACCTCAAAGAGCTGGAAAAAGAACAGTAAATAAAACTCCAAACCAGCAGAAGACAGGAAATAATAAAGATTAGAGCAGAAATCAATGCTATTGAAACAAAAAACAAAAACAATCCCATCCCCACCCCGAGAACAGATCAATAAAACCAGAAGCTGGTTCTTTGAAAGAATTAACAAAATTGCTAAACCACTAGCCAGTTTGATCAAAAAGAAAAAGGAAAGGACCCAAATAAATAAAATCAAGGATGAAAGAGGAGAGATCACGACCAAAACAGCAGAATTAAGAGGGGAAGCTCTTGCATTCAACCAGAGTCAAAACAGACAAAACAAGGAGAATGATATTGGCCTCCCATAGAATGGACACAACTCTGAAAAATTAGGGAATCCAAATTTGACTAATAAGGACCACATTTTAGAAGTTAAATTGGAGAGATTTGCAACATAGCATGAGCAACATATGGCTACAGTAATGACAGTAATGCTTCTCTCTTCTGGATTTGTTGGGGACTGAGGAGTTCTGATAGCCAAAGCCTAACATTTTAAGAGACCAAAATATAAAAATATTTTTTATGGAAAAATTTCAACTTAATACTCATGTTTCATCTTTTCTACTTTAAATAGAAGATATGGAACATGGTCTTAATTTTTTTTAATGTTTATATTTTGAGAGAGAGAGAGAGAGAGAGAAAGCAGGAATAGGGGAGGCAGGGAGGGGCAGAAAGAGAAGCTAAAGCAGGCTCTAGGCTCTGAGCTGTCATCACAGAGCCTGTTGGCAGGGCTTGAACTCACAAATTGTGAGATCATGACCTGAGCCAAAGTCGGAGGCTTAACCAACTGAGTCACCCAGGCACCCGGAAACAGTCCTTTTTGAGCCATCTCATATCACTGTTATGAGCATAATAATAACCTCTCCCTTTCCTCCATACATGCTTCCAGGTGTGGTACTCAACCGGTCCTTCGAGATGTTGGAAAAGCACCTGAGGCCGAATGTATCCTTAGGCAGCCCTGATCCTCTCCCCAAAATGTGCTCTCCTGTCACTTTCTCTTTCTGTCAGTGGTGCCTCCATTCCTCCAGTCACTCAGGATGAAGTTAGTTGAGCTCTTCCTGGACTCATCCCTCTCTTACCAGCCCCACATTCTGTCAGCTGTACTTTCAAGACAGTCCTGGAGCCCGACCACTGCTCACCACTTGCATCTCTACAGCCCAGCCCTGCCATTACGGTTTTTTGCCCATGTTGCACATTAGCCTCCTAAATGGTCTCCTCCTGTTGTCATTGCCCTCATTTAAAAAATTATCTTACTTTTTGAGTGAGAAAAAGAGCGAGAGAGCAAGTGCAGGGGAGAGACAGAGAGAGAGAGGGAGAGAGAAAATCCCAAGCTAATAGCACAGAGCCTGATATGGAGCTTGATCTCACAAACGTGAGATCATGACCTGAGCTGAAATTAGGAGTCAGATACTTAACAGACTGAGCCACCCAGGCGCCCCGGTCCCCGGTCTTGGTCCTCCTTCAGTCTATTCTCAATACAGCCCTCAACACACTTGTCTCAGTATTTTCACATTTGAGTTAGAGTGTATCACTCATACACAACTCTCCAAAGCCTTCCTATCTCACTCCAAGGGAAAGCCAAAGTCATTCAAGGGCTTCAAGGGCACTGTAGCTTTGCCTCTCAGGCCCTCAGATGTGGCCTGCTGCATGCCCCTCCTGGCTCACCCTGTGGCAGCTCCCTCCCCACCACGCTGCTCCTCAAGTGAACAAAGGCAAGCTCCCACCGTAGGAGCTTTACCCTAGCTGTGCCCTCTTGTTGAAGTGTCCTTTACCTCAGATGGACACACTGTTCTCTCATTTTTTCTTTTTCTCTCTCTCTCTTTTTTAACATTTGTTTATTTTTGAGAGACAGAGAGACAGAGCATGAGCAGGGGAGGACAGAGAGAGAGGGAGACACAGAATCTGAAGCAGGCTTCAGGCTCAGAGCTGACAGCAGGGCTCAAACTCATGAACTGTGAGATCATGGCCTGAGCCGAAGTTGGCCGCTTAGCTGACCGAGCCACCCAGGAGCCCCCATGTTTTTTCTTTACCCAGCAAAGGCAGCTCTGATAAGTCTATTAAAATTGAAACTTCTCCTGCATTCCTCTTCTCCTTCCCTATGTTATTTTTCTTCTTAGCCTTGTCTCTTTCCACCCTCACTGGGATCAGATCCCACGAGGGCAGACGTTTTCTTCTCCTAGCACCTAGAAATGTACTTGCCCAATTAAAAGACTCAATCAATATTTGCTGAATGAGTGAACAACAAATGTCTAATAATACAGTACTTTAAATCCAAAGGCAAGCCTTGTGAGGTAGTAGAATATTCTTGTAATACATGAGGAAGCTGAGGCCTGCGGGTGTCATCTTAAGATCTATCAAGCTCACCTTGTTCCTTGCTGTCTTCCCATCTCAGCTCCCTTTCTCCCTGCTATGGTTGTAATACCTGTCATCATCTTCTACTTGATTACCACAAAGTCTTCTAACCTTTATCTCCAATCTACCCTCTCCACTGCAGGACGAATTTCCCTGAGACATTTGGAATGTGAGGTGGCACTGTGTAACTTGGAGATTAGGAGCATGGACTCTGGAGCTATGCTGCATAGGTTCAGATCTTAGCTATGCCTAATAGCTGTTTGACCTTGAGTTAGCCTTTAAAGGCTCTGAGCCTCAGTTTCATCACCTGTAAAATGGGGATTATAATAGAATCTATCTCACATGGTTATTATACCCGACCCATAGGTAAGGGCTTTGTAAGTGTTAGTTAGCTATTACTATCCCCAGGTCATTTTCCGTCTTAAATTTATCTTTAAATGCACCTCTTGGCAGTAAGATACAGTCTAAATTCCTTTGTGGGGTACATAAGAACACTTATGATTTCTCTTGGCTGATCAGTCAGGCCTGCCTACCTGAGGCAGTTAGGCCTCCTGAGTCCTTCCACATTCTGTGCTGTGTCACGTTTGGAAATTTGCAGTTATTGGAAGACACAGTGCAGCTTGTATGCCTGGAAACTCCCAATGCTGCTTTAAGAAGTAAGTGGAATGCCACCATTTCTGGGCTGCCCGTTCTCATCCCTCAGGCCCAGTCAATCATTTATACCTTTGGCCACTACCTCAGCTTACTATGCTCTCCACACACCTTAAGTCCAGCTTCTACGACACAGTACTGCGGTTATTTAACACATCTGACTCTCCTACATGACCATATTTTGCTCGTTCTGCAGCCACCACACCCAGCACAGTGTTTGGAGCATGCTGGATGGGGCTAGCTATTGGAAGGCACAGGATTGGAACATGGGTCTTGACCCAATATTCTTACTACTACTTATTGTATCAATAGCTACACCTATTGATATTGGGGCATATGCTGAATAGTCTCTCCAAGTTAGGCAGTTCTCTTTTCTGCTTGTTCTTCTCCCTGACAGGCTATCAGATTTAGTTGTTTATGCCTCCAGCTTCTACCCACATTCCCTTAGCCTCTTCCAGTCTGCTGATGCCTGGGAAACCACATACAAGCTTGTAAGAACAGCACGTCTCAGAGAAGCTCTGAGAAACTTCTATAACAAATGAGCCTTTGTGGATAGATTCTGAGGCACCAATGTCAGCTACTCAAAGTCCTTCTTTGGTTCTTTATATCGTGCTGTTTACACTATTATAGTATAAACATAAATATTCCAATTATAGTTGTTTGTTTTGTTTTGTTTCGTTTCCCCTTGTGTCCATGTGATAGGCAAGGGATAATCTATCTAGATCTTTCATTTAGTTCGCTGAGCTGATTATCTCCAGTGTTTGTCTTGAGGTCTTATAAACATGTCCTTAAACTGATTTTGGGCTGTTTTGTAAATAGAAAGTTCCAGAATTATTATGCCCTGTGATAAAGAAAATCTAGGCTTTGATTATAGCGATGACAGGGATCAAAGGTCAACATATTTCAGATCTGAATATAATCATCATATTGATAATTGGGAAAGAAGGAATCGTGGGAGTATGCTGACTTTGTCTCTTGTGGTAGCACCCATGAACCCAATTCAGCTTTAAAGACCTCTTCAAGGAAAAGACTCTGGAAGGCTCCAATTCTTTTCTTGACAACATTTACTTCCAGGTCATTGTATGTTAGAGCCAGCTTAAGTACCCCCCCCCCCTGGCCGACCCCCTCTTCTCTCTCTTATTCACTGGCTGACCTCGTGCCTTGTAAAGCAGACCTCCATTCACTTAGATTACAATGACAAACTCTTCCAATTTGAACACACTTGGACACTGAGGCTTCCCTGCTTATTAAATCTAAAGCCATGTCAAATAAAACACAAACCTGCGATTTACCTATTTCCTCAACAGAGAAACACTTTTGATCCACTGTACCACCGTTGCTGGTTAGCCTGATACAGTAGGGTATCCAAATGGAAGTATAAGATGAATTAAAGTAACAGCTGTTTTCTCCAGCAGAGACATAATCCGGGCATTCTTTCCATTCTTGAGTCCACTCTTGAGTGCTCCTGAAATGGAGGGTAAAAGAGCATGAATTGTTCCAAACATCATACCATAGTTTTAGTCAAAGTTAAGGACCTGACAGTCAGATTCAGTAAACTGGGACACAAATATTTTAAAAGCAGGTATTTTAGCAGCACCGTTTCCAAGAAGTACCCCGTCTGTGGACGTCATCCACAGTGTCTGCAGACAGAGAGGAGGCCATTTGGGACGTGGACTGTCGTAAAAGCATCTGTTCATTAACTGCATCCGATGTGCCAGCTCCTAAATTAAGTAATTTGTGGTGAGGTACTTTATTATATCTGCATTTTAGAGATGAGGGTTCTGAGGCTTAGGGAGGTTTAAAATGTCCCTTTATTAGCATATTACAGAGGGTCATCCCCCAAACTGTAAAGATTCCCATAATACAGTGGCTCTTTGGACTTGAGTACTTCCCCAACTCCTGGGGGGACATAATGTGGAGACCTGTTCTCCAGAATGAGTGACACTGAGATTTGGGTGGCACTGAGGTAGAAAATTTCCACCCTACTCAGAATCACTATACCCTGTATCCATCTCCTGAAGCCTGTCTTATGCTTGGGTGAGTTTCCCTGATGTCTTGAACTTGTTCCCATACTCCTGGTTTTTTCTGTAAGTATATGAAGAGCCACGGGAACACTGGATGCTGGGCATCCAGGTGACATATGAAACATGGGAGTCCTAGCCTTTTATTTCCCACCCATAAAAGAGACAAAAGGTCATGAACACAGAAATTTAAAAAATTTTCCAAACCTAGAAAGCAATTTTTTCCCTATTTTCTAATTAGAGTGAATGTGTACTTGTAAGATGAAAAAATGGAAACAATAATGGGCTCCACCGAATCCACATGTTTGCCTCTCTGTTCCTTTTTGTGCCTTCTCTATGAAAACAAATTCATATTTTTCTATATCTTGGATCCAATAAAAACAGACAGACATACACAACAAATCATGAAGGAAAGATGGAAGGTACTGAAGGAGTCAGAGAAGCCACATCTCTGTATTTACACTCCACCATACATTTATTCACCTCCGTCCTACTCTACAGAAAGCATCATTTACCCATTACTTAGAAAACATTGGCAGGGGGTGCGAGCTGGATGGAAAAAAGGTGCTGGGAAGTTCACTGTGGAAAGAAGCAGGGTTTTGGAAAGGAGTTTCCCTGGTCAGCTGCTGTGAGGATCTGAACAAAACCGCAGAGCAACCAAGGATTGCCCAGACTCAAGGCCACCATGGCAAGAACACAGCAACCATGTGCTATGACATGACGTGACACGGCTCTCCAGAGTCCCATCTGTCTGACTGACTGAATGAGTTCAGCAAACCATCTTTGGAAAACTACAGTACAAGTACTACAGACGCGTTACATCCAGCACTAGCGCCGTGTGGACATAATGATGAATACGATTTCATTCCTCCCTTCAGGCTAGAAGAAGATGCAGAAATTACCATCTGAGTACTTTTTTTTTGGACTCCTGTATTTATTCTATTCATATTTAATAAGCAGTGATTATATATAAAACACTGTGCTGGACTTTAAGGGGATGCACGTGTGTCTAAGGAATGACTCCTGCCTCAGAGGGATGGCTAAAAGGCTGTATTACAAAGCAGTGTGGGTTTGTGCTCACAAATAGTGCTATGAGTTTAGAAGAAGGCTTCTAGATGGAGGTAGTGTTTCCAGCAAATACATGGCAACAGGGAACAGAAGGAGGGAACAGAGTAGACAAAGTCATTGAGTATGGGCATGAGTGTGATGAGGGAAATAGGAGGCAACAGAAAAAATGGGACAACTTTTCTTAAATTAGAATTGCTACTTGGGTGGAGTAATTCATTATTTGTTTATCATTCATGAGGTGTCAGCTGAGAAGAAGGTTTATAAGTCAAGGAGACATAAAGCCTGGTAGTCTGTGGCTGAGTGTGAAGAAGGTGTGAATGACCTTGTCTAGGCTGAGGTACTTGGGGCTGGAAGGCCAGACAGTGGGGGTCTGTGAGAATCCTTCTCAGGGACAGGTGCTGAGTAGCAGGGAGCGACAAGGCTGTGGGGAAGGCAGGGACTGGAAGGAAGGGACGAGGGAGACAACACATACTTCCTTCTTTACAGCTGTTTCTCAGGCTGGTCTATGTGTAGTATGAGGGGGTCCTTGAGAGAGGTGCTCATCAGCTGTTGGAAGGAACTTGGGAATAACATGGCCAGTGAACTGTTTCTTAAATTCTGGCTGAGATTCTTCTCTGTATCGTTCCAATTTTAGTATACGGGCTGCCAAAGTGGCACTGGCTGAGATTCTTAAAAGTTTCAGACTCTTGGATGAGAGGGAGATTCATCCCTGATGGGAAGTGTGAGTGGTGTGTGTGTGTGTGTGTGTGTGTGTGTGTGTGTATAATGTATGTATGTGTGTGAATGTGTGTATATGTGTATATATGTGTATGTACATATGTATATGTGTATGTATACATTTGTGTGTATATGTGTGTGTGTGTGTGTGTGCATGTGTGTGTATGTTTAGAATAATAGGAAATGGATTTAAAATGTTAGGGCTAGGTGAGTCATTGACCTACAGTATGGTTTATTTTCCCTTAACTGTCACACTAAATAAAAGTGTATTCAATGGATGGTTTAGCAAGATTGTCCAGAGAAATTAGGCTCTTATTTAACAATATAGATATAAAATGTATTTAGCATAGTTGATAGTATAAAAGTTAGCATTAAAATGTTGTAAAGACATAGAACAGTGCCTAGCCGGTCCAGACTGTAGTGGGGAGTTTAGCTCTGTGTGTTTTATTGTTTCTCAACTTGTGACATGTCCCCATGGGGACTATATGAAAAAACTGTGTTTAGATTATTCCAAATCCATGTCTTCCACAGAGCAAACAACTTAAAGCACTTATCTTAAGCATGATGGATCAAAAACAGCTAGGTCAAAACATGACTCCTAATGCCCTCCCCATCTTTAACCAAAGTTGAATTTTCTTTTAAATAAATATTTAAAACTTCTGTTTTAAGCTCTTAAATTTAGATGGAAAAAAAAACCTCCCAAAAACAAATGGACTCACAAAACAGAGGCTCTGTTGCCTGCTTTCCCCGGGGTTGAATGTCTATGCAGGCGACCAAAGCCAATTTATGGAAACTACTCTTCCCTGGTCATACCCCTCAGAGTTAAGTGCCCCGGGCTTGTTCCTAGTCCATCCTGTGAAATAGAAGGAAAGCTGTACAATGAGACCATCAGTAAAAATCAGAATAAAGAGCAGAAGAAATGCTTTCTATCCAAATGCTTTTCCATCTAGCAGCTGGAAGAAAAATCCTAAAAATAAAACATCATTTATGTTCTAAGAACAACTATTTTCAGTACATACAGATTGTTTCAGGATTAAAATTCAACCTTTTCTGTAGGAAAATAAAAAAGTAACAGTGCCCTTTCTCCCTTCTAATCTCCCCTGCAACCTTGCCTGGAAGATCAACTTTCTTTTAAAAGGCTAGAATAATTCATGGAGGGGGTGAGTGTGGGGATGGCAGAGGCCTGGGATACAGCCTCAGGGACTGAGCCTTCACGCTTGCCCACTTTCTTCAGAACTAAGGTGTCTGCAGGCAAGGAGCTGAGAGCACAGCATCTCCGACAAGTTCCCTGGAGCCTCCTGGTGCGGCCTGTGATTTGCATTGAGGTGGGGTCCTCTCCTAGCTCCGGACTAGACCTGGTACCACCTTCATCCCAGAGACCCCCCCACCTCCCGCCAGGTCACCTGGTCTGGAGCAGGGCCAGCCAAGCATGTGGCTGCCTCTGGGCCCATCCTGTTGATGGCCTGACATGTTTAGGCTCCTTTGTGCTTTAGTTACCGAGGCCCGGCTGGTAAACTGAAACCCCAGCACATGGGACCCTTCTTTGCCCCTTCCTACTCCCCCTTGCTCCAGCTCCGGATGACATCCTGTTACACTGCGTGTGTCGGGGAAGAGGGGTCATGGTTCTATACTGCCAGAAGCTGCCTGGGAACTGCATTCTAAGAAACAACGACAAGGGTCAGAAAGTGCATTTGAACAGTTCTCTCTGTGCAAGGGGGCCCACGGGAATCTAACACATCTGTGTACGGGCTGCCGTGGTCTGGGCCTGATGCTCTAGGCCCTCCGATCCTGCCTTTCCTGGATAAACCGGGCAGGGGCTTATGCTGTTTTGGCTAAATGTTCAAAATAATTACAATTTTGTATAGAAAACATAAAATACTGGTTTTCCAAGTGTGGGTTGGCTCTGATCACGAGGTTGAGGGTGTGACAATTTTTTCCCTTGGGATATCAAACTCCATTAGGGTAACTTAACAACATGTTCAGATTTCCCTCCGCCTGGTCACACTCTGTGGCATCTCCGTCAGCACAGAGCCAGGGTGTGGAACGGGGTGCTGAGAGGTCTAGTGTGTGCAGAGGACGCCTGGAAGCAAAGACTTGTGACTCTGACAGAAGAGGGTAAGGAACAGATATATATTTGTGAGGGCTTTCTACCTTTTGGGTTATCTTTTTGCTCAAGTTAAGATTTGGAGACTATTAGGGTGATAATAACCCATTTTCATAAAATGAGCCCGACTCTGCTATTTCACTACCCAGGTTAGCTCATTGTGCCTGCACAAATACCTTGTTTTGTTTTCATTCAGTTGGCTCTCAGTTGCAAAACAGAAGAACTGTATCTCCAAAATCTCTCTTCATTTAACAGTCAATTCAATGGGTGTTCAAGAGTGTTACCAAACATATACGCTTCCTGTCTGATTGTATTCACACAAATCAGCTTAGCCTTTGGCCCCCATGTCTCTGTAGGGTCAGCCATAAGAGAGAAAAAGTGCATCTGGCGCCCAACCGGGCCATCTCTGTGGGTACAACCAGGAGACTGCTCTCACTCCTGGGAAGTGGGGAAGGCAGGTACAGGTTGTTAACTCAAACTATCTATTTGTAAATTGAGTACCCAGTTTGCACTAAAAATGGTCTTAGAACATACCAATAATCACTAATAGTAAAGAATCAAAAGTAAATTTGGTAGCTCAGGAGTTGGATTTCTGTATCATTATTATTTTAAATGATGACTGTATCATCAACACTAATAGCAGCTACCACTTGCTGAGTACATGCGGTGTGCCAAGCACTGTGCTAAGTGTGCTTCATGTCTTATCTAGTAAAATCCTCATAAGAGGCCATGAGACCAGGTCTATGATCTCTGCTTTGCAAATGAGGGGACTGAGCTGCAAACAGGCGCCAGAGCCAGGCTGAGTGTGGGTGTGTCTGCCCTGAGCCCATACCCTTAAGCGCTCACTGCATCTTGCCTCCCTTTCCCCACTCCTCTGTGGGGGTAGGTGGCATCAGAAATAAACTACCTCTCTTGTACTGAGAAACCTTTGTTTCACTCTCCTTCTGTTATTTTGCAAGACAACCAGTCAAAATGGAACTGAAAAGTAATACAGTTCCTTACTGAGTATACCTAATTTAACAGGAACATAGTCTATTTTTTACATAGAAACCAAGTTGAGTCTTTTAAAACATAGATCTCTTGTAAAAGCCCACCACAGATAAAGTCATATTCAAAGCCCAGCCATGGCCAGCAAGGCTTGGCACAGTCTTGCTCTGGCTAACCTTCTGACATCTTCAAACATCATGTCCCTATGTTTCAGTTTGTGCCATCCTTGCTGGCCTCCTGCTTTCCTCAAGCAGGTCAGCCTCAGGGCCTTTGCACATGCAACTTCCTCAGCCTGAACAGTTTCCCTCCAGATTTTCACGTGGCCTTTCTCACTTCACTTACGCCTGTTATAACACACCACGCCAGCAAGGCCTACTGTGACCTCCTCATCTAAAGTAGCACCAAGCTCCCTACACACACACGCACATGCATACATTCACACTTATCCACTTTCACATACTCTCTCACATACATTTATACATTCACACACATCCACGCACCCACTTTCATACATCCTTACATGAACATTAGTCACCTACTCACCCTCTTGCACACACACTCATGCATATTCACACTTGCATCTACACTTTCATGCACTCATCCATATGCTCACTCGCTTTCACATACTCACCCTCAGACACTCTCATGCACATGTATGTACTCATATGCAATGTGGACACTTTTTATCCTCTTTCTGGCTTTTATTTTTTTTAATAACCCATATTTCCAGCTGATGTTTATTTTTAAATTTTTTATTGTCTGTCTTCTCCGATCAGAAACAAAGCCCACAAGTCTAGGGTCTTTACCATTTTTTGTAATCAGTGCTATGTCTTCAGTGCCTTAAATAGTACCAAACACATAGAATGGGCTTAATTAGTATTTTTTGAATAAATGAATGCATTTACACCATCAACTAAATCATTTCCATTTCTACCATTGCATGCAATTCAGCATACTCTCATCAGAAAATCCATGGAGGGAAAAGTCGGAAAGGCATGAGGCTGTACCTTCTAATATAGAACAGCTGTATGGATCCTGGGCTCTTTAAACCGTGATGAACGCCATCTGTCCAGTGGCAGGAAAAAGTCTCTAGTTCAGGTGAACGGCACTTGGTGAACTTAGGCTTCTCAGAAGAATCTGCAGAGTAAACAGAAAAGGCAAAGCATGCAATCAGGAGGGCAGTGTCTGGTCCTGATAAAACACATATTTAAAGTGGTAATGAAGAACCACTTCTTCCAGAAACAGTCTTTTCCTGGGTCACAGTTCCAGAGCTTGTTGCCTGCTAGTTATTTCTCTGTCAGCTCTTGATTCTGGCAATGGTTTTGTCTTTATTTCAAGCATTAATTTTTAGGGCCTGTTTAAGAAGCCAGAGCTAGCGAGAAGGTTTATTTGCAAGGTGACCCCAGGACAGGAAGTGAGAGCAAGGAGGAGTGGGAAGGGATGGTTACTATAGTGACCAGCTAGGGCCCAGCTCCCCCCGTGGACCCTCTGAGAAGCTGGAGGGTGTGTCTTAGAGAAGAATGGGAGGCTGGGCTGTTTATCCACCACCTCCCTACCCTGGAAGTACTCATGCACCTGTACGTAGGCTGAAGATCCTGCCTGACTTGGGAGAAGCCTGGGCAGGCACTGAAGTGTCCTGGCAATGTGCACAATAGTGACCGTCCACCACAGATGGACGCACTGATGTCAGGTGGGACAAAGGGATGTAGCGTGGGACCACAGCGTCCACTACAGGGCCTTTCCTCTTTCTATGGATTGTTTGATAAAAAGCCACTTAGGTTTGCATTCTTTTAAAAGATTCAGCCAGTATATGCATTAAATAGATGATGACTAAAAAATTCATGCATATGTATGTGTCAATTCTAGTTTGGGAAGTGATGATTGCCCCCAAGTGTTAGGATATTAGCCCAAACTCCTCTGCATCTATGAAATCTGCAGCAGACAAATCCAAGGCAAAAACGATTTTTGTAGATCAATTCTCATTGTTCTCTGACTTCCATGGCCATTTTGGAGATGGTCAAGTTTTGTTTTTCTTTTTTCTCCTCCTTATATGGTTCTACTTCAATTAGACTGTAAACTAAATATATTTGTTCTCTGATCTAAAGCTCTTGTCCCTGGGCAATACGGAGGCTCTCAATTTTAAGTATCTTTATAAACACGTTAAAACATACTTTAAAAATAAATAGCATGCAACCAAACACATAAAAATTCCTGATTCCAAGTTCCAGGTTCATATCTGGTGTTCTGAACCAGAACATGCCTCCTTTTTTTCTTTTGTCAACATCATAATGAATGGGATGTTATAAACCTTCTAAACAAATCCATTGTTCAGCCATCCACTCAACAAACACTTACTAAACATCTACTTTGTGCCATGTTCTCTTCCAAGAGTAAAGCGCGAAACAGCACTGCTAACATTCTGGCCTTTATGGATTTTCCCTTCCAGTGGGGGCTGGGGGAGGGGGGAATCCCATGTAGAAAAATGAGCAGGGTAAAGAGATAAGGGGTTGGGAAATGGAGGCCCCATTCTCCTTCCACCTACACCCACATGAATGCAGTAAAGAAGCTCAGGCTGGGAAATGTGACCTTGGTTTTGAACATCTGGTGCCCCAAATAGTCTGGCCATAAGCAATTGAATCTTCAAGAAATCCTGAGTTGCAGATATGTCCTTTGCCCTGAGAACACATGGTAGGGGTGGCTGAATGTCTTTCTTAATAAAATAAAATTCCATGGTTATTCTGCTGTAAGAACTATTCCCTTTCCTGTATTACCTAAGGGATTCACAAGAGTTTTGGGGCATGGGGATGGGATGTGCTTGGTACCAAGGACAGATGGTCAGCCCTCTCTAGGTGGCCAGCATTTATGAGCCCCCCTGAGAGCACTGAAGTGTAGGAGCCTGTGAGATCTGCTACAGATGAATATAGTGAAAAAGGTGTGTGTTTTGTTAGGTAAGCACCTATTATACAGTAGAGTATCTATTAGCTGAAGCACTGAAAAGGGTATTTTCAGATCCTTCCAGAAAATAAGTAATTAGTAAAACAGATTTAAGCCACCATAATTTTTAATGCCTGCAGGTGTGAGAAGTGTACTGCATATTCTGACTACTCCTCTGCATAGAAGGTAAGAAGAGGAAATGTGCTGGGTTGCAAAGTGAGAGATCCGAGTTCTAGTCCTGCCTCTGATAGCATTTTTTTAAATGCTTATTTATTTTTAAGACAGAGAGACAGAGCACAAGCAGGGAAGGGGAAGAGGGAGACACAAAATCTGAAACAGCCTCTAGGCTCTGAGCTGTCAGCACAGAGACCAATGTGGGGTTCAAACCCACAAACTGCGAGATCATGACCTGAGCCAAAGTCAGATGCTTAACCAACTGAGCCACTCAGAGGCCCCTCCTGGTTCTGATACTATTTAGCCCTGTTCTTTCCAAGATGCTTGGGCCTCAAGCTCCTCAACAGAGAGGCTGGAAGGGCTGAGATCCAAGGTTACTTTACAACATCATTTTTACAATAAATGACATATATCACCACTAATAATAATGTGCACAACCAAAACATATTTTTGGCATTTGAAACAACCAGAGAACACTAAAAGGAAACACCACTCAGATTCTTCTATTCCTTGTGCAATAAGGCTGCCACATCATGGCAAGAGTAGTAAACCCAACTCAAAAACTTGAAACAGAAAGGAAAAAAAAAATCTTTGCCAACAGGGGAGGAAAACACTTAAAAAAATTAGTTTGAAACACATTTTTCTTACTTAAACATAGTACTCTTGTTTATTCTGTTTCCTTTTAACTCCAGATGTATAGAAAGCCCCATATTATCTTCTCATTATAAATAAGAAATAGAAGATTTCTGGTTGTGGTGCTAATGTGATGAAGCATGTGCCTACACAGGCCCTCAGATACAGATCTAGTGCAGCAAAGCTATTTTTAACTTGTCTTTTTGTGTGTGTATTTTTTGCTGTCCCTTTCCATACCTTCCTCCTTTCTTTTCCTCCTTCCTTCCTTCTTTCCTTCCTTCCTTCCTTCCTTCCTTCCTTCCTTCCTTCCTTCCTTCCTTCCTTCCTTCCTTCTTTCTTCTCTCTCTCTCCCTTCCTTTCTTCCTTCCTTGGTTCTTTTCCTTTCTCCTCTCTCTCTCTCTCTCTTTTTCTCTCTCTCTTTCTTTTTTCTTTCTCTCTCCCTCTTTGTCCCTTCCTTCCTTCCTTCCTTCCTTCCTTCCTTCCTTCCTTCCTTCCTTCCTTCCTTCCTTCCTTCCTGGGTATGTGCTGTTAAGTGCTGTAGAGAGGACAAATTCTCAATGGCCCTAATGATCCCTGCTTCTTGTCATTTACCAGCTTATGTATTTCATATCCTTGAATAATTTGCTAATCTCATCTACAGAATATGGCAGCATTGAGGGGATGTCATATCCGTGATTAGGCTATAACAACTGTGACTTCCATCACAGCAGACTTTCATTCTTCTTGGTTTTGATGAAGCAAGCTGCCATGTTGGTGAGAACCACATGAAAAAGGACTGAGAGTGGCCTCTGGCCAATAACTAGCAAGAAAATCAGGCCCATAGTCTAACAACCCTTGAAAAACTGAATCCTACCAGCAATCACAGAAGCAAGAATGGAAGCTGATCCTTCCCCAGTCTGGTCTTCCAGATGAGACCACAGCCCTGGCTGGCACTATGACAGTAGCCTTGTGAGAGACTGAGAAACAGAGGTCCCAACTGATGGGTCAATTGGAGGAAGGGTAGGGAATAATATTAGCTGAATGCTGTTTATACAGAATAAATGAATCCACTATATTAGAATTTCAAAGTGTTCAACATTGGAATAAGCCACTTTTCATAGCAAATGGAATGTCTTATGGTATGTATGTAATTTCCTTGTTGGAGGCAAGAAGAACTGTAGTGTAGCTGGCTGCTTAGCTCCTTCTCTGTTGCTTCCTGCTTTTACTGTGGCTGAAGATAGCTAGCATTTCTGATGTTCTGCTCCTTAGTGTCATGCTGAGGTTTTCCAAATCTCAGAGGTACTGGCCTAGAGTTAAAATAAGCACCTCTCTGATTATGTCTGACAATCCTAGTAGAAGCCTGCCTCTTTTTTTTTAAGTTTATTTGTTTATACTGAGAGAGAGAAGAGAGAGAGAGAGAAAGTACATAGACAGGTGTGCTGGGCAGGAGCAGAGAGAGAGGGTGGGAGAGAGAGAATCTCAAACAGGTTCTGCACTGTCAGCATGAAGCTGGAGTGAGGCTCAAACTCATGAGCCATGGGATCATGACCTGAGTGGAAATCAAGAGTCAGATGCTTAACTGACTGACCTCCCCCCAGACCCCCCAGAAGCTTATTTTACATTTTACTATAAAGACAACTAATGGCTCTTTATACATTCTCAGGTCCTCTCTAATGAGCCACAAACAATAATTTTGAACTAGTAATAATTCCTGCTCTTTCATGTTTTTTTTAAGCCTAAATGTAAAGACAGTGTAGTTCAATGTATGGTATCCTTGTAAAGAATACTGCACTTGACAAGAGAGTCTACCTTTGGCCTTTACTAGAAAAATTGAGTGTTCTAAGTCAAGTGGTCCCACATTTTGAAGAAGTGTTAGTACTAACACTGATCAGCACTCAAAATCCTGACAACAGATTTGGTATTCATTTTTATTTTCTCTTTGGAGCTTTCATTTTGAAAATGTGGATTTGGACTTGCAACACCATGTTTATTTTGGTTATAATTACCATGTTACATAAGTCATCTTCCATCTTATATCACGTTGAATACTTTATATATATTGTCTTCTTTAATACTAACAATAATTCCAGAAGGTGGGCATTATAACCATATGAAATGGGTGAAAAACTAGAGTTTAGAGAAGTGAGGTGCCCGTGTTTATACTGCTGTAGGAGTCAGAGGGGAGATTAAAATACAGGTGTGTGTGATTTTAGGCCTAACGTCAGGACCAGCCAAAAAAAAAAAAAAAAAAAAAAGAGGCTCTCTTTGTTAGACAATTTTCTCTGGCTTCTCAAAAAATTCCCAGAAGGGAAAAATGACAAGCTCAGATGTGCTCTTAATTCAGTTCTCAGAAATCAGTACCTGGCAAGCCGTAAGAGCAGCGTTTCCTAATTGTAATTGCACATTGGAATCAACAGGGGAGCCTTAGCAAATACTGATGCCTTGGCCTACTCCCAGATACTTGAGTCAGTTTGTCTGGGGTGCAGCCTGGTTATCACAAGTTTTAAAAGTTCTCCATGTGTTTGCAATGTGTGGCACAGGCTGAGAGTCATGGAGAGAAATCAAGGTATAAGTCAGCACTGAAAAGTTGGCTTTCTACATTATTAGCTTCTCTGATCAGTTCTAGCAGAGCTTTGTATCAAGAATAACACCTGGTTTGGGCACCTGGCTGGTTCAGTTGGTCGAGCATGCAGTCCTTCATCTTGGGGTGACTGCAAGCCCCACACTGGGTGTAGAGCTTAAAAATGAAAAAGAGTGACACTTGGTGTAAACCCCCATGGGCCTCATACAGGAGGGTGTGGGAAAGATATGACTATTAATTATCACCTCAGAAGAGTAAAATAATGCTTCATGATGAGCACTGGAGAACCAAGAGATATTTTACATAGATGTGCAAATGGTACATGTCTAAATGCTAATCCTGCCTAAATTTCTGATGGACTATAAAATGGTAATGGGAGTTATTAAGAAGTTAAACTGGTATTCCCACTGCAGTTATTGTTTAGAAAGCTTGAAGAGGGTTTCACCAAATTCAAGTCTTTAAATGTTGATTGAAGGGCAATGCATTCAAACTGCAATGATAGGACAGTGTCAGAGGGGTCTGCAGGCACCTCTGGTTGCAGCACATCACTGTTGACAGTGACCGTGGCTGAATCTGCCAGTCAGACCAGCTGGGCTGGCCACGGTTGGCTCCCCTTTTCACTGCCCAGTGGCTTTCTCCCTGGGGGGAGATGATCTTCCTGACAGTATTCAGAGTGAAAATGTCAAGCAGAGTTACACCCTGAAGTAGGCTTGTGTTCTTGCTCTCCCTCACCAGACACGCTTTTCTATCCTCTATTCATGACAAAAAAAAACAAAAACAAAGGAAATCACATGCCAGTTCCCAAAGTCTGCTTGGGTGTTAGAGGAAAGGGAAGAAGAGGAGGGGAAGGTTGGTGGGAAAGGACAATTGTCTTCAGAGAGCTCTGGGCTGTGGACTGGAAGGCAGTCAGCAGGCCATCTGCCCTGAAATGTAGAACATCCACTGGACCACATCATGAAAGAGGAAATATTATAATGAGAGAAAAGCATGACACACATTGGACCAAATGCCTTCTGGTTCCTTTTTGTTGAGCTGAGCTCTGCTTAGAGTCATCATCATATACGTGCTGTCGTTATTATTTCCATCCTCGCAGTCGGCTGTGATGGTCAGTTTATGGTTTGTTAACTGTTGTTACCCAGGAAAAGCAAAGGATGAGCATCCTTCTAGGTCTGAAATTCTAGGTCTGAAATCCTGCATTTTACATGTAACTATAAGTCCACTAGTGTTAGCTGACACATCTGAAGTATATGTGGTTATATCACGACAGTGATTTCTGTCACTGCTTAGGGGTGGTTTTCTGTGTTATCTTCTAGATGGTTCTAACTATCAAAGTCTGAGTTTTAGATAACTGGAGGATGTTCCCCTATTATTACATATTATTATTAAAGTAGAAAGAAAACCCAAGCACAGTCTTTTTCTGTGTTTTCTTGAGAAGCAGTTAAAAGACAATGCTGTGAGTCTATGAAGAAGCTCATGCAGGGAGGAGAATTACGGGCAGTTCAGCAGGCCCTGGGGGCTGGCCCAACAGGATCTCTGGAACATTGAGACTGTTCTGTGATGCTTTTCTCTAGTGATCTGGGTATTCTGGAATCTGGCACAAGCGTTATCAGCTTCTTGGCAATGATCATTTCAGAAAAAGCCCATTAAAGCAGAAGAGGGCTGAATTGGAGTTTGGAGAGTCCTGGTTCTGTCACAAAGAGTCCCTCCAACTATTTCAACTCTCTGCCAAAGCCACTCTTAATGGAATGAGCTGGGTGGTTGAATCGTATTTTTAAAGTTTTCTGTTTCATTTGTTTGTAGAGGAATCCAGCCTGTAAGTATTTGCTGGGGCTTCCTGGGGACAAGGTTCTGTACTGAGGGGTACTGGGTTCTGCACAGTGCTTGTAAACAGATTGAGAGGACTAAACATCCCCTCCCAGCTTGTGGGGTCCTCCCTTTTGAAGCTCTGCTTTGAGGCCACATATCTTTCTCCAAAGTACTTCTGTCATTTGCAAAGTGCTCTTCTATCTGAAGAGCTTCAGGAAATCAGTGATTCCTCCATATACACACTCCCTTTCACTGAAGGTCATGTTCTTGATGGTTGCGGGTCACAATATGGTAAAAGAAATCTGTCAACTTCCTGCTTGATCTCTATTGTCAAAAGTAACTGAACTACTTTATAGATAACATAATGTCAGAGAGCACAGTACAAAAAAACTGGTAGGATTTTTTTTAACCTATGTATTTGCCAAGTAGTTATGAAACCACAAAAACTGAGCTTGAGGAGGCTATTGGCACAAAAGGCTTTAAATTAATGGTAGAAATTGGCAAAAAAATTTAATAAAGTATTTCATATTGGACAATACTGAATGTAAGGAATTCACCTTCATAACTGCTTTCCTTTATGGTTCTCTGAGGAACTGAGGAAAGCACAGCTGTAAAAATCTTCTGCTTAGGTACTTACTGGTTTAGAGTTGAAAATAAGAGTTCACAAGTTCTTTCCTGAGATGTTCGTCTCTTTCTTTCTATTTTAAATTAAACTCTAGTACACCTTAAAAAATGGATTCCTGGTGCATTAAAAAATTATAGGGCTGACTAAAATAAAGGCTTAGTGAACATGTCCAGTTACTTTAGGATGAGTGTCAAGTCAGCTGAACTGAATGTCAAGTTGTTAGTATCTTGGAAAAGTGTTTATAGTACATGTGGTCTGCCAGGAAATTGACCTGCACTCAGTCTACATAGACAGCTCGTGGGGATGGCAGTGTCACCTACTACTACTAGCACTTAAGCACTTATCTTTTTACCAAAACTTACTATATGTTGCCTTATTTAGTTTTCATGGAATACTTTCTTTGTAAAATATATTGAATTTACTTCCCTTCTTAAATACTTACGATGGAACATAATTAATCCTGGTTTTCAACACTCAGGGGGGTTAATCAGTCATCTTTCTCCTCTTTCCTTTCTCTGTAATAGCACGTATCTGGTGCATTTAGCTTCCTTAGTGTTTTCACATTATTTCATTTAATAGTCTTAGACAGAGTGATCATATACTTCTCTAGCTAATTTAAAATTTTTCTCTCTTCTCCCTAGATTTTATCAATTCTCTTAAAACTAACAGGGCTTTTTGGGTGGAATGACCAGGGGCACTTATTTCCTTGGTGTTTTCTTTCCTCTGGCTGGAGAGGGAGATGTGCCAAGGCAGCTACAGCAGCCCCAAGTTGCAACAGTGTGGCCTACTGGAAGGCACAAAGAGGAATATCACCTCAAAGACACACACTGACTGCCCTGCAGAGCTAACTCAGGACAAAGAATTGCCATGGTTTCATTATTTAAAAAAAAATTCCATATAGCATGGTTTTGAGATGTCTAAGAAATAATTAGTCCTATATTCAATAAAATTTATTTTCTGTTTGGTTAAGGTAAGGGACATCCTAGATAACTATCAAATAATTATATAATCAAATATATTTAAATATATATATTACAAATATACTTATAATAGAAATTATATATTATAAAATAGATGATATAACAATAATATAATATATTATATTATAATATGTATTACCAAGTATTAAAGATAATATAATAAAATAATTAAAATAAAAAGCAGGATGATTAACTGGAGCAGTTGGAGCCTCTGGATGGCATGTAAAATAGTACAGCTATCATGGAAAAACAGTTTAGCAGTTATCATATGACCCAGCAATTCTACTTCTAGGTATAAACCCAACAGAAATGAAAACATATGCTCACAGATAAACCTGTACAAATATGTTCATAGTAGCATTAGTCTTAAAAATAAAAAGTAGGAGCAACCCAAATGTCTGGCAGTTATTGAGAAGATAAAATATGGTATAAACATATAATAGAATATCATTTAGCCATAAAAAGGAATAAAGTGCTGATAACATGCTACAACATGGATCAAACTTTGAAAACATTTTGTTACATGAATGAAGCCAGACACAAAAGGGCACACATTATATTACTCCATTTATAGAAATATCTAGAATAGGCAAATTCATAGAGACAGAAGGCAGATTAGTAGCTGTCAGGAAATAAGAGGGAGATTGGAAGTGACTACTCATGGGTTCAGGGTTTCATGTCGAAAGGGGATGGAAACGGTCTTGAATTGATAGTGGTGACGGTTACTCAACACTGTGAATACATTAAAACCTACTTTTAAATGGTTAAAATGGAAATTTTTATGTGAACTTTATCTCAATAAGAAAATCTATCTAAACTTTTGAAAGCAAGAAGTGATAGTTACCACTAGGATTTACCACACATAATTTAATTTTTATGTTTACTAAGCCTATTTGGACAGTTTTTCAATTTGAAAATCACATTTCATTAATTTTAACTTTAATGTCTCTGTGACAAAACAGGGACTGTAACTCACTGAACAAAAGACACCACTGAATCCTTTGGTCATATGAAAGTTAGCTAACGCAGTTGCGAATGGGACTGTCAGGTTCCTTTTTTTTTTTTTGAGAGAGAGAGTGTGCATGTCATGCATGTGAGTGGAGGAGGGCAGAGAGGGAGAGAGAGAGAGGGAGAGAGAGAGAGGGAGAGAGAGAGAGAGAGAGAGAGAGAGGATCCCAAGCAGGCTCCACGCTGTCAGGTCAGAGCCCCATGTGGGGCTTGATTCCATGAACTGTGAAATCATGACCTAAGCTGAAATCAAGAGTCAGAGCCTAACTGACTGAGCCACCCAGTCACCCCATCTTTTTAATGAGATTATCCCAATTCCTGAAAAAACAGTAGCTGAAGAGGGTCTATAGGCAGAATTAACATGTTACATGCTAGAATCCCCGAGGTTTAAAAAAATGCTGATGCCTGAGTTCCAGGCTTCAAGATTCTATCTTAATTGGTAATTTATAGAATTACCAATTTAATTATGTGGGTACTGGGTTTCAAAAAGCTCCCAGTTATTTTATTATTATCATTATTATTATTATTATTATTATTGTTATTTTATTTATTTATTTTGAGAGAGACAGAGACAGTATGAGCAGGGGAGGGTCAGAGAGGGAGAGAGAGAGAGAGAGAGAGAGAGAGAGAATTCCAAGCAGGCTCTGTGCTGATAGCACGGAGCCTAACTTGGGGCTTGAATTCATTAAACTGTGAGATCATGACTTGAGCTGAAAGCAAGAGTCGGACTCTTAACTTACTGAGTCACCCAGGTGTTCCAAAAGCTCCCTAGTGATTTTAAAGTGTAGCAGAATTTAAGAACCACTGACTTGTACCTTTTTTCCTTCTGAGCCCAGAAGGCATTGCGTTTGTTTTTCACTGCTGGTGCCTCTTGTCTGGTTCTCATATGCAAGTTCTTGGCCAGGAACAGGAGGGAAACGTTAAATGTGGGGACATTCTAATCCAAGCCTAAAACTATGGCAGTGCGTTGCCAACATCAAATCTCTGTCAATGAAAAAATATGAGCCTCCTGAGTTTAAGGGCAGCCTTCTACTGCCAGAAGAAACCAACTGACAAATGAGACTTTATTTTCCCTGTCTTGTAATTTTGTTGAGGTCATTTAATCCTCGCTGATGATGATATGTCTATCACATAATTTCATTTCTAAGATTTGAAGTTTCAAGTACAATAAAACATGGTCTTTTGTAGCGAGCACACCAAGGTTTTTTGTTATAGGATTAACAGCGACGTTCACCACTCAGTCGTTGATGTGTTCATTTATTCAACAAACAATCATTGAGCGCCTGTTTATATGTCAGGCTTCAGATTAACACCTTCACTTGCTGGAATGGTATATTTGGTCCAAGGGTCATGGCACACAAGATGGATTATTTTATTTAAACTGGATGGCCTGGTTCCCTAAGAAAGATAATCAGCCCAGCCATTCTTCCTTAACTTTTGTCCTGTATACATTCTCCTGCTTGGTGGAATTCCTATTACCACTTGTGAACTCCTTAGATTGAGAACATGTTCCATGTACACCTTTCTATTTCCACAAAAGAATGGCCAATATGATAAATGTGAGGATAAATATGGTATATGCGGACATGGTCTCCAAAATGCTGGAACAGAGAACATTTTTTCTATAAATATTTATACATATTTCTCAGGAACACAGCTTGTCATTCTTTGGTGTGCATGTTTTACTTTTCTACGGTATTTCTTGCTGCAGTAAGGTAGCCGTGTCACACTGCATTCTCCTAAACCAGGTGTCCTCAACCGGGGATGAACTGCCTTTCCAGGAGACATTTGGCAGCATCTGGAGACATTTTTGATGGTCATGACTGGTGGAGGGAGTGATACTGGCATTGAGCAGGGAGAGGCCAGCGAGATGAAACACCCCATACTGCACAGGACAGTGCCCATGACAAAGAGTTATTTGGTCCAATATGTCAATAGTGCCATGCTCCAAAGAGATAAAACCACTAACTTACAAAGTAGTTCTCCAAAATTCAAACATGTGCTCACAGTGAAAAAAGCTAACAAAATCTAAATCTCCAATCTCTTCTACCCCTTTACCTCTCTAAACTCTTTTTCTGCTCAAGAAAGAAAAACACCTCGCATTTTTAAGTCCTTCAGATTTTGTTTTGTCTTATTTTGTTTTCTTTGGATTTTTTAAAAGAGATTATCCAAATTTCAGTTAATCAAGAAGCATTTATGCAGAATCTATTATGTGTAAGGCACTCTCTAGGTGTAATGGGAATTTTAAAAATAACCTGACAAATGGATTCTGCCTTTGAAGAGCTATATAAGCTAGTATGGGCAATAATACATGTATATATGAGAAGTAGCTAACAATAAAAGCCAGTTAAAATAAAGATAATAATTGCTATACGAAACCAGAGAAAATAGTAAATAATAAGCTGAGGCTGGAGAGACAGAGGAAAGTTCCAAAGAGGACCAAGGAGAGGGTGATGAGCTCATTCCAGTTTGCTAACATGGAAAAGTGCTGATGGATGATCAACCAAATGCCACTAGGGACACATCTGTACAGAAAGTTAGTTTTATTTACTCTCTTTACCTACTGAATCAGACCCTGCATTCTAATAAGATCCCACATTATCTGTAAGTACAGTAAAGACTGAGAAACGTTGACAGAAGGCAACTGACTTCCAGCTAAGGGCTCTAACTGGATCAGTGGTTCTCAACTCTGAGTGCACATTAGACTCACTTAGGGATCTCTAACAAAATACCTTCTAGGGATCTAATTTAATTAGATTGGGTGATGCCTTATACCAATGTTATATGCCAATTATATCTAAAGAAATAATAACACTATTTCTTTCTTTTTTTAAAATATAGTTTATTGTCAAGTTGGTTTCCATATAACACCTAGTGCTCATCTCAACAAGTGTCCTCCTCCATGCCCATCACCCATTTTCCCTTCTCCTTTATCCCCCACCAACCCTTAGTTTGTTCTCAGTATTTAAGAGTCCCTTGTGGTTTGTCTCCCTCCCTCTCCCTAACTATTTCCCCCTTTCCATTTCCCTATAGTCCTCTGTTAAGTTTCTCCTATTCCACATATGAGTGAAAACATACGGTGTCTGTCTTTCTCTGCCTGACTTACTTCACTTAGCTTAATACCCTCGAGTTCCATCCACGTTGCTACAAATGGCCAGATTTCATTCTTTCTCGTTGCTATACAGTATTCCACTAATAACACTATTTCAACATATCGAATAAAAAGATTGGTGTGATGCCTGGGTATTGGTATTTTTCTAAATACCCCACATAACACATGACTCTAAGATGCAACCAAGGTTGAGGACCACTGAATTCGAACAATGAGCTTCTATGTTAGATGAAAAGCCCCCTCAAATGCCAAGTCCGGTGTAAAACAAACCAACTAAGAATTAGAAAGGTGAAGCAGCATGCATTGAATCTCAGGGAGAACTGGACCAGCCCCTGTATATAATAAGGATCTGGTGTTGAGTGTGTCTGTGTTGGCTCACAGGGAAACGTGGTGTGGTAAGAGCACAAGCCTCTCTTGTGGGTGACCTTGCTGGTGTCTCCCACTAAGGTCCAGCCTTAAATTCCACTTGTGTGGAGAAGAAACATATGCTCACAGCTGTGTTTCAAGGGTTCTAAAGTTGCAGTTTCAAGTATATATGGCAGTGGGAGTGCAGCTGCCTTAATTGTGGGAATCATGGAAGTTAGTGTTAGATTCTTTGCCATAATCCTGGGAGCAGAGCCAACTCTAGGCTCCAAGATGGTCCTATGTCAGTCCACACAGGAGAGGAGCCGTAAGCTGGCTTTGTGGGAAACTTACAACTTCTCAACAGAACACATTATACCAATCCCTGGCATCAGTCAACTGCAACAAATTTCCTAAGCCTTCATAGTTCTTCATTCATTGGCTCTTTCTGGAGTTCTTTGTTGGGGAAATCTGGGTTTTTTTAGAGAGATACTTCTGAAACTTTAGTCTATAAAGGCATCACCTAGGGATTTTGTTAAAATGCAGTAAATAACATTCAGTAAGTGAGGACTGAGATTTTGCAACCTTTGTTAAGTTCTCAGATGCTGCTGATGCCGCTTCTGGTGACCACATTCTGAAGGGCAATAAGTTAGATCTGTGGTGTCTAACATAGTAGCCTATAGCCACATGTGGCTTTTGAGCATTTGATATGGGGCCACTGTGACCAAAGAACCGAATTGTTAATTTTATTAAATTTAAAGTAATTTGCATTCAAATATAAAAGTGAAAATGGTACAGAATATCTTTTTTTAAATGCTTTTTATTTATTTTTGAGAGACAGAGAGAGACAGCGTGAGCAGGGTAGGATCAGAGAGAGAGGGAGACACAGAATCCGAAGCAGGCTGCAGGCTCTGAGCTGTCAGCACAGAGCCCAATACGGGGCTCAAACTCACAAACCATGAGATCATGACCTGAGCCGAAGTCAGACACTCAACCGACTGAGCCACCCAGGTGCCCCCAGAATATCTTTTATTAAATATAACTTTATTGTTTCAATAGGGCTACATTTCACTTAACTGAAAATTTAGTGTCCCAATTGAGATGTGCTATAAAACACACTGGATTCTGAAGAATTATTAGGCAAAAATAATGTAAAAATTCTTAATAATGTTTTTATTAGACTGATTCCATGTTGGAATGATAATATTTTGGATATATTGGACTAAGATAGTATCCAAATTATTTTAACCTGTGTTTTACTTTTTTAATGTGGTTACTAGAAAATTTGAAATTGCATATGTACCTCCCATTATGTTTGTCTTAGATGTAGAACTGCTTTCAAAGGAAAATGATACTTAATTAAAAAGGGAAAATTCAGAAAACATATTGCATCAGGCTTAAACATGAAATACCTTTAAAAAGTTGCTAAATTGGCTGATTGTAGATTATGGTAGAGCTCTAACCCCCATTTCAATGAATCCATCTCCTCTGGCCCCTTCTCCTGACAGGGTCAGAGTTTTCATCTAACTCATAGATGCTCAAATGCTGCTCAGCAGAGACCCTAATATTCTAAAGTTTTCTTTCCTACCTTCTTTTCTTTAAAACACACTCGCTCCCATTTCTCATCTTAGATCCCTGCTAGGGAGGACTAATATGGAATTGTAGAAAGAGCACAGGCTCGAAATTTAGGTTTGAATCCCAGATACGTGACTTGCTAGAAATATTATATAAATTTTGTAAGCCCCAGCCTCCTCAAGTATAAAATGAGAGCAAAATATTTACACAATTGATGAAAATTAAATCAGATTATTTACATAAAGTACCTGGCATATGGTTGGTTTTCAACAAAGAACCACCACCATTACTAACGAGAACTCAGTGTTTCTTGTGGGTTAGTAGATCCTGACTCCATCTGTTGACCTTCAAGGAAAGTTCTGAAATAGATCAAGACCTTATGCATTGCAAGGCCTTAGCCTAAAAGTAGGCCTCACAGTGAGAATCCAAAGCACTGGAATAGTTCACTTAGAAAGACATGTAGGACCAGGCAAAACCCTTCATAATCTAGGAAAATGGAAGCTACCTTCTTATCTGTGCACCTATTTGGTCTTCAATGTAAAACAGACTTGGCTCAGAAGTAATGGACTCCCTAGGTTTGATGGCATGATTTCTGAAAAGGATACTCCTGATATTTTTGGACCTGATAATTCTTTGTTGCAGGGGGTTGTCTTGTGCACTGTAGGGTATTTATTTAGCATCATTCCTAGCCCCAACCCATTAGATGCCAGTATCACTCTCTTCTCCCCCAGTTATGACTAACAAAACTGCTAAATGTCCCCTGCGGGCCAAAAACCCCTTCTGGTGAGAACCACTGCTCCATGGGAATGTATCACCTACTTTAATACCTCAGTTACAAAGGCTCTGATTATATTAAAAATATTTTTAATTTTTTTATTTTTCAAAATATTTAGTTTTTATGTTTATTTATTATTGAGACAGAGAGAAACAGAGCATGAGTAGGGGAGGGTCAGAAAGAGAGGGAGACACAGAATCCGAAGCAGGCTCCAGGCTCTGAGCTGTCAGCACAGAGCCCGACGTGGGGCTTGAACCCACGAACCATGAGATCATGACCTGAGCCTAAGTTGGGCACTTAACCAACTTAGCCACCCAGGTGCCCCTCTTTTTTATTTTCTAATGTTTATTTATTTTTGAGAGAGAAAGAGAGACAGAGTATGGGTGGGGGTGGAGCAGAGAGAGAGGGAGACACAGAAATTGAAGCAGGTTCCAGGCTTTGAGCTGCCTGCATGGAGCCTGATGCGGGGCTTGAACTCACGGACCATGAGATCATGACCTAAGTAGAAGTCAGACGCTTAGCTAACTGAGCTACCCAAGTGCTCAGTTTATTTAAGTTTATTTTAAATTTTTTTAAGTTTATTTATTTATTTTGAGAGAGAGAGAGAGGCAGAGAGAAGAGGGAAAGAGAGGGAATCCCAAGCAGGCTCTGCACTGCCAGCATGATGCAGGGCTCGAACTCATGAACCATGAGATCATGACCTGAGCTGAAACTAAGAATCAGATGCCAAACCAACTGAGTCACTCAGTTGCCCTGATTATGCTTAAATTGCATAACTGTATTTAAGTAAAATAATTTTTATTGTATAGAAGTAAAATCACTTTGCTAAACAATGCATAAAAGTTCTTTTTAACCTCCATTGATTGAGCTCCTATAGGTGCTAAGTTCTTGCCATTTGCTTTCTCATTTCATCCTTACAACTCTTCTGTGAGGAATGTTGTGCAAAAGGATTATAATCATTTTATAGAAAAGGTAAATGCTATTTAGTCAAAAACCAAACTAACAAATAAAGCTAAGATCTGAACCCAGATTTTTCTCACTTCAAAGGTTTTTTACCCTCATATGCTGCACTGCCTCTTTCAGTTTTATTTGGGTTTTCTCTTTATAGTAAGGTTACTTTTCTTGGCATCAGGCTCAGTTACTGGCTTTTATGAGCTTGTCGAGACTAGAGCTTAAAGATTAACTGTCCTATACTTGATTTGAGATCTTATATTTCACCTTTTACCCTCATTAATGAAGTAAATAGGAAAAGCATCCATATTATCAGAACCACATATATATTCCCTAAAGAGTAATGCCAGATCCCTTTATGGGGAGAAGAAAGTCCCTGCATCTATGACATTTTCCATCTGGTGAGAATATAAGATTTACAGATATGAAACAATCTGAAAATAAAACATTTTAGGATATACTGTAATAGAAAATGAATTGTTTCAGGATATAGCTATATAGAACTATATAAAGAAAGGAAAGACTAGAATGGGTTATAATAGATCTAGAACCTTTAATAGAGAAGTTCTGGTGGGAAATAGAGGGACAGAAAAATGGCAGTCCAGTTTAGGAAGTGGATCGTTGATAACAGGTATTATAATACTAAGTTTGCCATTGTGAGTTAAGTGAAGAAGTTAGATGTATATTGCTGAGTATCCAGTTGTCTGTTGGTTGCACAACTCTTAATAATCATGGTCCATATTTGCCTCCTTCTCTTCCAAGTCAGGGTTTCTGCTAACTTCTAATCCAAACATGGACAAATACATAGAAGAATTAGAGAAGCAACTTTTGTCACAGACATAAAAGAGGATTCTGGGAAAACAGCTTTGACAGTTTCAAAAAGAAAATAGTTTATATGTAGTCACATAGTCTTAGAACTAGAAGAGACCGTGGTAGTCAATGAGGCCACCATTTCATTTTAAGATGAAGAAAATGATGTTTTAAAAAAAAGTGAATTGGCTAAGGTGACACAGCTGATAAGAAGATTTTACTTCTCTCCATGAAGTAAAAACCATGGTCACTAATTGTGGTCATTATAATTACCTTTGGATTTACTAACCTCTAATGCCATATCAAATTTCCAAGAGTCACATTTACAGAGAGCAAACCAGCCTTGAATCCTGAGCCCTAGACTCCACAACAATATACATTTTAAAGTATATTTTTATTTATTTGAGAGATACAGAGAGCAAGTGGGATAAGAGCAGAGAGAAAGGGAGACAGAATCCCTGAATTCTTATGGGGCTCAAACTCATGAATTGTGAGATCATGACCTGAGCCAAAAATTAAGAGTTGGACACTTAACCAACTGAGCCACCCAGGTGCCCTGACTCCACAACAATATTAAGACCATGTTCAGGATTCCAGTGATAAGAAAAACAGGTATCTGAGTAGGCATTTGGAAAGCTTGTAAGAAACTAAACTAAAGCATTATTTTAAGTACTAATGGTCAACCATATAATGAGTTCAGAATTCCATGCATAATCAACCTATTTCATTACACTAGATGGCAGCAAATAGGTATGTAGGTGTATAGTTGATAAACTGGGAAATTGAAAACAAAATGAAACCGCACAAAGACTGGATCTAAATTTGCCTAAATCAAGTAGAAGTTCCCACAATTATTAAGCTCTTGCATGCTCTTGGACATACCTAAAAATGTCATTCTTTTTGTATGCTTTTTTATGGAGGTTCCTCTTTACACATAGTAGGGTGCTAAGAATTGTAATGAACTATTTCAGTGCTGAATTGTGTAATCACTGACGCTGGAATAGGTAGGGCAATGTTTTATATATTTCCAGAATCGTTGTCCTAGCCGTCAGAGGCAGAGCAATAATCAGCGAGTAGGGGATAGGAAGTAGTGAAAAGAGGGGTGGGATAAGATGCTGCCAGAGAGGACATCAAGATGATGCATAAGACTGAAAAAGCATAAAAGCAGACTGTGAATACTGGCAACAGAGGTATTTAAAATTAGAAAAAGTAGGTTAGATAATCACTAGTGGGACTGAAAGATTATTTAGGTTATTCTTGCTTATTGTCTTCGAAACGGACCAAGCAAGATGAGCCATTGGGGAATGAAAACACTAAAACTTATATTTCTCTGTGTGGTGTATCTGAGGTAGGAAGGAAATAAAGATTTACTAACACTGAACATTTAGAGTCACAAATAGTCTTCTCTCTGCCTGTGTGTCAGATTCACAGTCACATTTGATAAGAGAGGAACCCTCAGAAAAAGTAGGAGAGCCACAGTTCAGAGGACGGGTTAGCAGTGTCTTTACTTACCTCGTCATTTACAATGTTAGAGTAGTTTTTACAGGTTCTACATGGCTAATTTAATGGAGAAACACATTATACTGATATATATTATGGTGGTTTGATCGTGATGTAACAAACAAGTGGCCTGAAAGTATTCACATAAAGAAATCTCATACCAAAAGTAATTCTAATGATGCAAGCCCATGTCAACAAGAAGGAAATGACTGAGTTGGCATTATTGTTATTGTAGAACAATCTCCAACAAAATCTAATAGGAATCTGACTTTACAAATGGGATATTATCCTAAAGACCATGTGAAATACAGATTGACACCTACTACAACTACTATTCATTTTTCTGAACCTCTAACTTGGTGTACCTTTTCAGATGCCCATTTTCAGATATGAGATAGTAATTACAACTAGGGGTGCCTGAGTGGCTCAGTTGGTTAGGCCTCTGATTTCAGTTCAGGTCGTGATCTCATAGTTTGTGAGTTCAAGCCCCATGTTGGGCTCTGTGCTGACATCTCGGATCCTGGAGCCTGCTTTGGATTCTGTGTCTCTCTCTCTCTCTGTGCTTCCCCAACTCATGCTGTCTCTCTTTTTTTCTCAAAAATAAATAAAAACATAAAAAATAAAACAAAAACCCCAAATACTGAAGTAAACATAACCTTCAAATTGTGTATAAACTGTTAAATGAGCACTTCCCCTGAAAAAGAAATAAACTTCTTCAAACACACTGCAGGAAGTACTTTGTTCTATTAAATTTAAAATGTTTTATAATATTGCTTAGTTCAACTTTATCAACACTTTAAAATTTATATTTTTATATACATCTTACAATGTACAAAATGTGTATGATTCACAAATATGTGAACAATGTATATTGTAAGTGTACGTTTAAAAATTGCTTTGCTAATGGCATACATTATCCAACCTTCTGTAACTCATAACCTTTGCAGATAAATGAATAAAAAATGAGGCAAGAGCTTAGGGACTACCAATGTCCCTACATAGCACAGATTCCCAAATTCATAGTATTCAAACTCTTTCCATTTCATTCTACTCTGCTTTCATTCCCTCCTCAGGTTTGACTTATAGGGCATGCATGTAGGCACACAGATCCAGGGCATAGACCTGGGCTCCCCCTCCTTTTACAACTTTCCACATGCCTTCATCATTAAAGGGTTGCTCTCTGGGAAGCACAAAGGTGAAAGTTATATTAAAAAGGTAGCATCTGCCCATCAGATAAAATGCAACTATGTGAAAAGCCTCAGATATTAGAACAGAAAGATACTAAAGGGTAAGCCAAGTGCTTATTCCTATAATTAAATCTTTTCACATGAGCCCTCATAAGCAAGAGAATTACTAAAATAATGTATCCTCTCTTTAAAACTGTCCAGGAGAATGAGGAATGGCTTAAAAATAAAAGGTTGACCTGGGTTTGGAGTAAATAGTCTGATATTCTGGGGCAAACACAAGGACAGTTTCCTTCATAGATGAAAGGTTTTTAAGGCCCTCATGGATTTTCTTCTATGTTGGCTCTCTTTTCCTTGTAGAGTTTGGCCAAAAGGCCATAATTAATGGTATTTGTAAACTGTGTTACAGAAGGTATGAACCCTTCCTATAGGCCAGTGTTTCCAAAGTGTGGACCTAGGAGTCTGATCTGCCTACACCAGGACCACCTGGATAAACATCCAGATTCCTGGGCTCCCCCTGAGATCCACTGAATCAAATTTTCCAGGAGGAGCTATTTTTTATTTTCCTTGTTGATTTATATACTTTTGAGTCTTGATTCTCAGGCAAAATGTGCTGTCTAGTAACCAGAAAAGGAGAAGAGATGGAGGTTCTCCTACTGGCCCAAGATCATCAGAGGCTCATCTTTGAAAGACTGTATATTCATGTTATGGGCTTCTGTAAGATGTAAGACTTCTGGCTCATAAAGAAAATTAAACACTAGAATTAAATAAATTTAAGGAGAGATTGTAAATCTTCATTTTCAGAAGGACAACTTGTTTCAAATCTTCTGGGATGTACCTTTGCCTACATGGTGGGCTAATACTATATACAACTACATTCCAGAAACACATACATTTAATGCTCAAGTCAACCACAGACAGGGAGTTTATAGATGGGGAATGTAAATGTCCTAAATTCATTAAGCTGGTAAGAGGCAGAGGTGGGATTTGTATCTAATCTCTGAAATTCACAACCAGTGCATTTTCAACTACCCTTGTGCTTACCCTTCTAGTTCTAAAATTCAGGGTACTACTGGCAAACAGATGAGAAAAAAGGTAAATTATAGAGGAAATAGTAAAAAAAAGAGGAAAGGCTAGCATATCTGACAAAAAAAGGCAGGCATTCCTTTTGACCATTTATAGAACTACAGTAACTTACAACAGAGGGGAGTGAAGGAAACTTTTTAGACACATGACTTAGCACCCTTGAAGTTGTAGGTCAACAAACAGGAAATATTCACTTGGTTTGAACTAGAACACAGAGTTTCTGTCTTAGAAATTTTATAGGACTGTCAACAGTGACAAGTGGTTGGGTCAGCTGTTGAGTTTCACATCTTCCGTGGACAGAGCAGGCTTAATAACCCTGGAGCATGCTTCAGTACTGATTTAAGAAGCAATAGCTTTCAATTAGGAGCTACAGCTGCCACTTCCTCCATCAACCAAGATTTCTTGGGTGGTCTTTCAACATTGCTGCAATTATCAATGTAACTTTATTTATGGGCTCAGACAGGTCTTAGCACAGAGCAGGATGGTTGTTACCACTGAACCAATACAGCTGCTATTCCATTTGTTTAACTTGCCCTCCGATGTAATTTCACAGGCTTGATACTACTTTTCCTCCTGTGTTTTGTACTCCTGTTTTTTGATCAATGAATCAGAACTAGCTGAACAAACTTGAGCTTTAGAACAAGACAAGGGTGGTGAAAGGAGCAGAGGCCTTGGGGCCAGTGTGTCCTGAGTGTGAATCCTTGCTTATTTGATTTCAGGAAAAAAAATGTATTTTCTTGTAGTCTGAGTTTCCTCAAATTCATTGAACTGGAAATAATGAGTAATCTTACTGAATTATTATGAGATTGAACTCTAAGAAATGCCTGCTTAATAAGTGTTTATCATCTCTCACCCAGGATATTTGGGTGATTCATATTTCATATACTAAAGTTGATTTAAATATATTATTATAACAAGGTTGATTTAAATATATTATTATAACAAGAGCTAACATTTATTGGGTAGGGCCATCTGCCAGACCCTGTGCTCAGAGATTTTGGTGTATTATTTCATTCAATCCTTTTAACCATGGTATGAGATGAAGACAGATGGTACTCATGGTAAAGTTGGGAAGCACCAAGCCCAAGAAGTCTCATTTCAAATCCCATGTTCTCAATCTCTACATCACCACTTCCTATTATACTATAAGAAGAGTTCTACATCAAGAAGTCGTAAGGAGGTGGCATAGCACAATGGTAATGAGTAAGAGTGCATGAGTAGGATGCTTGGGTTTGACTCATGGCTCTGAACTTAGCTGTGTGGGCAAGTCACTTATTCTCCCTGTGCCTCCATTTCATCATTTGTTAAATAAGGATAACAGGAGGATCATCACGATGACTATTGATGATTTAAAATATGTAAAGTGCTTAGAACAACACATGGTAATGTAAACACTTTTACAATAAGAAACTATTATCAGGTGTAAGTCTGATGATGCAGGTCTTTAACACTAACTAAAAACAATTGTTTTTTTTTTCTTGCTCCTCTCAATGATTACAAACCTTCCTTCCAATTTGCATTGAATAATAACTTTGCTAGTGCTTTATAAAAAATAATATCTCAATTTCTTTTTAACACCATAATCCATTCTAGCCTCTTTGTGATGTGAATAGTATTAAAACCCACTTAGGTCAGTGAAATTATAGGGTACAAAAAAGAGAAGAAATAAAGGCATGGTCTTTAAAAGCAGGCGCTCATCAGACCAGAGAGCATCTGACACTTTAGCCGCACCCACAGCATGCAATCTATGATTTTGAAAACTCACACGTAGCACTGTCATCACTTTTAAAGACATGTTTTATTTTTCAAGGTCAAAAACTCAAGTTTAGGATTACATTTGAAAGTTCAGAATTCCCTATATCACAAGTACCTGTGACACAAAACCTACTACTTTCATTTCACTTGTTTGGTATAAGGAGTGGGGGGTGTGCAACATTTTCCTTAATTTTTGCAGCAGGGGTTTACGACATTCTAATTCTGAACCTTTCTTTGGCCCCACAATTCTTGGTTTGTGATTTGTAATTTGAAAGCTATGCATCAGCATAGCTATACAATAAAGTAGCACCTACACATTTCCCTTTTTTGAATGATCCTAAGTAAACACAATTCAATAATGCTCCAAATAGTGTAATATATAGCTCATTTTATAGAGTTTCAAACAGTGGCCTTTTTCTTTTGTACTTTTTGTGAGTAATGTTTTTAGCCTGGAATTTAATTCAAGGGTGAAGCAAAGATACCATCAGGTTTAAAATCACATTAAAATTTTTTAAATGTTTTTTTGTTTTTCAGAGGGGGGAAGAGAGAGAGAGCGTGCGTGAGCATGAGTGGGGAAGAGGCAGAGAGAGAGAGACAGATACACAGAATCTGAAACAGATTCTAGGCTCTGAGCTGTCAAAACAGAGCCCAATGCAGGACTTGAACTCTGAACAGTGAGATCATGACCTGAGCCAAAGTCATATGCTTAACTGACTGAGCCACCCAGGTGCACCTAAAATCACATTTAAAAAATATTTGTACTGGGTGTTGTACGTAAGTGATAAATCACTAAATTCTACACCTGAAACTTATATTACACTGCATTTTAACCAACTGGAATTTAAATGAAAACTTGAAACTACAAAAAAAATTGTACTGGGACATAATGCTGAGGTTGACAATATAGCAGAAGTCTTACTAAATAAAATCAGTACAACTCTCCCTTTTAATAACAAACCACCATTCGTCTTCTGGATTGGTAATATCAGTGTAGAAAATATTTTCTCTTTTTTTAATTTAATTATTATTATTTTTTTACTTATTTTTGAGAGACAGAGAGAGACAGCACGAGCAGGGGAGGGTTAGAGAGAGAGGGAGACACAGATTCTGAAGCAGGCTCCAGGCTCTGAGCTAGCTGTCAGCACAGAGCCCGACGCAGGGCTCAAACCCATGAACCACGAGATCATGACCTGAGCTGAAGCTGGACACTTAACTGACTGAGCCACCCAGGCGACCCTAGAAAATATTTTTGAATTAGCAAATTAACTGCACAGATGTGAGTGGGAGAATTGGTGGAGGTGGAGGAGCAGAGAGAAATAGTTAGAAACAGTTCAGCAAGTCACTCTAAGAAATATGTCTCCCATTTCTCACTTCTCCAGGAGACACTATGGATGAGCTGCAAGAGAAGCCCATCTCTCGGTCCATGTGTGTCTACTAACTTGGGACCCCTGGCCTGTTCTTCTCAACATCTTACTAATAAAAGGATGCCATGCACCAAGGTTTCTGTTTCATTCTCAACACTCAATCAGGGTATCCACTCAAAACCTGGTCCAGCCTTGAGAATCTGGAGTTTCTCTAACTCCTTTGGGATGCGCAAGATGTTGGGAAGGAGACAGAAAGATTACAGAGGCAGTTGGGTAGAGACTGAAGATTTCTTGGGACCAAACCTCTCAGATGTGAACCAGGTGCACCTGAAGGAAACATGTGAGCAGTGTGCCTTCTTTGGCATCCTATCATAGGAAGCCCAGCCTTGTTAGCATTTGTGAGAGCTCCCAGATTTATTTCAGAGGTCCTTACTATCCAAGTGGTGGTCCTTTTTACTAAGGATGGAGACACAGGGCAAACCCTATTCCCAGGATCTCTTTCCCCTATTTGACAATTCCAATTTTTCCCCCAGCAAAGTCCCCAAGGAGCAGGCTAAAGGGAGTCCAAATTATTTCAATGAAGACCTATAATGATGTAAAATCACCTTAGAGTTTATATGTGTAAGCTGATAGAGGTTACTTGCACTCATGAATTTACGATGCTTGGAAATATGTTACCTACTTATTTGGGGAATTTGGTTCAGAGTCCCAAAAAAGACAACCACAATTCTAGTAACAAGAGCTTCATAAAGACTTTCATATGCTGGACATATTTTTATTGTATTCACTGCTCTCACAGATTTTATTTCAATTATCACTATTTGATGTGATTACAAAGTAATAAAATATATCATTTTAATCATTAGGTCACCACTCATATATTTAAAAACATTATCTTTAAAAGTAAGTAGATTGGTAAGTTTTAAATAAATCTCAATGAGGTTGTTACCCCTCAAAAGATTTTTTAAACTTGGGAATTATCTTTTGAGTTAAGTTAATTCATGTGCCACATATGAAAATCAGTCTTACTGCTTTTGAGTCTCAACCAATCTAACTTAATAATACAGTGAAAGTGTTTGGAGCAAAGAATTTCATTATCTGTAACTGGCTGGTTACTGGCATTTTCCTGTCCCTCTTCAAGTTATCCTCAGGCAACTGCGGATAACTGAGGTAGTAAACATTAACGGAGGCATTTAAGTGTTACTGTTGCCCTCTGTAATATTATGCCCAGTTAATTTATGCTCTTGTGTATGACTTCAAATAACATCATGGTGTAAGGAAAATTGGGACAGAGGCTTCATAAATTCTAAGCACTTTAGGTGCAAGGTCTTTTTTTTTCTAGCCCCTGGCTCCTGCCCGTCTACTTCTTGGATCCCTTAAAGTAATTTTATGTTTGCAATAGTGCTCAGTAAATACTCCCAATTCACTAGTAGTAGGCTGAAGGTTGAAATCTGCCTTTCTAATTTATTCTTCCAACTGAAATCTATATTTCTTAAAGGAAAGGACTCTGGTCCTCCCTTGGATGGCTGGCTTACCACCAAAATAAACAGGATTTTCAGAACATTCTGTTTTCTCAACCTGTCACACTGTTTTATAGCCTTCAAACAAAATCCTTGTATCGGGCTACTTTATTTTCAAAAAATCTGCAGAAATTGTCCTACTCCATGTCCAGGACCATGCTTTTCAGATTTAATTATTTTAACTAGTTCTGATAAATCATTTCATCTCCTTTAGTTACTCTGGCTGTTCTTTTTGTGCTTGAGAAGGTTGCTTATCCAAAGTAGAAAATAAGGTCCAGGGAATAGACCATGATTTTCCAGATGTCTGTTTTCAAGAGCTCTTCAAAGAGAACCAGACTTTTTGGCTTTGCCTCCTCTTAAATGGGGTTTTATGGCTCTGTATTACTTTGCAAATATCAAGGGCCCTGTACCTTATTAGTTTGACAACTCCTCTTTTGCTGAATATTAATCTTCAGTTTATTTTCCCCAGGTCCACTAGTTAAGGTATTTTATTTGTTTATTTAGAATTAGTTATTATTATTTTACAAATAGTCCTTGTTCCATTTATAAAATTATAAATCCCTTTTAAAAAGTATTCTCTAGGACTCCAGATCTTGGGTTTGATATATTATATACTTTTATTTAAAAAAATTTTTAGGGGCACTTGGGTGGCTCAGTCGGTTAAGCATCTAACTTTGGCTCAGGTCATGATCTCATGGTTCATGGATTTAAGCCCCGCATTGGACTCTGTGCTGACAGCTCAGAGCCTGGAGCCTGCCTTGCATTCTGTGTCTTCTTTGCTCTTTCCCTCTCCCACTTATGTTCTGTCTCTATCTCTCTCTCAAAAGTAAATAAAAGTTTTTAATGCTTTTTATTTATTTTTGAGAGAGAGAGAGAGAGAGAGAGAGAGAGAGAGAGAGAGAGAGAGAGAGAGAAACAGAATAGGAGAGGGGCAGAGAGAGAGGGAGACACAGAATCTGAAGCAGGCTCCAGGCTCTGAGCTGTCAGCACAGAGCCCTATGTGGAGCTCAAACCTGCAAGCTGTGAGATCATGACCGGAGCCGAAGTCAGACACTTAACTAACTGAGCCACCCAGGTGCCCCCCCATTTATACACTTTTAATGTGTGTTAATGAAATGTTAATGGCTTCCTACACCACTGTATTTTCAGAGTTGGAGAGCAAAAAGGAAGGAAATTAACATCATGCTCAGTGGAAACTTTCATGCATGCTTACAAAGTCAGTTGTATTTATCCTTGTTTACAGATTAGCAGCTTGAGGCTCAGAGGTTAAGTGACTTGTCCAAAATCCCACAGCTAGTGAGTAGCAACGTCAGGATTCAAGTCATGCCTGTCTGAGTGCTTCGGCAAGAGTTCTGAGAGGGCTGAGCCTTTGAGTTTCATTTTTCAAATACTCTCTCATCTGAAGGAAGTTTAAAAAAAAATCATTTGTGCTTCCTGAAACTGTCAGACAAAAGAGGTTACCATTACTGATTCCAGGAACAACAAATATTGGTCAGGTTTAAGAGGCAAGATCTTGAGAGCTATAGGTATTACAGTTTGTCACAGTTTCTTGAGGACACTACCAAGTAAGCTAAGTGCAAGGACACAAATCTGCAGGCAGCCGTGCACGGGCAGTATTTTTATGTATTTTGATTCCTCTTCCTTATTGTTATTTTTATTGTTATACATGTAGAACATTCATAGACCAAGGGTATGGTAAGAGAAGGCTAAATGAAATCTCAGTTTTCTGATGTTTATGAACAAAAGAGGGTGAGGAGTCCCTGTTTTCAGGCTTGGGACAAAGAGAGGAATAAGGCTCTAGGAAAAGCCAGGAGTAGAGATGAAGCCAGGAAGACAAATTATTTTCTCTTTCATTCTCCAACACACACAGATGCGTGCACACGTGCGTGTGCGTGCGCGCACACACACACACACACAAACACACACAGACTCCTTACGGTGCCAGCCATGTTCCCCTTCACCAGAGAAAATAACCAGACCTAGTCACGTGACAGAGATTCTTTGCACCCTGTTTCACTGTTTGGAGCAACTTAGAATTTCCCCTCTTTGAGAGGAAACCTGAGAACTCTTTATGAGCTACAGAGTCCTAGAACACTCACAAGGAATGTGTACATCATTGTCATAACTGATCCTTGTGAAGGTAAGAGTGTAAATATAAATATTTTCCTTTTTGGGGGTTCCTGGGAGTCCAGTTGGTTAAGTGTCTGACTCTTGGTTTCAACTCAGGTCATGATCTCACCATTTGTGAGTTTGAGTCCTGCATCGGGCTCTGTACGGACAGCACAGAGCCTGCTTGGCGTTCTGTCTCCCTCTCTCTCTCTGCCCCTCCCCTGGTTGCTCTTTGTATCTCTCTCAAAATAAATAAAAATAAACGTTAAAAATAAATAAACACATATTTCCATTTTTGAAAAGACAGAACTGGGGCACCTGGGTGGCTCAGTCAGTTAAGCGTCTGGCTTCGGCTCAGGTCATGATCTCATGATTCATGGGTTCAAGCCCCACATCAGGCTCTGTGCTGACAGCTCAGAGCCTGGAGCCTGCTTCAGATTCTGTGTCTCCGTCTCTCTCTGACCCTCCCCTGTTCTCACTGTCTCTGTCTCTCAAAAATAAATTAAAAAACATAAAAAAATTAAAAAAAAACGAAAAGACAGAACATAGGTTTCAAGAGGTCCATGACTTTTATATGGTGAAGCAGGTACACCAGACCAGGTTTTCTAACTATGCTCTTTCTACTTTATTCTTGTTGCTGGAAATCTCTGGTCTTTAAAAACTTAGAGAAAAAAATTTTAAATCAAGGTACTTTACACATAGTGAAAAGCATACAATTAAGTTTACATTTCAATGACTTCAAAAAACACCCAGTGTCATCCACATCTGAAACAAGATACAGAATACTGTTTAAATTTATGGTAGCATAAAATCTTGGACCATTGAGGAAGACTATTAAAGAGGGGAAAAAGCCATATTCAGGGAAATAAAACTTTAGGCATTTGATATACCTGTGTAAGGTCCTTTTGCCTGGAGAGGAGAGTGGAGAAACCCGCTAGAGTGTGGATTTTTCTAAGCTAGTCCCTTGTGATTTCATTCATGTTTTCCGTAAGTTGGTAAGCTTCTCCTCTCTATACTTTCATATAGTATCTTCTAAGAACATGTGAAAACTAAAGAAAAGCATCAGATTTTCCCATCATTTTACTTAGGCTTTTGATTTTCTTATAGTATTACTATCATGCTACAAAGCTCTTGGTTGCAGTTGGCTAATTAGTCTCATTCATAATGAAAAAAAGGACCATAATCCCATCTTAAACCTTACACAGTGCAGCTCAGTGTTTTCTAGTCAGATGGTTCTCAACAGTAATGCTATAATTATACGATTTTCTCAGCAACATCTCCCACTATAATTACAGTCAAAGCTAAGACTATGTTTATAGTGTACTAAAGAGGATGGAATTGCTTCGTTTTAAGCGATTCAGTTACCTCCTCTGTTGGTAACAGGAATGTGTGGTAATGGCAGAGTCATGGTCTTAATATACTTCTCTGAACAATAATTTTGGATACTTAGAAGCCAAAAAAGAAAATAAAAACCTCAAACCCCAATATGAGAAAGTATGGGAGACATGCCTCCTGGCCTGGTTGCCACAATGTCTCCTAACTTGAAAATCCAGGATGGGTAAGGCGAGGAGACTGGCATGCTGGTGGCCACACTTGATTTGCTTTGCTGCAGGGCATGCCCAAGCACTCCAAGTCCATTTGTAGGACCAATATTGTGGCATATTTTCTATCTAGGCTCTGAAGCTATATAATAATGACTCATCCAAACACAGAAAATTTCTGTCCTGTAGGACCATTAATTCCTTTAAGACATATTTCATTCATAGCCAAATGGGCTAGTTCTAGGTACCAACTTTACAGAGAGGAACAAGGCAAAAATCTCTGTTCTCATGGTACTTAACTGTGATCTGTTTTAAACTTGTCTTTTGATTATTTGCCTGGATGAATAAAAACAAAGCTTTTGCTTCTACTTTGAGGGATTTTAGATTCATCCCTATTAGCTTGCATGCCAAAACCTCACCCAGTCAGGCATAGACTGAATGCTACCATTTTCTTAATATATAGGTATGGACTCAGTCTGGCAAAGAGAGAAATGAGATATGGGTGGATCATGCCGGGGTTATGTTTGCTGGGTTCATTGGCAGTCAGCTAGGAGATAGCACCTGTCATTTCTGAGACATTGTTAGAGACAGAGATAGATACTTCACTTTCAGTGCAGTGCACCTCTTACTTGCTTGTCCAAAACCTCTGTTTCAAAATGTTTCAGAAAACCTTGATGTTCTTTGCCTTGTCCTGCTCTGTGGAACCTTAAGTGTAGGAGGAACAGGAAATAACATTGTGGTCAACCATAAAGGATGACTTGGTGGGAAGACATATCTAGGTACATGTCTTGTGGTTGCATTTTAGGATTTCTCAAGTATATGGGGTTTTGTTCTTTATCTTTTTAGAATAGGCTAAGCTATGAACAAATTTTGAAAGCTTTTAGGCCAATGAGCAGATGCATCTGGTATAAGCGATCCTCTCCTTGGTTCTGAGACATCCACCAAGAGCTGAGCCCAGGGATCCTAGAAATAAGTCAGCAACATTAAGGGAACTGAAGAGTCCTGGAAATAAAATTCTGTTATTTTTGGTTATCATCTGGATTACTTCTAATTTATATGAACTTGAATGACTATGCTACCTGCACTGCTTTTAGCCTCTAGGCTCCTGATTTGGGACACTGGGCAGAGGTGAATGGGGAGAAAGCAGGCCATGCGGCACACATAGATAAGGGCAGGGATGGCCATATTCCAAATGTTCTCTGTAGGCTTGTAAATGGCAAGCCTCCAAGCTTTGGCTTCAAGAGCAAACAGAAAGTAGAAATGAGAAAAAAGACTCCATTTAGAAAATTGTAACTAACCGGTTTTGTCTTCTCTCCTTTCTCTTTCTTTTTGGTTTGTGACTTAATGACAGCCTGTTGGCTATCTTTCCTATTTCTTGTTTAATGAGTGGTGAGAGGGTAACCCATGGGGCAGAATGTAAATGCTCTGTGGCCATATCATTCCAGAATCTCTACTGGGACACAGCAGTGTTTACTACAGTGTGACTTCAGCTCTAGGAAAATGTTTGTACCCGTGTCACGCCTAGAGCAGAGCTGGTGTGCAAGCAAATATCATCACACTAGGTAAGAGCAGCAATGAAATCTTCCAAACTAGCGCTCAAATGGGACTTAGAGCCATAGCCTTAAATTTTAGCCAAGTCATTTATTTTTCCTTGCCAATTGAAACCAAGGACGCCTTTCAACATCAACTCTCATGATTACATCCTGTAGTGTAACACATTAATGACTACTTATCCAGAACGCAAACATTTTCTGGTTTTTCATACAGCAGTCCTCTAAATTGACATTTTCATGTGAGGGTCTTTCCTACTTTTCAGAGAGATAATACTCTGATCACTAGTAAGGCTAATTTCATAGATTTCACTGTGAATGTGAATTGTCTTTACTAGAGGTTGGGGGTTGAGATTATTCATGAGGTATTACTCTCTTTTTATTATGGAAATACACACAAAAATATACAAATATTCAAATATACACAAAAACAGACAACATGGCTTAATGAACCATGTTAAATAATAACAGTAACACTAGTAAGACTATGTATATTATTATTAATAACAATAAACCATATACTCCTCACCCAGCTTCAAATATTATTAGCATTTTACCAATCCTGTTTTGTGTAGTTTATCTATTTTTTTTGTCATCTGCTTTTACCCATAACTACCTACATGTGTATCTATAAAAGCCAATAAGGACACTTTTGTTAAAAAATTAGTACCAATATTATACCTAACAAATTAATAATGATCCCTCAATATCATTAAATGCCCAGTCTGTGCTCAATTTTCTAAAAAAAATCTTTAAAAATGTATTTTGACAATTTATTTGAATCAGGATGCAGACTAGGCCCACACAATGTCTCAAGTCTGTTCAAATCCATGACATTTCTTCTCTCTTCTTTTTATTCTGTGATTCTTTTTTTTTCTTTTTTGGTTGAAGATATTTTCCTTCAGCTTATTGCGTCTTAGAGTCATTTAAAATGTCCCTCTATCCCTCTTATTTCCTATAACCAGGCGGTAAGACCTAGAGGCTTAATGCAATTCAGCTGAAGGCTCACAGAAAAAGTCTGTCATGGGTGGTGTGGCAAACCCCTGTGTCGGGGACATATAATAACAGACAATGGTAAGATTGATCTGGGTTTGATGTGTTGTCAGACTGACTCACTCAGAATGGAGTTCACTCAAGTATTTTATCATTCACTGACAATCTTGCCCAAATCTATCATTTCATTAGGGGCTCTAAACTGGTGATTTTAATCCTACTATTTCATCTTTATATAGATATTCATACACATATTCATACTCATATACATATACACATGCTTGCTAATGTATATTAGTAAGATAAACAAGAAGAAAACATCTTTTCTTCACCACCTATTCAGTTACCCTGAAATACAATTCATACAAAAATCCAAAGAAATAGCATAGTTCCCTTGATGTATCAATATTCATAATAATGAGTACATACCCTTGTAACCTCCAAAGGTGATCATTTAAAAAAATATATCACTATGAATTTACTGGTGAAGCATATTTTGATGCCATTGTTGAGAGACTGGAATTATAGGAATAAAAATGATGACATAACTTCTCCCCTTTTTCAGTTATTCTGCATATTTTTGAGAAAAAAAAAAGCACATTGTGTAATGTTGGCTACCTTTGCTTTTCCATTCCCCTTTGCTCCACTCTATCATCACAATCCCTCTAAAAATAGCAGAAGGCAAGACCAGAGACTGGATGACATCTGAAAATCCACGCACATACACAAACTCTCCAGTGAACCCCTGGAGGATATTTACTGAAGGATTCACTCATACTCAGAGACGGGTCAGTACACCCTAAATGTCTACACACTCACAGTATGTCCAAATCACTGAGCAGAGCTAGGAGAGTGCCATTGTCACTTGTGGCCTGTGCTCCATTGAACACTAGTGGCCTCTGAAGCAGTAATAGATAATCCCTTGAAAAGAACTTCCCTGGTCAACTACTTTCAGGTAGTGCTATGCGTTTTTTTCCCCCTCTTTTTCTGGGACAATCATAATGTACCCAAGCAGATTAGAGAACTCAGTAGTCCTGCAATAAAGAAGGCTGTTTAACTCTGCATGACTTAGCATTTCCCAAGCACTGGGGAAATGATGGGATAATACATGAAAGGCGGAGCTCTTTGCAGGAGTGTACAGAATATCTTTTTTGGAGGGGATTTTATTTTTCATATGTATGTGTAGTGGGTTAAATTGTATCCCTCAAACATATGCCCACATCCTAATCCGTGGTTCCTGTGAAATGTGATCTTTGTTGAAAAAAGGGTCTTTGCAGATATAATTAAGGTAAGGATCTCAGAATGAGATAGTCTAGGTTAGGCTCCAAATTCAATGATGGGTGCCTTTATAAGAGACAGAAAAGGAGAACCGACACAGAGATGGGGCCAGGCCATGAGAAGATAGAGATAGAGAATGAAGTGATATATCTATAAACTGAGGACCATCTAGGACTGCCAGCAGTTTCCAGAACCTAGGAGAGAAAAAAAGGCATGGAGCGGATTCTGCCTCAGAGCCTCCAGAAAGAACACTGATGACACCCTGATTTTTGGCTTCTGGCCTCCATAACTGTGAGAGAATAGATTTCTATTTTAAGCCACCAGGGTTATGGTAATTTGTTACAGCAGTCTCAGGGAACTAATACAATACACATGAGTTCTATCAATGCAGGTCTGAGCTAGACCTTTGGCATTTGTATTTATTGAAAATGCCCACAGATGATTCTGATGGACACACCCACCAAGAACCACCACTTTAGGATCTAGGGGCTTGGAGGGTTAGTCACCTGCTTATATTGACATCCTGTTAGGATTTTAGGCTTTGGCTGTGGCTCTGGATGCAACAACCAAGCCTCCAGCCCTTTACCTCCAGGTCTCTGTTTTTCAAAGAAAGGAGTCCCAAAGAAAATATGTACGAGCTCTCCTTTAAGAGCTATGTGAGAACTATTACAGGTGGTGATGATGGTCATGGCTGGTAGAGCAGCAGAAGGGATTTATGGGTGCAATTTCACGGTTTTCAGATGAATCATACAGATCTCCCTGGAAGGGGATTATCACTTTGCAGACCAAATAAGGCTGAGCTTCCCTTCTTTTGGTAATTGAGAAATCTTGGTCTAAGACTTCTAACCCTTCTGGACTCAGTTTGTTTCTTTCCCTCAGCTCCTGAGAAGTCTGCTTCTTTCAACCCAGATTCTGTCCATCTAAAAATATTTTATTTCTTTTCTTAATTGTTCTCTTTTTTAGCAGCCTCACTTCCCCAGGTGTCTTTTTGATATACTTCTCTTGCAAACTTTTGGTCTCTCCAAAAGGAGCTGGAGATTTCTCTTTAGGCCTGTCAGTAATTGATGACTAATAACAAGGTACCTGCTTTTATAAAAACCTCAACCAGGAGAGGTTTGCAAGGCTGGAAAGAGTTGGCATATGTTAATCTGGTTTGACAGCTCACACTGAGGCTGACTATACCCTATGAGATTATTTAGTCATGGCTTAGGCAAGATTATTCAGTCAAAAACTAAATTTGGGGGAAGGCACCAAAGAAAAATTTCATCTAATTCAAAAATTTTGCCTTCATCTAAGAAAGGCAGGGTGTTGAGTTGGGTGCAGGAGGAGACAGCAGATAGGGGCAGTGAGGTGGCATGGGATGGGGTGGGAAACCTTCCTCCTCTTTCTGTTCCACTGAGCTCCTGCTCCACTGCTCTGCGGCAGACAGCCACAGTTCACCTGTAGCGCTAGTCAAATGGGCTGTCACAGGCTGGCCTGAGTACATCACCACTAGTTAACATATGCTTTGTTGCTGTTGCAAAGTTTGATCCAGGAGGCCTCCTTAGAGCTGAACTTCTGAAGCAAAAACAAATATTAAGGTTGTGACTCCATATAAGAGAATCCTACCAATCAAACTGTACATGATTATTGTCAAATGAATCATCCAGAGAGTAAATGTTCCTTGGGACCGAGTTTAGTCTATAGGGGGTAAAGATGCTTGATGGAAAAGTAGAAAAGGTTTGTTTTGATGACACACACTTTACTGAGCTGTAGAGCCTCATCTCTTTCCTATACCTAAAAACAGTTTTTCTGGGAAAAGAGGAAGGGAAGGGAATAACATTTCACTAGGTGCCAAACATTTTACCTAATCCTGCCTGTGATACAAGTAAGCTGGGCCCCAGGCTGCCCTTTGGCCCTCTTCCTCGCCACCCTCTTCCTTAGGAAGGCTCTTGCCTGGAGCCCATGTCTTGTCCTCTGGCATCTAGAGTCTGGCAAACCTCTCAGCCTTCCCCTTCAAATGCTCCCTGTTTCTCTGCCTCAAACAGCCCGTCTGGATGGAGGTATTCATGGCAGGACACAAAAGCAGAGCTTCTGGGACAATGGTCTTTTGGCCATAAAATTAAGTTTTGCACTTTCATAGAGATAAAGGGCAATGAAAAAGACATGTCCTTATATAACATTAATATTTATTTGTTAAATCAAGTTTTGTCAAACTGGGCTGTACAAACATTTGGAATCTGGGAGAATTATTTTTCTTAAAATATATACCACTCAGATGTGAGATATACTATATAGGATCTAGCCTTTTTTCTACTACTCTCTCCCACCTCCAGCAGAAATGAACTTAAATTGGAGATAAGCTTTGGTGAACGGGGTGAGGAGGGAGGGAGGGTACTTCTGGGGGCCCAGGCCACTACCGCTCATTCTACTGCTCTGCAGTGGCAGCAGTAGTAAAAATAATAAAATACCTAGCATTTATTCCATACCTATTTTGTGCCAGGAATTTTTCTATGTACCTATTTGCTCCTCACAATAACCCCTGAAGATAGCTGTTGACACCTCCATTTATGGCTGGATAAGTTCAGAGCTCATGGCATATTGGCATGATGCTGGGGGCACACACAGAAGGCAACCTGTGGTCTCTACTCCCTAAACCCGAGAGTCCTCATCACATAACCTAAAACGAGTCACTGGAACTAATACAAGGTTGCCAAAACCAATACTGTCTGATCAGAACATACTTACAAAACTCCTGTAGAACCTTCTTTTCCCCATGAGAAATAAAAATGGCAGAAGAGGAAAATGTATCTATTGCCCTTCAGTTTGAGGAAACAATTATGTTACTCATCTGCATTAGTCTGTGTGTGTGTGTGTGTGTGTGTGTGTGTGTGTGTGTCTAGGAGGCATTTGGATGTCAAACTAAAATATGATGATAATCTATGCTAACACCTCTCCCTCCACTTCCCTTCTAGAAGCATTTGTTCTCAGGTAATTCCTGGAACCCCACATGATATTCATTTGACAAATATTAAGCTCCCATTTTGTGCAAGGCCTCGTTTAAATTGTGAAGAAGGGAACAGAGCATATAAAGATGAGGAAGACTATGTCCTTGCCCTCAAAAATCCTTACAATCTAGAAGGGAAGATGCCAGGTGTACACAAGCCACTTGAGTTTAATGCAAAAGATGGACAACTTCAACTGCTTTTGGAATTAAGAAAAAGAAGAGCCTCCATAGCAGGAAGGATGTTATCCAGGTGTTTCTCCATGTCTTTGGGGTTTGCCGGGCAGGAGCTTCATGGTGACAGGTGCACATAGCCATGTGTGCTGACAGCACAGAGCATAGATGTGCTCGCCTGCAAATATTTGCTTTCCTGTTAATCTAAATTTGGAGTTTGAGAATTCTATTTATTAAGGAAATTTGAGAGGATAAAGAAGCATTCAACACTGCTTCTCCATAGCACATGAAAAATCAGAAGTTAGCCTGTAGGAGCAAACATACCATTGCTACTTGAGAATACCTCGAGGACTCATGAAAGCTATTGATCTGAATCCCAGCACTGATGGTGATGCTATGAGGCTTCAGGTTTAGAAGTCTCTCCCATTACACAATTTCCTAACAGGAGAGCCTTCTGTCTTTATTCTTTGGCATGAACTCAGTGGCAACAGTCAGTTTATAAAAGATTTACAGACCTACAAACTCAGGTTTGCCCTCACACTAGAGCCATGTGATACAGTGACTATAACTCTTTGTAAGATAAATATTATCTGAAAATGATGATGTATGCAGACAGTTGTGTTTCAAATTATTGCCTCATTCATCACCACACATCTATAGATGCTTTAATTTGGCAGAGTACCACCAGCAATTCCACCCCTACCACCACTACTATCACCAATAATAATAATCATCATCATAGTAATAGTAACAGTGATATATCCACATGTCCACATTGATTAGAAGATACTTTTAATCCTACTTTACAATAAAGCGTATTTCAGAAGAATTGATTGTGAAGTAAATTCATAAAGTGAATCCTGTATCCTCATTAATGTTACTAAGTTGAAAAGGATTTTATAGAGGAGACCAGAAGACAACAACCAATATAGATATGATGGCTATTTTACCCTCAGAGTAGCCATAGACAATCTGAAACAAATAGGCATGTTTATTTACAAAAGCAAGATCTAGTCTGGGGACTATAGTTTGCCAACCTGTAGCTTAAGTAATTGTTGACCTTAAAAGAAAATAGCTTATTTTGTATCACAGATTACAAATTACATGCAAATCAATTTCTTATAAATCATACTTTTTTTGAAAGAGTGAGCATGCAAGCTGGGAGAGGGGCAGAGGGAGTGAGAGAGAATCTTAAGCAGGCTCCATACTCAGTGCAGAGCCCAATGTGGGGCTTGATTCCATGACCCTGTGATCATGACCTGAACTGAAATCAAGAGACAGATGCTCAACTGACTGAGGCACACAGGCACCCCTAAATTATACCTTTTTTTTTTGGACTATTGGATTTTCTTTTTTTCCTTTTTTTTTTTTAATTTCAGAGGGATGGATCAGGGAGGGACAGAGGGAGAGGGAGAGAAAGAATCTTAAGCAGGCTCCATGTTCAGCATAGAGCCTGTTGTAGGGCTCAATCCCATGACTCTGGGATCATGACCTGAGCCAAAATTAAGAGTCAGACATTCAACTGACTGAGCCACCCAGGTGCCCCCAAATCATACATTTTAAGGAGCCCTTTGAAAGTTGCAGAACTTCTTTTCTAAGTGATACATTTTTATTTAGTAATTAATTACCTCTTGAGTTATCTTTTATTTAAATATGTTATTTCATATTGCATATATTTGCCATGAGGCATACTACTTGAACTACTATTTAATGGCACATATGTTTTAATTCCATGAGCAGTAGAACAGATCAATAAAACCAGAAGCTGACTCTTCAAAAGAATTAACAAAATTGATAAACCACTAGCCGGTTTGATCAAACAGAAAAAGTAAAGGACCCAAATAAGTAAAATCAAGAATTAAAGAGGAAAGATCACAACCAACACGGCAGAAATGCAAACAATAATAAGAGAATATTATGAGCAATTATATGCCAATAAAATGGGCAATCTGGAAGAAATGGACAAATTCCTAGAAACATATAAACTACAAAAACTGAAACAGGAAGAAATAAAAAAATTTGAACAGACCCATAACCAGTAAAGAAATCAAATTAGTAATCAAATATCTTACACAAAACAAGAGTCCAGGGCCAGATGGTTTTCCAGGGGAATTCTACCAAACATTTAAGGAAGTGTTAACACATATTCTCTTGAAGCTGTTCCAAAAAATAGAAATGGAAGGAAAACTTCCAAACTCTTTCTATGAAGCCAGTGTTACCTTGATTCCAAAACCAGACAAAGACCCCACTAAAAAAGAGAACTATAGACCAATATCCTTGATGAACATGGATGCAAAAATCCTCAAGATATTAGCCATCTGGATCCAATAATACATCAAAAAAGTTGTTCACCACGACCAAGTGATGATTCATCACATCAATAAAAAAAAGGACAAGAATCACACAATCCTCTCAATAGATGCAGAGAAATCATTTGACAAAATACCACATCCTTTCTTGATTAAAACCCTTAGGAAAGTTAGGATAGAAGGATCATACCTTGAGATCTTAAAAGCCATATATGAAAGACCCAATGTTAATATCATCTTCAATGGGGAAAAACTGAGAGTTTTTCCTCTAAGATCAGGAACAAGACAGGGATGTCCACTCTCGCCACTGTTTTTCAACATAGTATTGGAAGACTTAGCCTCAGCAATCAGACAGCACAAAGAAATAAAAGACATCCAAATTGGCCAGGAGGAGGTCAAACTTTCACTCTTCACAGATAACATTATTCTCTATATGGAAAACCCAAAAGATTCTACCAAAAAACTGCTAGAATTGATCTATGCATTCAGCAAAGTGACAGGATATAAAGTCAGTGCACAGAAATCGGTGGCATTCCTATACACCAATAATGAAGCGACAGAAAGAGAAATCCAGGAATCCATAAATCTTAAAATTGTGATGTATTATCTTCTTTCTCAGTAGACAGATTAATTTATATTAAAACCAGTGCACACCTACATAACAGATTCAAGGATTTTTTTCTCTCAATGTACATGTGCATAGTATCTGAAGAAACTGCTCATTACAAGTAGGGGCTGGTGTGGTCAAAGGCTCTTCTGGAATGATGGGTTCAGGGGTTCTTTCCCTAGAGAGGTTCTTGTGAGCAGAAGCCAGAGCTCTCTTGAGAGCAGTGATTACAGAGTTGGTTTTGAAGAATTCAGCAGTGAATCAGGAGTCTGCAGGCTAGAACTCCAAGGTCACAACCAACATTGGCCAGCTTTAACTTTCTAGCGTCTAAAAAGTGTTCACCACCCACTGAGGTCACCCAGGGGGAAGGAACGTTTATCTTGGATTTCATCCTTGAAAAATGTGTGTTATGCTTTTGGAGAGAAACCAAACTAGGAATTGGTATATAGAGCACACAAAGGCCCACTGGGATTTTTAGGGAGATGCTTAATCATCCTTTGCAGACTTAAAACAAATAGTCACTTCTAAGATTCAAGGCTTTTAGAGGCCTATGCCCACAGATTTCTAAATATTTTCTTATTGTTTGTATTCCAGAAGAAAGAAAACACCTTGATATATATTTACAACCAGTAAGGAGCTGCAAGTACTTGAGGAGGCTGGCCTTGAGCTATGGGCCTATTTCACCCTCCACAGGTGGCACTACTACTGGCCGAAGCCTATGCACAGAGAATAATTCTCTTGTAAATTAAATGGTAAATGTCTACCTATCCCCGATTATGGCTCAGCAAATTGCTGGGAGGTGAAGAAGGATATAAAAGTGAAGACCTAATATTTATCTTACAAAGAATCCTTATCTTCCAACAATTACATGTGAAAACCAGTGTATAATAAAACATGAACACCTGGAAAGTAATGGCAGGCATTATCTGGGTGGTTTGTGTTGGAAAGCAGTAACTGCCAAGGCCATATTTTGCAGTAATTGAACACTGTTGTGTGAATTATCAATAATATGCATTACATACACTTCATCTGTGTATCTAGGGAGAAATACACAACACTTCACTGACAGTATCTTTACTCTCTTATTGGTCTGTTAAGATGCTTAGGCAAGTGTTTCCTCTGCACCTCCATTCCTTCTTGTGTAAAGTACATAATTAAGCTTGTCTTCCTCCTCCTTCAGAGAAGCAAGGAAGCGGTTAAATAGTGCCTGCAGAATGCTTGGCGTTACCTGTAGATTAGTGAGTCAGGAAGGGCTACTGCTAGTCTGAGTGCAGGAGAGAGCCAGCACAAACACTGTTTCCTTAAAAGAGATCTTAATAATCTGTGTTTACTTACTGAATCATTTACTGACTTATTTATAAACAGTAGCCTGTCAAGAATTCAATATCAGTTTTAATGTCAGAACCCATTGTCAGAACTGCTCTCTAAAGCATGTCCAAAGCTCAAGTGCTTTGTTAGAAGTAAATGCTGCACATTCTAAGATACCATCCCTGCTCTGACACAATCCCCTTGTGTTGTGCTTCTTTTAGTTATATTGTCAGCTAATAAGCTCATAAAATTGAAAATATCTGATGAAAAAGAATGCTCAAAGCTGAGAGGGTCATTCGACTTGGATGGGGGCAGTGATAGGTCACAGGCAGGAGTGGGGCTATGATTCCCTCAGGGGCTGAAGGGCCAACGGGTACCTCAGTGATGACATAGAGATGTCCTGTGGCATACCCCAAGCCTAGACCATAACACTAGTCCCATGACCTTTCTGTGGAAAGCTTTTGGGACAGACTGTATGTGTTTATAGTAATGGGCAAGAGAAATTTCTCTTCCTGTATCTTTGTCTCTTTCCTTTCATAAATGCCTGCTGAAGGGCATGGAGGCACTCTGTGCCAGCCAAAGAGTAATTAAGATATCAATGAAAACCTGGCTTTTTCTTTTCTTTATGCGTGTGTGTGTGTGTGTGTGTGTGTGTGTGTGTGTGTAAAATCCAGCAACTACACATGAAGCACCTGGCATGTGTCAGGTACTGTGGGATACAAGGATGTATACAATACAGGCTCTATCCTTGATGACAGTACAGTCTATTACAATGGAATAGAAAGCATACAAAAGAATCCTTTGGGTTGAAACAAAGGACATGATATTAAGGTCCAAAATAAAGCTAAGTATAGGACATTTCATTCAGTTCAATCCTAATACCTGTTGGAATAAAAAAAGGGCCATGAGAGAACACAAGAAACACCATGGGGCCAGATACTATTCTAACTTTTTAAAATAGATCAACACTTAAAATTCTTACAACAGCTATGAGGTAGGCACTATTAGCAGCCCTATTTCCACGCAGAAAGTAGCAATAAGTCACATTATCTGCTGTGGAAAGGCTTTGAAAAATACTGGCCGTGAGAACCCAAACATAATTAAAAAGCCACCCCTTTTCTAATCCCCATATGAGGGGATTATTATTGGAGAACAGATGAACATGTCAGAGGCTTCTAAAAAGGAGGGTTAAAGAGTTTGTGGCCTGGCACAACTGGAAGGTGGATGACTAGTTAAAAACAGCACTAACCCTCCCTTTGAGTCACTTCCCAGGATTTACATCTCATAGAGAAATTTGCTCTGTAATGTAGTCATAAAATCCAAATTATGATTTCATGACACCAAAATTACCAATGCAACAGCAATGGCTTAAACTCCATGAGGTGCATGGCTTCCTCTCCTTTATTGTATAATGTGGACCCCGACATATACTTCAAGTGATGAGAACATCTTTCCCTAGAACTCAATTAAAAGTACCTACTATTGATCAGGATTTTTTACTGGTCACGTGAGGAATTTAGAAGAAGCAAGACAAGTGGGCCTTGTCATAAAGCTCAACCAAATTAATTAATTCATGCAGCTCTCTCAACTCTTTGAGTGCTGTGCACAGTACCAGCATATACACTCAGGCACCGTGAAGTGGATCTACTGTGAACAAAGTTCCACAGGAGCACAGAGGGAGAGCAAGTCTTTGTTTCTAGCCAATTTAGAGAAGCTTCCGCACAGAGCTGATGTCTGAATTCAGTCTTGGGGACAAAGACGAGATTGTCAGAGGACAAGAGGGGGATGTGTGAAGGTGTTTTAAGGAGAAGAGATAGCTCACTGAAGGCAGAATTTTGGAGCATAAGATGATATGGTTGAAGGGAAAGTTTTACTGTCAATGTGATCACTAGGTAAAGCAATATCTCAAAATACTAATGACAACATAGTACATGACTTGTAACAGGAGACAGGTTCCTAAATTCAATAAACTAATTGTAACTAACTGTTGGTCCACAATTATTTTATCTTTTCTTCTCCCCTTCACATTAATTTGACTTTACTTAACCTCTAAAGATAAGCAAATTAGAGAGATAAAGAAGCACCCTTGTGGAGAAGCTGCAAAAGACATCCTTTAAAAAAATATACTTTTTTGCCTGTTTATGCAACTTCAATCAGTCATTTATCCAGGTACCAAATCTCAAATAAGGCAGAGAAAAAAATAGTAGTTTGAATATGGTAAAACATGGACAAGATCATTGATGACAGAAAAAGGACTGAAATTCTTACTTGTCCCCAGGCCTGGATTAACTCTTTGCAGACTCTGGGAGGCCCTGCCAGGGATAGCTGGTGTAACTGGAACAGAAAGAGAAGAAAGCCATTAGTCATCCCTGTAAAAATGGTCTGATGTGACTCTGTTACAATTTCTCTTTCAAGTGACAAAATGTGATCTGGCTCAACCTCATAATAATCCTTTCCCTTGTTTTTCTTTTTAAAATTAAAATTGTACCTACCCTCTAAAAAGAATTCATAAATATTAGAGCACATGGAAACCCAGTGTTATTCACCTCTGGTCTCATGGCTAGACATGGTCCAAAACAAGGGAAAATTTCCTTCCTATCACATTGGAGTCCAAGCTTGAACCCTGCTTGTGAAAATGCAGAGGGACCTAAATTCTCTTTTCAAAACAGCATTAAAAACAGTTCAGTCCAAGAAGTTTATTCTTGGAAATAAACATATGAGCAATCTTGGGACTGGGGAAGGGATGAAGGGAACTGAAAAGTTGTACAGGAGGGACACAGAAGTTTGTGACGTGTGATGGGCAATGAGTCATCTATTCTAAAAGCAGTTATAGTTCTATGGATGCCATTATTAGGTTGCATTAAAAACAGGAAAAATGGAGAATGATCAATGCAGTTGTCATTGAACTGCTGAAGCAGGTTGCTTTGCTACAAAACTATGCAACTGTTATCTGAGCTTGGTGGACAAGGGGATTTCTCTAGGATTCTGCACCTCCTTTGAGGGGTAATGTGGTCCAGGCTCACAACAAACTCTGGGCATCACCTGAAAGCAGGGAAGTTGCTGATGCGTTTGGTCCTCAGTAGAAGTCCGCAGAAACAACGCTAAGAAATTGCTCTCTGATTATGAACAAAGGGCAAGGAGCAAAATAAAGATGCACTGGGCAGTGAGCTGACCCAGTCCTGTCTCCCTGAATTTCAGAGTCAGGCGGATCCTGTCCACCAGCCCCTTGTCCACTCTTCGACGTACTTTTTCACTAGCTCCTCCCACTGAGCCACCAGGAGGAAGCACTGTTGGGTGTGGTGTTCGTAATATAGAGCCCAACAGATGAAGAGAGGATCCTCTCACTAAGCCTTGCCGAACTCTAACCTTTGTAGGGTTTTTTTTTTTTTTTTTCAGTCTGGACATATCAGTGAGAACATTTTTTCCAAGTGAAGTTAAGCTTTGGGGGTTTTGGTGAGTTAATACTTTAAATTCTGTACAACTATGACTTCTCAACTATGATTTCTTTTCATTCTCTCTCTAAATGTTAATATTAGAAGCTCATTTGCTGCCAAATGCAATAAAGAATTATGACAGAAAGCAAAGAGAATACACATTTGCCTAGAATAATGTATTGCACATTGGTTTTAATGTGCCCAGAAGGAAAATAGCATTTTATGAAAATCCCAAGTCTACTTGACTAGATGCCTCGATATCCTGTCTTTATTATGACCATTACCTAGAACATGCTCCCCTCTAATTCCTTGCAACACGTTTACATAATTTCTAACTGTAAGTGACCTGTTTCACTGACAATTGCATACACCCTAAGAAATTTTTGATAGCTCAAAGAAGAGTAAAATTTAATCAATCATAGGATGGCATACAATTCTATGTGTTATTTTGGTCAAAATTGTCCAGCAAGTGTGTCTCAACTTCCAGCTTAAAACTGGGAACACAAATGAACACCAGTTTCCAGGCACAGATCAGCAGTAAAGCTGACAAATTTCTCCAGAATGATGACTGAGAAGGAATGTGGGGGTCAATTATGAGGCCCCAAGTGAGGGCACAGAGCCAGACCTCAGGCCCGGAAATGCCTGGGGAGCCCTGGCACCCCTGACACAAACCAGGATTTTGCTTTCTTTGCAGACAGACATCTGGCCCTTTCCTCTTGATGGTATCAGCATTTGGTAACATTTTCATAAAGCAAATGTGCACCTCAGCTAACACTCTACACAAAATGCGATGAGTCAAGACATAAAAGGAACAAATGGAGTCCTCAAGGAGAGGCCATAGATTTGCACCAAGCCCAAAGGGTGCTGGTTACAAAAGTGAAACACAATGAAAAAAACTGCCTTCTCAGCAAACACAGGTGTCATGCTAAGTTGCTAGTTTTAATTAGTGTCAAAGCTGTCCTTAATGTCTACAGTGCTGAGCAGTGAGGGAAAAATGAACACAGGGTGACAATAAGCAGATAATGAACATTCCAATACATTTATATAGAGACTTTTAAATGCTGCTGTTCTAAAGTAGTTAGCTGCAGCCCTTGGCCTCAGCGAGCCCACAGTCTTCTGGGTAGGAATCTGTAAAGGAAGGAGTAGCTGAGCAGTGGGATAGGCCTTAGCAAGTCTGGACAAGCTTGCTGGGGAGGGGACTCTTTGAGATGGGTGCTGACCTTGGGATGAACAGGCAGTGGAGAAAAAGCGAGAGGTGGCTGGGGCCAGGGGCATCACTGCACAAAAGTGAGACACAGCCTGGGCAGAACCTCGATCTGCCTGTTGGGAGTGGGTGGCTCCGCAAAGCTGAGCTGGGGTGTGTTGAGCTGAGGGAGAAGTCAGGGTGCATTGGGGATGGTCATTCCAAACAACTTAATTTTGATCCTGCAAATACTGGAGAACTCCTGCTTTGCAGTATCCTGAGTAGACTTCCTCAGGGTGAACCTACCCAAGAACAGGACCCCACGACTAGAACTAGCTGCAATCTAATCTTTCTTACTTATGTGCAACCTTGTACTCAACTTCCTAACTATGGCATATATCTGCACCTGGTTTCTCCATCTATAAAATGGGGGCAGTGACAGTATCTATACATGCAAGGTTTAAACCAGTTAGTGCATGCAATATACTAAATATACAATGTAAGTGCTTAGTAAATGTTAGATATTCTTATTATAGTTTTTTTTTCAGTTATTATTGTTAGCCATTAACCTGAAAGTAAGGGCACATCTTTTCCCACAGGGAACATGACAGTGTTTTACACTAGATTGTGGGAGCTTAGGGCTTTGCACTTATGAGGACAGGATGCTGCGCTAAGCCCAGTGAGATCCTCCACTATTTGCATTCTCCCGTGCAGGTTGAATGTAGGCAGTGGGACTCTGGGAAGGTGATTTTGGTCAAAGATTCAGGCTGGGACTAAAAGCAGTCAATTCTAGTTCTTGTAAGTTAGTGAATTCTCCACTGTATCAGGAAGGGAGCTAGAGGGGAAGAATCCATGTTCTGCGGAGTATCGTAATTTACCAGTGGTGCAACAATGGCGTTTAGAACCAGCTCCAAAGAGACGATGCAAACACAGGTCAGTAAGCAAAGGTACTGCACAAGGCAGCCATTTTACTCATGACAAGAGGTAATGTAGAGGACCTCACATGTAATGTAAAGGATCTGCCATAAAATAAGCATTAATGAATGTTAGGAATTGTTATCACTACGAGCTTAGGATCATGATAATGATGATGTAACTGTCATGAAATCATTAACTCAAGACTGCCTCTGACCATGATCATTGTTTTGCAATATATACATCTATCAACTCATTACATTGTACACCTTAAACTTACACAATGTTTTATGTCAATTTTATCTCAATACAACTGGAAAAAAGTCTTCCTCTGAGAGGTTTTGCTTTCTCCTTCTGGCAGGTTAGTTGTTCTCCACCTGGCAGCCTTGGATACTGCTTTTACGCTGCTGCTGTCACTGTTGATTTGCCTGTGCCCTGTGGCACGCAGTACACTTCTTGAGGTGGGTATTTCATCTTTGTAACCTCTGTTAGGAGCACAGGGCATGACACCTCATAGAATCATGATGTCTGTTAAATAAATGAGGCAAATGAAGATGACTTATAAATGCTCTAAACTTTGACTTTGAGGCTAAAAGGGAATCAAATAAAAATAATTTATTCTCAGCCAAGTGCTTTTCCTTGGAAATTGCAAGTTTGCTTGAATACTTTCCTGTCTTTGTGAGGTCTGTTTATCCTTGACTGTATAGCTGAAATCTTCTCTCCTTGGGTTTCAATGTTTATGGCTCTTTCCAGACCGACCTGTTGCCTTTCTGTCCTTCTTTCCTGTTAAACTATGATCAACCTCACTACAAAGTATTCAGTGTAAAGCCCTTATCTCTCTTCAATCTGCCCTTGTAGTAGGTTCAAGGTCAAGTTCGGTATCTGGTCACACCTATGCCACACCCCAAACTGTCCTGCTACCTGTGAAGGGGCTGGCTGATGACAAAGTTAAAAAATGTGAGGTGCTTACATCGCACATTTCTTATGTGCTTAAAATGTACCAGGCACTATGCTAAGCATGTTTTATGGATTTTTCTCATTTTACCTTTACACCAACTCTCTGAAGTATTATTATTAGTTACATTTTATGGATGAGGGGTCAGAGGCTCAGACCAACTAGCTAACTTGTCTTAGGCTACCCAGGAATTACTTGGTAGAATCCAAATTTGGACTGGAGCCAAATTCTCACTCTACCCCCCCCCCCCGCCCCCACGTTTTCCAAATTTGCCTGACCATCAAGACCCAATGTAGCATTTGTTGAACATATGGATTCCAAGGTCTGGTCTCAGATCTATAGAATCTGAATCTCCAGGGCCCTGGTCAATCTGTGCATTGGCAAGGTCCCCAGAATCCGTATGTTTATCTTCTATGCCCCATTCCTCAGCCAGGCGATCATTATGACAAGGTGTATTTGCTCTTGTCGGAGTCACTTTGTCCTCTTTGGGGCTCCACCGTGAGGACTTCCTACACACAGCTGATGCTCACTCGGGCATACTTGCTAGAGCACAGGATGGTTTGTCTAAATACTGCAGACATTCTGGAAAGATATATTGATAGGGCCAGGTGCTGACACTTTGGGCAGAAATACCCTTCAGGGGTCAATTCATGAGAGACCAGGGAAGACTCATGACAGTGACGTTACACAGCAGGTCCTGGAGCTGCACTGTCTTCTTGGTCATGCTACCCCTGGGCACAGCAAATCCTGGGCCTGACTGCAGAGGTGATTCTAAGTTCGAACTTCCTTTCCTTTGTGGCTCCCTGGATTAACTGAATCCCCATTCACAGTTTCTCTTGAACTAAAGTACATTATCTTGTACACGTTATGACCCTCGGCAGCTCTAGAGAAGCTTGTGTAATCTGAACAGGAAATCTTTGGACCTTTGAAACAGACAATATTACCTCCCCAGAGCTCAGTGAGGGAGTATGTTTCTTTTATACTGGAACAGTAAATCACGGAGCATATTACATGAGATAATCTAAACAAGCAAACAAAAAGAACCATGAAATTATTCGGATGGTTTCAAGCACTTCTTAATGCTAAAAGAGCTGCTTTACAAACAATATATAACAATTTGGAAGAGGTACTAGTACCAGGAAAAGCAGCACATGTTGAAATAAATCTGCAGTGGCCATACTTTGCTATAAATGTACTTTGAGAGTAGCTGGGTCTCAAAATACAAAGTGCAGCAAGAGACCTCCTTTTCTAACAGGCCAGCCCCTTGCTTAGTGGGCCAAATCAGGGAAGTTTCCTAATAATAACTTTAAGTTTCACATATTCCTTTCCTGTCTGGCAGTGCTCTCCTTGGTGAGTTTTTTTTTTTTCAAACAGCGTCCTGACACAAGCTTATGCACATACTGAGGACATCTGCTTGCAATTACAGATACTGGGGCCTGGCGTTTCAAATGTAACCCTTTGGGTAAGAAAGCCAATTGAAGGTGCAGTGGCTGAAGGAGAACGCATTGGTGGTGGGGTTTTTGTTGTTGTTTCTTAAGGAGAACTTAAGGGGCAATTAATACGAATTCCGGGTCTCAGCTGGCTTGCATTTTCCTTCAACAAAGCTTCCCAGCAATTTCTCTGGCTTCTCCTTCCAGCTGCTACAAGAACAGTGAAACACCCTGCCCAGCTAGCCAGCTGCTCCTAGAGCTGCTTTTCATCATGGAGACAGCAGGGGTGTCAATGCCAGGCAATGGGCAGGAAGCCAGCTCCCTGTGCCGTGTGAGAGCCGGGCCCCAGAGCATTCACAGCCAATGCTAAGAAGAGCAACCAGAGTCAGAGGTTGGCACTTGGCCAGGATCAATAGTAGGGAGGTCAGTCGGGGACAGAGGGCTGAGAACAGGAGGATAGACAAGGAGAGTATTAAAAGGTCAGACTGAGGCGTAGGGAGAAGGGCACAAGTGTCTCTTCCTTTATAATGTTGTTTTAGAGGTTTTTAATACCTGTGAATCCACTCATTAAAGCAGGAAAGTCAGACTGATTTAATAAAGTCCAAAGCTCAGATGGTGACTCATAGATGGAGTGCTGGGGCTGGCACCTCTTCCCAACTTTGTATTCAGTGGCATCACGTCACCAACCAGAAATCAGTCAAACTGGGAATATTTACACAATAAAAGTTGGCAAATGCTACACATCAAGGCTCTCTGCCATCTAATCCTATGGAAATTCCATCCACCTTTCAAGATCAGTTTGAGTGTATTCTCTTCCATGAAGTGTTTTATTTTCTCCCACTTGGACTGCACCCCTCCATCCTTTGTGTTTTTACAACACTTAAAAAAATATCTGGACCAAGGCACTTATTATTTCCTGTCTACCATCCTAGTTATCTAATGTGCCCAATGAGTGATAAATTCCTTGAAGCTTGAAGGCAAGAACCATGTGTCATTCCCCTTTGGATTCACCATCACATTAGCATAGTTTGTTAAATGTAGTGAGTGCCCCATACATGAGATTACTGGATACCTCGCCATGAACTGTTCCAACAAAGAAAGTTGGGAGGCATCATGACTTCACTTACATGGTTACTTTGAATTTATCAGACATCCTGTGTCCTCTGGAGTCTGAATTTGCACAAAAGAAGATTCTCAAACACATTATTCAGTCCTATGACGAATGTCCTCCAGGGACCATGAATGCTCAAACCTGAGGCAAAGTCGGCATATTTTAACCCATTTTCGTGGTGTCTAGCCCTTTAATAGTGTTCAGTGAGAGAAAGAAAATAAGATTGTTTCATTTTCTCCCTTCCCTTCATGTCACCTGGGTGGTTCATTTGCCTGGCTTTGCTTCCAGTAGGGAGCCAATCATTTGATATCATGGTGTACAGTACCTGGTGTCCATTTATGAGGCTGAGACAGGTAGCAGTGACTCTTATGTCCTGGGAATTGGTTGTTTTGGCAAATTTACGAATCTTGTTTAGCCCAGGCGCCATTTCAGAAGCACAGCATGTTAAAGGTGTCCTAAGAAAGCATATACTTTGCCAGAGGTTTTAAGGTGTGTTTTCCCCTTTCTGGGCAACGGTATCCTTTATAAACAGGTTAGTCTGGCTCTGGCCATTTTGTCTCTTGTTTCAAAGCTCTACTCATCAATTTCCAAATAACGTTTCTTGAACAAAATTCTGTTCCCCTGGGAAGTAGGTAGTTGAGAGCTAGAGAATGTGATCTTCAGTCAGAATTGCTGTGTGTGAGCACTTAATGGTGTGCCAGGTGCGATCCTAGATGCTGGGGATACAATGGTGAAGAGAACAGATGGAATCCTGCCCTTCTGGGCCCATGTTCTAGTATGTGCAGGGGAAGATAGCAGACAGATGAACAGACAGTGCAGGGAGCAGGTAGGGTAGTAGGATGTGGATCTGAAAACAGGTTATTATAGATCTGAAAACAGGGTGGACAGATTTGGGCTCTGAGGGGAGGGGCTAGGAGGCCCCTGTAGCAGTAGAGAGAGGGAAGGAGTGGGGAGAAAAGGATTTGAGGTTGCAGAGGTGCCCAGAGTCAGAGCTCATACAGTCTTGCAGGCTGAAGAGAGGGCTTGTGTGTGAATGGCTCACCATGTCAGTTTTCATGACAGGAACCCCAATGAGTTGGAGCTGCTATTGCTGTCATACCTGTCCCATTATGGTGTGTATTTCCCACTTGAATCCCTTACTGTAACTGGGGGACTGGGAGGTAATGGCATTGGGTACTGAGACTATTTGGTATATGGCTTTGATTCGTTAATTACTTTTATCCCACTGTACTTCATCTGGGTTATAGACTCAAACCAGAGGGGCTGGCTTTTTTTGTTGTTGTTGTTCATGATATATTTATTGAGCAACTGTTATGTGCAAGGCACTTTGCTAGGCATTGGGATATGGTGGTGAACAGAGTAACAAGGGCCTCAAGGTTCATTTCTCTCTATTCCCCTAAACGGGTCTTTAGCCTCAGATCAATGCATCTACTTGCCATCTGGCACATTCCTGATTCTAGATCTTTGGTAACCTTATATCATTCTTATAGCTTTCTTCAGAATGCGGAGAAGGTCAGAGGTAATTCCCATTTTTAGAGTGAGGATAATATTTCGGGAAATGAAATAATGTAAATAAACTACTTAACAGAATGTCTGGCACATAGTATTAGTAATAATTTTTATACTCATAACTATGTATTATTACAATTAACTCTCAATCAATGACATTTATTATTTTTGCTACTTATCTGATAGTTACTTGTATCCCATACTGGATCTTGCACTATTTAGTTTGCATATGTTTATATTTTTGCCCCCTCAATTAGATTGCAAGTCCTTTGAAAGTAGAAACCACATGTTATCCTTTCTAACCCTGCACACAACAGGCCCTCAGTAAACATCTATAGCATGATGCCTCTCTGGCCTTTTATTCTAACAACCCCTCTTTTGATGTGTACCTGTCTGATTGTAGGTATGTTAGTTAACAGAGTCTTAGTGGTAGGTCACGTACATCGTATAGATCTATTTGTCACATTTAGATACAAAACAACAACAACAACAAAAAACTTTCACACAGCTTTACTCAGATATGTGATTCAAAATGTTTAAATTTATCTTCTGAAGGCCAGTTTTGGAAAGAAGTGGTTAGAACTCTGCTCTGTGGCTAACATGAGACCAGTTCCAAGAAGTATTTTGCAGTGGAAAATAGAACCTCTACCGAACAGGAGATGGATAAGGTGACAATCCATCAGAGACACGTACCTTGGCAGCAAGGTACCTGATAGTTATTGTTTTGCACTTTGTCCTTTTCCTTATGCCTTCTGTAGTTCTTGGCTCAGTAAAAAGCAACCTTTATGGGTGTTGAAGCTTACCTCTAAATCTAACTTCAGTTAGGGTTTCCAAGATGGACAATTTAAAATTAGAGTCAAAACAGTCAATCAAATCACCTAACATCCATTTTAAGTGGAAAATTGTACTGGGTGTGAAAAAAATTTATGACATTTTTCTGGAAGGAATAGGTTTCAACTGAAAAGTGGGTACATTTCTTTGTAGCTATAGGACCGGCAAAGCCTTACAGTGTAGAATCTAAGTTTTGTTTCCCTGATTTAATTATGTTTAATGTGATGATATGACATAAGGAAAAATCAAAAGCCTTATTGATAATCCACATGTGGCCCCTGCTCTGCATAGACGCCTTGCACAGTGAGTCTTTGTGGCAGCCTGAAGGGGCACCCTGCCCATAGGCTTTCTGGCGGGACAGGGACACTGTATGGCTTTAAGTGTTCCCTGATCAAATGTGGGAAAAGAAGCAACTAGCCAAATTCTGAACAGAGTTTTTATTGTGCTGTGGCCAGGAGGTGAGGGGGAGGGAGAAGGACAGGAGTCCCACACAATTTCTGCCCTGCTCTAATTTCTGGTGGATGTAAGTTAGAGGGACTGAAAGGGACACCTTTGGGTAGATGGGGCAAAGGAAGATCAAGGGACCCTACAGAGTTCAGGTTTAGGATCTGTAGCAAATACAAGAAGTATATGTATATTATTTAATTTACATCTATATTTAGTTTGCATTTACATTTAGTTTACATTTATTTTTAATAAATGTCCTAGCAGGAGCTGGTACAACTGGAAAAGCAACCAAATAACATATGAGCACTGAGATCCCAAATGAGTCTTATCAGCCTTGTGCCTTAAATTGCAACATCTCAATTGCCTAATTTCTTTGTAATGGAAGGAGTATGTAGGGAAAAGGAATACATAGAAGCCAGAAATGGTAGGGCCATGAATATCCTTTCAAATGAAGACCCCAAGTGGACATTTCTCTTTCTAAAGAATAACATCAGGGGCACCCGTCCAGGTGGCTCAGATGGTGAGGTGTCCCACTCTTGATTTCAGCTCAGGCCATGATCTCACAGTTCATGAGCTCGAGCCCGGCATCAGGCTCCATGCTGGCAGTACAGAACCTGCTTGGGATTCTCTCTCTCTCTCTCTCTCTCTCTCTCTCTCTCTCTCTCTGTCCTTCCCCAACCCCCCTCAAAACAAATAAATAAACTTAAAAAAATAAAGAATGACATAAAAATTTTTTTTAAAAAGTCCTCTGGAAATTATATTCTATTTTTGGGTTCCTTGGAGTTGTCAGAATCTTCTTTTATTCCTGCATCTTTTAAGCCCTGCCTAAATGATTGACTCCACTTCTAGTTTCTTCTCTTCTGAATTCACTTCTACTGTACTTCTGACCCTTCCCTTCCACTAAACCTGTTCTTATCAAATCCAAAGGTCTTTTCTTAGTCCTTAGATTACTCAACTTTTCAGATGCATTTGATTTAGTGTACCATTGCCTTTTAAAGACATGTTCTTTTGCCTAGTTTTATGATGCCAAATTTGCTTGTTTTCCTTTTTATCTCACTGGCTGCTTTCTTGATCCCCTTTATTGGCTTCTCTTTCTCTGCATGACTCCTAAATATTATAGTGTCATGGACTCTGCTTCCATAGCCTTCCTTCCCACCTGCACCCGGCAAGGCATGTCTCATCAAGTCTCATGGTTTTAAACATCATCTATATGCTGATGGTTCTGTAATGGTTTCTATCTTCAGCCTGAGCCTCTCCACTCCACTCCAGACTCTACTCAGCCTCTTTTGACTTCTTCATTAGATATTCAATAGGTATCTCAGTCAAAACACAGAACTCTTGAGTAATCCTTAACAAAACCTGTTCCTTTTCAACTCTTGATTATCTCTGCAAACTATTTTACCATCTAACCTGATACCTAAGCCAAAAACCTGTAAGTCATTTTTTGTTTCTTCATTTTCCCTAACTCCTACCTCCTGACTCAACCCATCAACAAGTTATGTCAATTCCATCGCAATTCAGTTCTCTCCATTTCCTTCGCTATTTTTTATAGTTCAAGCTCCCAACATCTCTTGCCTGGACTATCAACTTCCTACTCAGTCTTCCCATCTCCCCTTTGCTACCTTTCAATTAACCACTAAAACATTTCACAGGGTGATCTTTTACTTATTTATGTATTTATTTATTTAATTTTTACTTTTATTTTTTAGACAGAGAGAGAGAGAGAGAGAGCGAGCGAGAGCGAGCAAGGGAGAAAGAGAGAATCTTACATGTGCTCCTGGAGCCTGATGTGGGGCTCAATCCCAGGGCCCTGGAACCATGACCTGAGCAGAATCAAGAGTTGGATGTTCAATTGACAGAGACTTACAGGTGTCCCCAAGGGTGACCTTTTAAACCATAACTCAGATCATGCTACTTCACTGTCTAAAATTCATCAATGGTTTGGTGTGTATGCAGAGTAAAGACCAAACTCTATATCATGGCCACTAAGATCCCTTATGTAGTAAACATGGCTGGCTGCCTACCCAGACTGCCTTTCTCCTTCTTCTTTCCTAACAGAACCTTAATATTTTCAGGTAGCCCTTCCTCTCCAAGCAGCTCATGTGCCTCAAGGGAAGCTGACCCACCCCCTGCTCTATAAGCAGGTATAATTGGATAGAGGGTCATTCCAATCCTCTTCTGAAGTCAAGAAAGAGGATGTGGCCTAAAGGGACTCTTACTGAAGGGATTAGAGAAAATTTAAGGGGAAAAATTTTATAATATGCCATAATCTTCTTGCTTTATTTATTTCAACCCAAGTCTGATGATGAAGCTGATACACCTCAGACAGCAAAGACAAGAAAACTCTTCGAAAAGAAATTTGGATTTAGTCAATCTACCTTGGTTTTCTAATTATATGAATGAGTTTTCTTGCTCTTTAAATAAGTTTGAATTATGCTTCCTGTCACTTGCTCCTGATCCTGACTGATACATTCCAAGAGTAGCTCCTCCTTTCCAATTTTACTTCTTCTATCATTGTCTTCTTATCATTACACTTCAGCTCTGAAACGTGCTGACTAATTCAGGCCCAGCTCTTGTTTTCCTTGCACCTGAACGACCTGTGATTGATTGAGGTCTCAAATGGTATCTTCCCAGGATGCTTTCTCTGACCAAATGATCTAAAAGAGGCATCCCCAGTCACTTGTGGGATAACACTATGTTTTATTTTCTTCATAGTCTTTATTTATCTTTGTGTTATTTATTCATTAAGTTGTATTCTTGATTGTTTTCCTATTTTCTATATTCCTATATTCCAAGAATCTACTTTCCTAGCACAAAGTAAGCATTTTATAAATATTTGTTGAATGGATAAGTACATGAATGAAGCCCTTGGCCCTGTAATAATGGGAACTTTATCTACTTCCTGCTGGTTACCTTATCTGCAACAAAATTAAAGCTGTGGGCTATGTGTTCTACAAATGCACCTATAAATATTTTCCTGGGAACCTGATGACAGTTCCTTAAAATGAGCAACAGATAAGTGGTTGCTAATTTGCTTAGCTGGACATAAAGGGCTGTAAAAGCAGGAAGAGGCTTTGAATGTAGATAGCTAGTCATCTAAGGAGTAGCTAATATCTTTTCCCTATCTCCAGCACTGGCATCATCACTGTTTTTTCTTAGATTCTTAGGCTTAAAATTTTGGACTTGTCTATAATTCCTCCTTTTCCTGCTAGTTGTTAGAATATACCTTTGTTTCTTTCTTTCCTTTATGGATTTCCTAGGCTTTTCCCTTCCTCTCATTCCCACTTTACACTTTCCTAATGAGGCCTCATTTCTTCACTCATGCCTTACTCCCAAGCCTTGTATTATCTCTGCCTAGATCAAGGATTCCAGTCTATTCTTTGTATGTTTCCTGGATTAATCTTCCTAAAATACCATTTGCATTCTGCTATGCCCCTGCTTATGAACTCAACTGGCACCCTAAGTCCAAATTCTTCAGTCCAGCCTTTAAAGCATTTCTTCAGGGGTACCTGGGTGGCTCAGTTGGCTAAGCATCCAGCTATTGGCTCAGGTCAGGATCTCACAGTTCATGGGTTCGAGCCCTGTGTTGGGCTCTGGTCCTCAGTGAGGAGCCTGCTTGGGATTCTCTGCCACCCTTTCTCTCTGCCTCTGTCCCAAAGGTGTGTGTGCTCTCTCAAAATAAATAAATAAACTTAAAAAATATTTAAAAAATAAAGCATTTCTTCAGAAGGCTCTGTTCTACTCCTCCAACTTCCTCCTTACAGCTTGTTAATACAAACACATGCCTCAGACAAGATAGTGTCCTTACAATCACCAGCCTATGTTCTCTCTTCTATCTTCTTAACTTTTTTTCTCTTTATCTTCTTCTGCTGAACATTTCCATCTTTCCCTTTCTAAGCAAAATCTTCAACTCCCTGCAGAAATCCCCTCCTTTCTAAAACCTCTCATAATTGGCTTCACTCTGACAACTGTTGACATTTCATCGTTCCCCTTGAACTGACCACTGAATTTTCTTGAAAAGATTGCTGAGGAGGAACATGGAATGCAAACTATTTGTATACAGTTACTATCATTAGGATGATCTCTCCAAATAGGAAAATGTGACCCAAGTGTATGCTATAAATGAGTAGCATAACAATGTTGGAGGACACAGAGACTTCCAAAAAGGTCTTGAAGCCACATTGGAATGTGGACTATTTGGAATACTATTTCCAATAATCAGCATCTATCCAAAGCTTCTAGGAAATGATTTATATGGTTTTCCCTCCTTGAGCCCTTTTTTACTACAAATTGGCACAAATCAATATATTTTAGGAATATATTGGCAATTTATAGCCACATAATTTTCTTTAATTAAAACCAACTAAGAGTATGATTTTTCTCAAATGTCTACTTCTAGAGTGTAGTTTTACCAGGTAATTTTCCTGTTTCTTCAGTGTAACCACAATATCTATTTATTATTCAGTACCAGTGGCATGTATGAAGGCAAATGAATGATATGTACATATTTCTGAAAATGTCTTCTCTAAGCCCATTTCTTGATAATCACAAATACTGAGATGACAAACTGTTTATATATAATCATTTCAGTCAAGGCATTGCCTAAATGCCTAGCTCTTTACTAGGTTCTGTGGGCTAAGGAAAAGTAGTTGAAGACCTGATCCCTCAGCTTAGAAATTACAGTCTAGTTGGGGAGCAAAACTAAAAGAGCAGAGGCTACCAGAGGCTCCTAAGGCCTACAATGTTTAGAACTAATTGATGAACAAGGACTTTGAGAAGGAGGAGAGCAGCACAATCAGGAGCAACTTGATTTTTAATGTAAGTAATGGCACTAAAGTTGATTTTGAAAGCTTGTAGAATGGAGGATGTAGATAGATGGGCAGATGAGGGAAATAACATGCCTCAGGGAAATGATAAAAGGACAAGACTGGCTTGTAGTTGCATTGCTAGGGACAGGTATGGCCATGGTGAGAGAAGGCGTGTCTGGGGGGAGATGGAAGAAAAGTTGGATATTCAGTATGGAGCCAGATGGCCTCAAAACACAGACTTGAAGCATCTGGTAATGGGGGAGCCACGAAGATTCTTGAGCTAGAGAATGGTAGGACATAAGGGCTGTTTTAGGAAGTGGCGCTCTTCAGCTGCATGCCTGAGGAATTGAGGAATCTAAAGGACTCTTGCAATGGCCCAGGAATAACCTCTGGAAGTACTAAGGTCATATCTATTATTCTCTATTGTTCCTATTTGTTCAGAAGACCTTGAAAAATAAGGCTTTCCACATGACTTAACTTTTATGTGAAAGTTTCCTTTTCCACATCTCCTGCCAAGTCTCCTAAGAGCCACCCCTCTAGCGTCCCTCCCTCAGTGGATGATGACTTCCCCTTCAGTGCCCCTCTCACCCTCATGACCATTAAGTGCTAAAACACATAAGTGATCCTAAATTTGTGTTTGTTAAAACATCAAGCCCAGCAGGGTCCAAAATTTAACAAAAATGTTAATTTCTTGTTGAGAAATAAAAGTAAACTGTTACAAATTTCTATCAAATATTCCCCACCTCTGCAACACAGGCATGTCAAATTCCCCTTTTCTCTTGAGTTGGAACCCCTGCAATGCCACTCTGGAAAGATTCTAGAAAATTTCAGACGCTTCTGCTTAATGGAATAATCTCATTTTTATATTACAGACTCTATTTGTTCATTTTAAGATAGGGCTTCTCTGACAGAAGAGGGAGTAGAAAGCCCAGGTCTGCCCTCTAATACATTTATTTGCTTCCTCTCTGCAGAAGCTTGTAGGAAAAGCCTAAAAATTAAAAAATGAAACAAAATACCTGATTCACGTTATTTCAGAGGTTATCTGTACAAATACCTGAAAATTTATGAGGGACTCGTGATAGCAGAATAAAGCACTGTTTCTAATTATTCATTAACTTACTCTACCTACCATGTAACTGGTATGACTGGCAGCACTGAGGATACACGTCTGAAATACCCCTGCTCGCAGGAGGGTTATATTCTATGGCTACCCTGTCAACAGTATCAACCTGGTTAAAAATGCTCGACAATATCTGTCTTGTGACTTCTTGAAAATAATCTAATTTCTTTAATGAGCAGAGAAATAAGATTGTGATGATGAAGAAACGAGAATGAATTTGGAAAATAACTAAAATCTTAATTAAATCTCCTTTACTTATTGAACTCGGTATCCAACCAACACAGCCAGAAGTTGTATATAAAATGGTTTCTGGAGAATATACAACATATTAACCTAAGTAAATGTCTGAAGTGACAGCATTATGTACTGAATGCATATTTCTAACAAAGGTTCAAGTCTACATGGTGGGTTATTTATGGCTCTTCTACTCATCTCTCAGTTAACAGCAGCACATTGGTGTATATGCTCCAAAATATCCTCATTTTCTCTTTAGTATTTTTTGTTGTGGAGGTTTAAAAATCTTTGGGATGCAGCCTTATAAACTGGCCAGGTATAGAGTTCATGTGAAGCAGGTATGAATTTTCTGCAAAGTCATCAGAGAGCAAAGACTGCCACACTATTGTACTTCCCTAAAACTGACTTGAGTGTGATTCTGACATCCCCAACTCTTACCAAGATGGTGGGATATTCAATTCAATTCCTTCTCCTGAGTTGACGAAGGCCTTTGGAAATCTTACTCGAAGATAAACTTTTACAAAAACAAAATCCATTGTCTTTCTTTTTCTTCTCCTCAGGTCCCAACTCTTAACTCTAAAGATGCTCACCTCTCTCCCCAATATTTATAAACAAACCTAGGAAGAAAAGTCCTGTTCTAGACCTGCAAGTCCCTGAAGGCCAGGAGAATGTGAAGTCTTTTGGAATGGGAGCTGGAACAAAACACAAATTAATGCATCAATAAATGCCCCTGTCACATTTGAAATGTTAAGTGGCCAGTGTTCACCTTTCATTCTTATGAAATGACTCAGAAGTGTTGAAAGGCAGCAATTTTGAGTCATTACTTCCTTAGAATTGTAACCTAGAATAGAGTAGCAATTTGTGTTCATGAAAAGCTTTCTCTATGTCTTGGAGAGCTTATTACTCTAGGTCGTGGGCTCTTTGGACCAGCAGCATCAGCATCACGTGGGTGGGGGCTTTTGAGAAGAGCAGAATCACAGGCCCCACCCCAGCCTTCAAAATAAGAATCTGGATTTTAACAAGTTCTCCAGGTGATCAATTCATATGCACCTGAAAGTTTTAGAAGCACTACTTTAAGTGGTTTTTCCTCCCAGTTTTTCTTTTCCACTTCTCAAACACTAGGTATAATGTTTGCGTTTCTTAGGGATCCCCCCAAATCTTCCAAATGGGTGATGAAACTTAAGCTTTTGAAAGAAGCTTCCTTCTATTCTGTAACCCTTGGATGAAAACTGTCAGAACATCTGGGATTAGGTAATCTATAGATTTCCAATGGAAAGTCCATTCCAGTTTTCTTCTGGAGGGAACAATGCATCATTACACTCTGATTCTGTTTAAATTGCTAATTTTACTAAGTCGTGTACGGAGGAACTTCTGAGCTGGGATCTCTAAACTGTAATTTGAGAAGTGAAAGACCAGCATTTGGTTCGAAACACAGCCTACTGACTGCTTACTACAGACGGCAAGAAAAACGCCCTTTGAGCCAGGGTATAAGTAGTTTTCAAAGGTCATTGGACTTGCAAATATTCTATTTGGCCTATAAAATTTACACTTGGCTCAACCATTTACACTGTGTAATGTCGGCTTATTTTCCAACCAGATATTCCCTTCTCTGAATGTTTCTGACTTTAATATGCCAAGAATCAAGAATAGTTGCCTTTTACAAATACCCAGTTTATCCCTATTCCCCACCCTCAGTGAAGATTAGACAAGGAAAACAGATTAGGTTAACATTTCTTTTTTTTTTTTTATCATTTCCACATTTCATGACATTTAGGTACATTAGTCATTCACTCATTCGTTCATTTTCATTTTTGTCTACTTTCAAGTAGCTGTTTTTATTTTATTTATTTATTTTTAATTTTTTCCCATAATATTTTATTGTCAAATTGTTTTCCATACAACACCCAGTGCTCTTCCCCATAAGTGCCCTCCTCCATCACCACCACCTCATTTCCCCCCTCCCCCTTCCTCTTCAAGTCTCAGTTCATTTTCAGCATTCAATAGTCTCTCAAGTTTTACATCCCTCTCTCTCCCCAACTCTCTCTCCCTCCTCCACTCCCCCTGGTTCTCCATTAGGTCTCTCCTGTTTTCCTGTTAGACCTATGAGTGCAAATATATGGTTTCTGTCCTTCTCTGCCTGA